>NC_136982.1:3682500-4007500 GCF_032717465.1 Coenobita brevimanus | reverse complement strand
AATGTCACCGCAGCGCGCGGTTTGTTTTGATTACGTGACGATCTAGGCGGGAAATTATTCAGTGAGTGAGACATTCCCGAGTACAGTAGCACGGTATTTGTACGTTAAATATTTACAGTACTGTACTGTTCTGGTAAGTTTATGTGCAACTTAAAGTACTATTAAATAACGTTAAAATAAGAAATAAAGTCTTATAACCAGTTTACCTGATAGGCGTCAGAATATTGCCTTTTTTTATTTGTTCGTTTTTTCCACAGTACTGTACAGTATTTGTAAGTTAAATATTTACTGTTCTCGTATGTACTGTACTTGTAAGCACTTAAATAAAGTTAAATAATTAAATAAAGCCTTGTAACCAGTTAACCCGAATTATATGATTACCCATGATCGGCGTCGGAATATTGCCTTTTTTGTTTGTTCGTTAAACTCTTACTGTACTGCTTTTCTACAGTACTGTATTTGTAAGTTAAATATTTACTGTTCTGGTATGTACCTGTAAGCATTTAAAGCATTAAATAAAGCCTTGTAACCAGTTAACCTGATTTATATGATTACCCATGATCGGCGTCGAAATATTGCCTTTTTTGTTTGTTCGTTAAAGACTTATAATAAGAGAAAAATACATTTTTCTCTTGGTATCTTTACCTATTTGCTCAGGTTTGCTGTAATGGTTTGGATCATTTGATGCAATGCAATGTGTAGAAAACTGTGAAAACTTTCGGGAAGTGAACGAAAATCTGGGACATGAGACTGACCTTGACTTCACCCTCTCATGTATCATCTGTCAGTTCACCATCTGCTATCGTAATGAGTGGATGTACGATTTTTTCGCTCGTGGCCATGCCTAACCACACATAGTTACACCCATTATCTCGACCCAGACAGGAAATACAATCTTTTTCCTCCCTTGCAAAACACAAACAACCATCCTGCTTACGAGACAGCAATATATATATTGCGAAAATAACAAGGTAAAATGATAAAGATGAACGTAAAATGAGAGAGAAAGATGAACATGTTATGACGGAAGAAGTACGTTTTCCCCGTCTGTAAACGTATTTATTTCTGCTTTGTATCTGTATTCATAATAATTAGACTTATTGTTAGTTATGAAACTGCATTACGATTCTATTTTTAGCCATTCTCGTGGTGTGGGAGCTGGAAGTTGCGACACGACTTCCTTATTGCTAATCAGACTGACCCTCCACTTTCTGCCGTGGCAGAGTCTAGCCTTGGAGGACATGCAGTTTTCTCATTAAGGACTGAAACTTCAACTCTTTTCGCTCCCTTTTCCAAGCATGGGTACAACGATAACGCAAAAAATAACTCGAAACTACCATAAACGTATATCAAAAAGGTGAAAATGTATTCATTACATTTTTTTTTTTTCCAGCCATTCCTAACAGATTATGTACTGAAATCATTCGATATCACAGTACTGCATTTCTAAGTTAAATATGTACTGTTCTGGTATGTACTTGTAAGTTAAAGCACTGGTACCAGTTCACCTGATTTATGTGATTACCTATGATCGGCGTCGGAATGTTTCCTTGTGTTTACGTACAGTATTTGTGTGTTGAAGTTTTGCTGTGGAGTACTGTATTTGTGAGTTATAACAATAAATAAACCTTCTAACCACTTAAAGTGCTTTCTAGTGATTACCAGTGACAGATAACAGCAAAACAACACATTTGGGGGGTCTAGGGAGCAAAATACGGAGTAGTTTAAATATACGCGATTTCGCACCTAACACGGCACGGTAGGAACGAAACCCACGTGTTCCGTGCGAGTTACCGGTATATGTATATATATATATATATGTATATATATATATACACGGTATATATATCGTTTTCGTTTTCGTTTTTAAAGGCTCCAACATGCTTGCATATGTCGGCCTTGGTCACCTAATGGCGGCTCTCCACGCTCCACGATCCATTGCAGCCTCCCTGTTCAGTCCCTTAACCCTAAGGTCACACTTAATGACCTCGTCCCATGTCTTTCTCGGTCTACCCCACATAACCCCACCCCCAATATTAACACTTCTCACCTTCCTCACCCAATTATCATTCCCCATCCTCTCCACATGTCCAAATCACCTCAATCTACCTCTCCTCATCACAACACCAATACACTCCAGTCCCATCCTACCTCTCAACTCTTCCATTGTAAACCCAGCCCCTTCAGGCCTTGGACGCAGGGACGCACTGCACATCCACCTAATCATTGTCATTTCTGTATGTCTGAGCCAGCGAATGTCTTCCTCCTTCACTGCCCAGGTCTCACTGCCATACAGCATTACACTCCTAACACATGCTGCATACAAAGACCCCTTAGCACGTAGGGAGAGCCCTCTCAATGTCAGGAGAGGCAAGAGCTCCCTGAACTTCTTCCAACCACTTCTCACCCTAGCCACAAAGCTAGCTCCAGCCCCACCTCCAGCACACAACATGTCTCCCAAATAACAAAATTCTTCCATATATATATATATATATATATATATATATATATATATATATATATATCTATTGCCAGATGCCTCAATCCCGTTTGGGGTGGCCACAAACAAATCGCCTCCAAGTCGCCCTGTCCCCCGCCATTTCACTGCCCTGCTCCCAACTCACCCCCCCCTCTCTCATATACCTCTCCACCCCATCCCTCCATCTCATCCTCGGCCTCCCCTTCCCTTTTCCCCCCTCCACCTCACTCACATACACTCTCTTAGTCAGTCTTTCACCCTCCATCCTCTCCACATGGCCATCCTCTCCACATGGCCAAACCACCTCAGTGTTCCTCATAACACTTCCTATCACATCCACATCCACACCACAACGCTCCTTTATATCCTCATTCGTCAGCCTGTCTCTCCATGTGACTCCACAGGCTCCTCTTAAATAACTCATTTCCACTGCTCTCACTCTTGACTTGTGTCCTTCCAACAACATCCAAGCTTCATTTCCATATGTTAGAGTTGGTATCATAATACTGTTATGTAGTAACTTTTTCACTTCCATGCTCACTTCCCTGTTTCTTATCACTGCTTTCAAAGAACCAGCAACCTTTCTTCCCTGCTGTACCCTTTCAAGCACTTCATCCTCCAAACCTCCATCCTTACTCATCACACTACCCAAGTACTTAAATGTACTCACATTTTCCAATTCCTCACCATCCAACCTCACTGTACATTCACTGACTTCACCTCTCTCAAAGACCATCACTTTACTCTTCCCTACATTCACCTTTAGATTCCATTTCTTACACACTCTCCCAAACTCATCCACCAAGCCTTGCAGCTCCCCTTCGTCTTCACTCAACAACACAGTATCATCTGCAAACAACAGTACAGGGAGTTTCCAAACACTATCCTCTCTCACCAGGGCCACTCCAACATCCACTACCCTACCTTGGTACCTCTTTTATTACCCCATCCATGTACAGATTGAACAACCATGGAGACATGACACATCCCTGTTTCAACCCAACTTTCAAAGAGAAAAATTCACTTAGTTCACCATCCACACGCACTGCAGCCTTCGCACCATCATACATACTCTTCACAGCATTCAACAACTTCCCATCTACTCCATATATTCTTAACACTTTCCACAATCCTTGTCTCTCCACCCTGTCATATGCTTTCTCCAAATCCATGAAAGCCGCATACAACTTCTTTCCCTTCTCTAGAAACTTTTCCACTAAAGATCTAAGAATGAATATCTGATCTACACAACCTCTTCCCTTCCTAAAGCCTCCCTGTTCTTCTCCAACTAATTTCTCTGTTCTTTCTCTAACTCTGTCAATAAGTATCCTACCATACACTTTTCCTATTATACTAAGAAGACAAATGCCCCTATGATTACCACACACTTCTTTTTCCCCTTTTCCTTTGTACAAGGGAATAATTATACCTGACTTCCAATCCTCCGGGACTCTACCTTCCTCCCAGGCCAATCTGCACATCTTCCACATCCATTCTACTACTATCTCTCCCCCATGCTTCAGCATTTCACCACACACTCCATCAATTCCTGGGGCTTTCCCCAATTTAACTTTCTCCATTGCTTCCACAACTTCTATCCTACTGATTTCTTCCTGTCTTCTCACCTCCCTCCTTCTCCCAGCCATTCCCCAGCCACTTATACTCGCATTACTTCCATCCTCTATGTTCAACAATTCCTTGAAGTGTTCTCTCCATCTGCTCACTTTTTCTCCCTTCTCCACTAGTAATCTACCATTTTTATCCTTCACTCCCCTGCTAACTTCACTTCCACCCTGTCTTACTCTTTTCACCTCTTTCCAGAACATTTTCTTACAGTCCCTCCACTTTACACTCAAATTCCTTCCAAGTTCCTCATCCACTCTCTTCTTACTCTCTCTTACTAATCTTTTCACCTCTCTCTTTCTTTCTACATATAACTCTCTCTTCCGCCTCTCAAATTCTTCCACGCTCCTATTTCTCATCCATTCATTGTATGCTTTCTTCTTTTGTGCCACAGCCTGTCTCACCTCTTCAGTCCAACACGCTGTTCCTTGCACCTCCCTCCGTGTTCTCTTCCTTCCACACACCACATCACATGCTGCACATATTTCTTCTGTAAATATCCTACACACACCTTCCACATCTCCCATCTGCTCCAATTCATATTTGCCCAATCGTTCCTCCACTTCTCTCTTATACTCTGCCTTTTTCTCATCCTCTTGTAACCTTTCCACTCTCCTTGCAACTACTCCTTCCTCTCGTTCCCTTCTTCTATTACTCCATCTTACTTGAATCCTAATTCTGGCCACCACCAAATAGTGGTCAGAAAGTCCACTCCCCCAGCCTCTATAAGCTCTTGCATCCATTACACATCTTCGCATCCTTTCATCCACACACACATAATCAATCATTGCCTTCCCTTCATTCAGTTCACCACCCACCCTTCTCATCACTCACCATGTATACCTGTGGATCATTTTATGCCTGAAGAGGGTATTGGCTATCACCAACCCCCTCCCAGCACAAACGTCCACTAACGCACTCCCATTCTCATCTATCTCAGCAGGCACACCCCACTCACCAACTATTCCATCCACCTTCACATTCCCAACTTTACCATTCATATCACTGATCAAAAACACTCTTTCATTCCTTCCAAACTTTTCCATGCACACTTCTACATGTGTCCAGAACTCTTCTCTCACTCTTCTATATATATATATATATATATATATATATATATATATAAACTTTTCCATGCACACTTCTACATGTGTCCAGAACTCTTCTCTCACTCTTCTATATATATATATATATATATATATATATATATATATATATATATATGTATATCATATCAACGGCCATACCACGTTGAGTACACCGCTTCCCGTCCGATCAGCGAAGTTAAGCAATGTTGGGTCTGGTTAGTAATTGGATGGGTGACCGCCTGGGAACACCAGATGCTGTTGGCATCCCTACGTGTCAAGTGGAGTTGGTGGAGGATTAGTGCCCCTCCCTGTAAAACAATTAACTCTAAGCCCTTGGCCACCCCATTTGGGATACATGGCGTCTGGCAATGAATGAATGAATGAATGAATATCATCATCATCATCATCAGCCGTTTGAGTATCCAGTGCAGGACCGGCCTATCCCAACCGAATTCGGGACGATACAGCCAATGTATCTCTACCAAGTGACTTAGGCTGTCTGGTAGAGATTGTATGTAAGGTGAGAAGTGCTTGTAAGTGTAACTGTAGTGTTGGAGTGGCTTTGGATGTGTGTAAAGTCTGTGAACCAAGTGTAATCAGCCCGCGCAAGCCAATTGGGTGCAAGCGTATTTTATAGTAAGCGACACTGGTTCAACCACAGCACCCCTTGTGTCCACCAATGCAGTACGTGGCCAGGTGAGCAGTCCCAAAGTTTATTACCCTGGTGGGGCGCGAACCCTGGTTCACCCGTGTACGAAATGCACACTCTACCACTGTACCACAGAGGCTACATATATATATATAAATATATATATATATATATATATATATATATATATATATATATATACATATAATGTATGGTTTATATATGTATGAATATATCTAATGTATACATCAATCATTTCCTGTGGCACCCTCGGGGATGCATAGGGCCTCGATGGACTCACACCACCACATCCTATCTTGTGCTAACTCCTCAAGATCTCCCCAACACTCATCTCCAGCTTCCCGTCTCATTGTCCTCACCCACGTCTCTTTTGGCCTTCCTCTACCTCTCCTACCAAGTGCCACCCACCCTGGTGTACCTCGTACTATTCCCTGTCTCCTATACACATGTCCTAGCCACTTCCATCGTGAGAATCTAACATATTCATCGATCTGCTGCACTCCCGTTATTTCTCTAATTCTACTATTTGGTATCCTTTCCCACCACTTAACTCCTAATATTCTTCTTAGTGCTTTATTTTCAAACACCAAGAATTTATTTTCCATAGTCACTGTGCTGTACCAAGACTCGTGTCCATAAATTAAGATACTCCTAACCATTACCTTATAAAGTTTGATTTTTGTATGCACAGAAAAATTGTTATTATTCCAAATATTTTTAAGCATTCCCATTGCCTGATTAGCCTTCTTTAACCTTTCCTCGAATTCAAAGTTCAAAGAACCATCCTTGGCTAAATAAGTACCTAAATATTTAAACCTATCAACTTGCTTTACAACCATACCTCCAATTACACATTCCTGCGCATTTTCCATATTCATATTGATTATTTCAGTTTTTCCACAATTAATAACCAAACCCACCTTGCGACCTTCACTCACCAAACAGTCCAACACTCTCTGCATCTCTTCTGGCCCATCACAAATCAAAACTATATCATCTGCATAATCTAAATCCAAAAGTTTCCTGTTCTCTCCCCAAAGTATACCTGCACCGGTTTCTGTTCCAACGCGTTTCATAATGTAATCAATGACCAATATAAACAGTAAAGGCGATAGAACACCACCTTGAATTACTCCGGATTTGACTTCAAACGAATCACTCAGACAACCATCAACCATTACTTTACAAAATGTGTCCTCATGCATGTTCATAATGACCCTCACAAACTCCTCTGGTATTCCATAATGTCTCATGATCTTCCCCATAGTCTCTCTCGAAACACTATCAAAAGCCTTTTCAAAATCAACAAAACAAAGACTTAACGGTACTCTCATTTCATTAACTTGCTGCATCAAATGCCTAACTATAAAGATCCGATCATTGCAACCACGTCCCTTTCTAAAACCAGCCTGTTCATCCCTCAGAATACCCTCAACCACCGGCTCCAACCTATTTAACAACACTCTACTGAAAACTTTCAAAGCTATCGGTGACAAAGAGATTCCCCTCCAATTACCACATTCACTCAGGTCTCCCTTCTTCGGAACTTTAACAATTACACCATTCTTCCAAACTGATGGTAGTAACCCCGTCACCCATATCTTATTGAATAGCTTGGTCAAGATCATTATTAATCTATCCCCTCCACTTTAAACATTTCCGGAAATAAACCATCCTCCCTGGTGCCTTATTATTCTTTAACTGTTTTACTGCTTTCTCCACTTCTGCAAGCCTCAACTCTCCTGTTTCTATATTTAAATCTTCCTGAGCAGACGGTATATCCTCTTCTGGTGGTATTGGTTTATTAAGAACTGTCTCAAAATGCTCTTTCCATCTATTTTTAATATCTCCATCTTTGGTCAATAAATTTCCTTCCCTGTCTCTAACTGGTACTTCCTTGCGTTTACCTGCATTACCACTCAGTTCTCTAATCGATTCATATGCTATTCTTTGACTCTGTCCATCATTTTTGTTTATTAAGATTTCAGTCTCTGCAACCTTTTCATCCACACATCTTCTTTTATCTCTCCTAGCTAACCTTCTTACTTCTGAATTCAAACTCCAGTACGCAGCTCTTGCTAATTCAATCTCTCGTTCATCAACGCATTGCATCTCACTCCTCAATTTAGCCTCACCTCTCTTTTTTATCATATCCCACGTTTCCTCTGATATCCATTTCTTTCTCCTGAATCTATGTCTCCTTCCAATCGTACATTCAGCAGTCTCATGCAAAACTTTGTTCACATCGTCCCACATCTCATCTACACTTCTCTCCCCCTCTTCCAACGTTTCCAACACCAAAAACCTATTTCTGCATTCTAATCTGAATTCCTCCTTTTCTTCTCCTTCCCTTCTAAGCTTAACAATATCGTATCTACCAACACCAGATTTTTCCTTCTTCTGATTTTTAAGTTTAAACCTTATTTTTGCAATGCTGAGTTGATGGTCACTACCAATATCCGCTCCCCGTTTAACATGAACATCTAGCAGAGAACTTCTATGCCTCCTACTGATAGCGATGTGATCAATCTGATTTTTATATTTTCCACACGGCGACACCCAAGTTGTCTTGTGTATATTGCAATGCTGAAAGAGTGTGCCCCCGATAACTAAGTCATTTGCTAGACAGAAGCTTCCAAACCTCACTCCGTTTTCACTCATCCTACTACCAACTCCCATCTTACCCATACATGCCTCAAATCCCTCATTTGAACAGCCCATTACTGCATTAAAGTCTCCAACGCAGATCAAAACATCATGTCTAGGTACCCTTCCTACTCCTTCTTGCAACTTTTCATAAAATGTGTCTTTCCTTTCATCGAGTGCATCATTAGTAGGTGCATAACACACAAACAGACTGATGTTGCCATGATTTGATTTAAACCGTGCGTATAACAATCGCTCATCTATAGGATCCCACTCACATAAAGCCTTATTTGCCTTACAACCCAGCAACAATCCTACTCCCTGATAATGCATTCCGTCCTGTCGACCAGATATCAATAAACGTATACCATCCTCCAAATCCAACTTATCGACTCCAGTTAATCTAGTTTCTGTCAGAGCACAAATATCAAGTCCATAATTTTGAAAAACCTTCATTAACTCATCGATTTTACCGTCATGATTTAGCGTTCTCACATTCCAGTTACCAATTTTAATTGTATTTTTTGCATTGACAAAGGAATTAGATTGTAATTGGGGCAACCGTGAGATTCTTAGCACCCCCTGCCCATTTAAGGGCTGCACGGGACTGGGGGCCATTACTGTTCTTTCAGAGTCCATCAAGGTTTCTTTGGCTAACTTCCTGAACACCTCGCCATTGTGTTGCAGTCGCAGTAGGCAGCTAACTTGCCTGATTGCCCACACCCGAAAGACCCAGCTATGCTGTAGCCAGTCGCGTGCCAGCATGCTTCCCAGCCATTTCACTCTCAAGGAGTTCCTCTGCCTGAGAAAGCAACCACTTATGTATGTATGTATATATCTGTATATACTGTGCGTATATATCTAAATCTATCTGTCTATCTATTTATCTATCTATCTATATATATGTCTAAATAATATACAGGTGTATATATATATATATATATATATATATATATATATATATATATATATAAGTAATCCCTGTACAATCCGGACGCCCACTTTCCGGATTCCCCACGTACCGGACATTGTGAGCCTGGACCTTCGGAACCCACCAAAAAAAAAAAAAAAAAAAAAAAAAAAAAAAAAAATTTACTATCTGGATGACCACTTTCCGGACTCCCCACTTACCGGACATTGAGAGCATGGACCTTCGGAACCGAAAAATGGCCAAAAAAAGAAAAAAATCCCCCCCAAATCCGAATTTTTCCCACCCGTAATTTGAAATTGCCGCGCAGCGCCGAACAGCTGTTGTTTAAGCACCCCTTCACCCCCTCCTTCCTCTCCCGCTGCCCAGTTACTGCCTAATCACCATAGAGGGTGGATGTTCATCGCAATGGATGCCGCACATGCTCATTTTTCTGAATAAACAGTGAATAAACTGCAACAACTCGCCACTAGACCACATGGCAGCCTCCCTATTCAGTCCCTAATCCCTGTGGTCACACTCTATGACCTCGTCCCAGGTCTTCTTTGATGTGTCTCTCACAACCCTACCCCCAACATTCACACTTTTCACTTTCTGCACCTAACTGTCGTCCCCCATCCTTTCTACATGCCCGATGTACCCCTCCTCATCACCACACCAATACACTCCAGTCCAGTTCTTTCTCTTGGCTCTTAGATCATAAACCTAAGCCCCCCATGCCTTGCATTCAAAGACACAATGCACATCCACCTAATCATTGTCATTTCTGTACATTTGAACTTATGCATATCCTCTTCCTTTGCTGACCAGGTCTCATTACCATATAGCAATACACTCCTTACACATGCCACATTCAAATGGGAGAGCCCTCTCAATGCCAGGAGAGGCAACAGCTCCCTGAACTTCTTCCAACCATTCCTCACTCCAGCCACAGAGTTAGCTCCAGCCCCACCTCTAGCACATAACATGTATCCCAAAAAACAAAACTCTTGTACATATTCATGAAACTCACCAGCAAGATCAGTCCTTCCATACCTGACAATCTCCACATGCTTTCTCCAACACACCACACATGCAAAATCAGCATTATCGCACAATCTACCTCTAATACCACTTCATCTCTTATGTGCCCACATATCACAAATACTGCACGAGATGGAATTACTTCCCATGCGCATGTAGCAAACTACACATGGCCACTCTCTGTCTTCTTTGACATTACCACCAAAAGTCCTTGATACCATCACTTTTGGGGTATCAGCATTTACTCTTGAGTCCTTGTGCCCCATAACATTTCTCCACTTCCTAAAGCTTTCCTCCACCTCCCTTTCATTTTCTGCAATAAACATCAGATCATTGGCACACAACATCTCCCACTGATGTCCATTTCTGAAGTCACATGAGAGGACTTCAAGCACCATGGTGGCTCTGACCACCTCCCAATCATCATCACCACCAAAACTAGAATTACCCCAGCTGGCCACAGACACACATACACTAACTGTAAGAAAGCCAACTGCGAGGCCTTCACAACTGAAACAGAACAACACTTTGAAATATTAAACAGTACATCCATCACAAACATCAACACCGCTGTGCACACTTTCAATACAATTACAGTATACAAAATGCAGACAAAAGACACATCCCTAGAGGCAACAGAAAGAGACACAACCCCAACTTCACACCAGAAATTCAAGGCCTCATCAGTCAACATGACACACTAACACACACCCCAACACCCCATACACAAGATGCCGTACAACAAATACAAGAACTAAACACTCAAATAAACAATAAAATATCAGAACTGCAAACACTAAATTGGAATAATTATCTCCAAACACTTGATCACAAAACAAACACCAACAAACTCTACAAAATACTAAACAGCATTACACTCTCCAACAGCAGCACTACACAATCGCATGCTGCCATCACAATAACGGACACCATACCCTCAAACAAACAACAAGCAAGCACTCTCATCAATCACTTTTCACATGTCCATCATCTAAACCCCCACTGCGATGATCGACGTGTTATCTGACACAAGAGACAGTTCCCCACAGACCCAGACTTCAAACCTTTCCCTTACAACCAGACGAAGCAAATAATTGGCAACCTTAAGCACTCATCTGCCTGTGGACCAGACAACATAAGCAACATACACCTTAAAAACCTTGGACCACAAGGCATGCAAGCTCTCACCAACATTTCAGACTACAGCTATTCACACAACATGATACCCAGCATCTGGAAGCATGGCACTATCATCACTATCCCCAATCCCAACAAAGACCCCTGGTTACCTTCATCACACCGCCCCATCACACTCCCCTGCACCCCCTCCAAAGTCACTGAACGACTGATATTACAATTAGTTACACCTCACATCCCCCTAGCCCCATCACAACATGATTTTAGGCCACTACACTCCACAAACACTCTTCTTACAGACCTTACACGGAGAGTTTTTGATGTCATCAATTCAGATAGGCCACCACACAGAACACTCCTAGTCGCACTAGACATTAGCAAAGCTTTTGATGCCATCCCCCGCCACAACCTCACAAACAAAATATTCAACACAAACATGCACAATAACACAAAAGGATGGCTGGCAAACTATTTAGCAGGCAGATGTACACATGTAACATCTGCCGGTCAGTCACTGAACATCAGAAACTTCACAAACAGGGTCCCTCAAGGATCTGTTTTGTCCCCTACTCTCTTTAACCTATCCATGCACGACATGCCCACACCCCACACACCACAAAACCACATAGCTTCCTATGAGGATGACATAACACTTACATGTACACACCAAAATGCAAACACAGTCACACACATCCTCCAACCTTACCTCGACACACTACATGAATGGTTCACCACAAACAAGCTCAAAATAATCCCAGCCAAATCTACAATGACCCTTCTCACAAACTAGACAGCAGAACACAGTCACATTCCACACCTCACCATAAACAACACTCCCCTACCACACACACACACACACACACACACACACACACACACACACACATGAAATCCTTTGTAACATGCATCAATGTCATTTAAACAACACATCACAAACATTAAAGTTAAATTAACACCAAGACTCAATGCCTTAAGGTCACTTGCCCATACAAATTTGGACTCAACAAAGAAACCACCACCACAGTATACAAACAATATATATGTTCAGTGATGAATCCAAGCCCTGCTTGGGCTTCTAACCTCACTAAAACACGCTACAACACTCTACAGACCATACAGAAAAAGGCCCTAAAAATAATCACAGGCTGCACAACTACTATACCCACAGACCACCTACACCAAGAAACCAAAGTCCTCAAAGTCAAGGATCATCTAGACATGAAAGGCATACAAATTCTCGCTGCAACCTCCACAAACCCACACCATCCACAACACTACATGGCAGCACATCACACACACCAAGGAATATCAAAACAACACCCAGCACATGATATCATACATAAATACTATCATCTCTCCCCTCTTGCCCACCTCATACCAGCTTTCGGAAGCATATCCATACTTGAATCACTCACCGCTCCAATCAGTCATTTAACAACAACACACAGCTGCATGCACGGCCTCCTGATATCCACCCTTCTGAATCCTATCTCCCTCGTGAGGACAGGGTCCACCTGGCCAGGCTGAGATGTGGGCATCATCCAGCTCTCTTATCAGAAAAGGCTGGATGACTCTGTTGCTGAAGCCTGTCCAGGATGCAAGACGGCACCCCATACTATTAAGCACATTATGGAAGACTGCATTGCACACAATCACCTGTGCCAAAAACACAATATACACTCCTTGAGAGCTCTGTGGGAAAGCCCAGTCTCGACCGTGGCCTTCCTTAAGGACTCGGGGCTGTTTGGCCAGACTGCCTAAGGAACAACTACCACTACTACAATTTGGGACTTTTGACTGATCCCTGATTCCCACCAACATTCACAAAAAATTCATAACACAAATCTCCATTCACTTTCACTTGGGTGTGTGCACCCACATACATAACCATAACAACTCTAACTAGCCACTCCTCGATCCCAAGCTTTCTTATTGCGCACTTCAACACCTCCCAAGGGACTCTGTCAAAAGCCTTTTCCAAATAAACAAAAACAAAGCACAGATCCCTTTTCTATCCTATATATTTTTCCTGAAGCTGTCTAACAATGAAGATGGCACTAATGGTCCCTTTGCCTGGCATATACTCAAACTGGGCCTCATCAATATTCACTCTCTCTAATCATTCCTTCTAGAACTCTCTCCATTACCTTCATTTTCTGGTCCAAAAGTTTTATGCCTCTATAAGTTCCTCTTTCCAGGGCATCACTCTTCCTCTTGAATACATTTACAATCACACTCTTCAGCCAGTCATCTGGGACAATGCACTCGTATATAACTGTATTTATCAAATCAGCAACTAACCCCACTCCTATATTTCCTGAGGCCTTCAGTATTTCAGCAGTCATGCCAAACACACCATCCATGCTCCCCAACTGTACCCTGCCTATTACTCTGCTCATAGGAGCTGCAATAATCGAAGGCAGAGGGCCAAACACTGAATCTGCCAACTCCAAATCTTCTCTGTTCCAGTCAAACTCCTCAATCAGAAACCAATTACAATGCTCTCTCCAGGAGTCCTTAATATTCTCACTGTTCACTACTACCTTTCCTTCACCACTCTTCACACACTCCTTATCTATGATATCCCAGTTTTCCCTCTTCATCTGTTCTGCCACCTTCAATATCATATTCTTTCTTTCATCATTATTTAGGTTATCTGGTAAGTCTCTGAAACTCAGATTTTGTCCAGTATACCTCTTTCCTAGCCCTATGTTTGGCAGCCAAGTACTGTACAGTATTCCTTTGTTGTTACCATCCCTTTTCCATTCCTGGATGAACCTTCTTTTCTCCTTAACTGCAGCTTCTACACCCTCATCTCACCACCATGTTACACTGAGGATATCAAGAGATGAAGAATTGAGCTGCATGCAAGTGAATACTAATTATTATACTTTTGCAGGGTTTTTGGTACATTAAGAGATGGAGAAACTGAGTTTTTGGTGTATCATTTAATTACACGACACAAAATAATGTAGCTGAAAGATAATTTCTAGCCCATACTCTCTCCATACTGACATGTACTGTACTGTAATGCTTGAGAGAGAGAGAGAGAGAGAGAGAGAGTTACAATGAATTAAAAGGAAAAATTGGTATCTCAAAGACCTTGTAGTCCATACCAAGAATATACATCATATTTGCTTGGGAATGCATATTCATTTCAGTCATTCTAGTGTGCATAAGATCCTATCATGGTGTCTTTTAAACTGCTCTATTGCAGATCTACAACATCTACGGGAAGTATGTTTCAGGTAATGCAGATCTTGAACAGGAAAAACTTTCACAAATGCTGGTGTTAAATCTTTTTAGCTTCAGCTTCCAGCCATGGCTGTGTGTTGAGACTAAACAGATTTCTATGGTCAAGATTCTCAAACCCAACCAGCATTTTCAACATTTCAATTAGCTGACCTGGTAGTCTACGAGTTTCTCACAAAAACTGTCCCAGAGTCCAGGCATGCCTGATAACACAGTCTCCTGATGGATAGAGTAAGTTTTGTAGCTCTAGCTTGAACTCCTTCAAGTTGATCTGGCATTCCTAAGTTTTACTGCACAGCATACTCCTGAAGAATTATATTAAGGAGGTATAGAGGGTAACTACAGTCTCATTATTCATCTAATGAAACTGCCTCTGGATGTAGCCTAGCACTTTCTGGGCCTTTGTCTCTACTCCAATATACTTCTTGTACTACTGATCAATACATCCAGATCCCATTCTAAGTCAGTCATCTTCTGAGTTCTCCCCAAACATGAATAATCTGACCTGAGATTTATATGACCATTATGCATCAATCTCCAGTCCTTAAGTTAAAAGGCATCTGTCATGCCTCAGATCATTCCCCAAACCTACACATGTCAGTCTGGAGTTTTTCAATCCCTTGATGACTGCTCACATTTGCTCCTGGTTTGATGTCATTTACAAACTTTGAGATCACACTCAACAGGCCAATACCTATGTCACTGATTTAAATGATGAACAAGAATGGACCAAAGACTGATCCTTGTGGAACTCTAGAAGGGACTAAAATTCAATCAGAAGAAATTCTGCTGATCACTACTCGCTGTTTCTTATCCGATTGCTAGCTTCCTATTCAGAGTGTAATGTCCTGGTTAACACCAAGTGCATGTACTTTTGACATTAGTCTGAGCCGAGACATTTTGTCAAATGCCTTTCGAAAGTCTAAATAAAGGACGTCTACTGCTCTATTCTTATTGTACTCACTCAACTTTTGTGGAAAAATTCAAGCAAGTTGGTTAGGCATGATCTATGTCATCTGAACCCACACTGGGAGTCCATAGTCTGGTTCTGATTTTCCAAGTGTTCAACTACCTTGTCTACAATAATTTCATCTAACAATTTTACTATAATAGTGGTTAGGATAATCGGACAGTAATTCTCATGCATGATCCCCGCACCTATAGACTGAGGTCAAATCTGCTAGCTTTCAGTCTTAGGGCACTTCCCCTGTTTCCAGTGACACTGATTTCTTCAAGTAAAGAAGCTACCTGGTCATACACCCCATTCAGAACTCTTGGAAAGATTTTATCTGGACCGGATTGACTTGTAAATATTTAGTGTGCTGATTCTACTGCCACTTAGGTGTACATCCAAAGATGATGGAATCTTCACTCTCATGGGCCAGTACTGGTCTTGACATGAGTAGCTTCTAACATACAGACCAAAGCAAATTACATGTACTTATTTAAAGAATTAGCCATACCAAAGTCTGAGATTTGCATTACCTCTGACTGATCCTTAAGTGGTCCAGTACTACCTTTGAAAGGTTTCTTACTGTTTACATGGCTGAAGAACTCTTTATGGCTCTCTTTACATCGGGATTCCACCCTGAGTTCAACATTTCTTGTGGCCAAATTTAGAGATTTCACTCTCCTAGATATAGTCTGAAGGGAGTTCAAACCACTCTGGTCCTGACTGCTTTTGGCCCTCTGGTTTGCACTTTCTTTTTTTCTTTTATTGTGGTGGCTATTTCATTACTAGATCATTTTGACCGAACTGATCTTGGTTTTGTGGACTAAAAGTGTAAGAAAGCAGCCTGTCATTCTGAAAATTACTCTTTAAATGAGATATATTGCAATTTTCACTACTGCCCTCTAGTCCAACACTCATAAAACTCTCTTAACCTGCAAGGTCTGACTGAGGTCCAGATGATCTCTCACAACATATTTGTAGGAAGAACCTAATCGGGTTGTGATCATTATCTTAAAGAGGTTTCCCAGCACACAAGCTGGTAGCATTTTCATCTTCCATAGTGAAAACAATATCCAAGATACAACTGCCTCATGTTGGTTCATTTAACCACTGGGACAAAAAAAATTCATAAATTAATTACACAAGGTAACCACATTCAGCATTAATTGTTCTGTCATCCCAGATTACATGACAGCTGAAGTCACCAAGAATTACAGTTTTACCACTAACTACTCTGCTCAAACTTCTGTATACTGTATATCTTCGTCTTTGTCAGCGAGCTGATGTGGAGGCCTGTATACAAGGACTAACTTATATGTAGCATTGGTTAGATGAAGGCCCATACCCAGTGCTGGGCCATACCCAGCGCACTGCACAATCCAAGGGACACGTGGTCTTGGGAGCTTCCCGCATGGCTGGACAATGGATGGGGGGAGGCTGAGGCGGGTCGCAAGGGTGGGTTGGTGGGGGGAGGCGGCAGGGAAGGGGGTGGTAGCATTTCTTAATATGCTTCAACAGAGATAATGTATTTTTAATATTTTTTTACTTATTATTATTAGTAAATAATAATAAATGTACATTATTTATTAAGATTAGCATATGCAATTCCTAACAAAAACCATTAAAAGATATTATTTAAATCAAATATCCACAGCTGTGGATATTTGATTTAAATACTCTTTTTTCATGATTTTTTTATTTTTTGTAACGAATTACATATGCTATTGTACATCTATATTGAATTCTTAAATAAACTGTCTTGACAAGACAAGAGAGTGAGAGATAAAGAGCATTATTCTGAGAGAGAGAGAGAGAGAGAGAATAAATACGGGAATGGCAAAGGAGCATCCCTTTGAGTGAGGAGATAAGGCATAAACTTCGCCCCTCTTCTCTCTCTTATTCTCCATTCCTTCCCTCCTCTCTCTCTTATTCTCCATTCCCTCCCTCCTCTGTCGGAGAGAGAGAGAGAGAGAGAGAGAGAGAGAGAGAGAGAGAGAGAGAGAGAGAGTTGATGATACAGTAATCACGTGATCTTTGCCAATGCCTTGGTAAATATGGGATGGTTTTCCCGGACAACGACCTACTGTACCTCAGTCACCGCGAGTGGTGGGCAGGTTGCTAATTTAGTAATTTATTTAATTATACCAATATATATTTTACAGTAATTCCCACAAATATGTGCAAATGATTTGCGCTAGCGCTTTGCGACATTGCACAAGCTAAATATTAGATTGCGCACTTGCACAAATGACAAATAATAGAAAATAATATTAATAAATAAAAATAAGTAAGTAGTTATGCTGTTTATTTAAATATCTCAATATTTTTCAGTAATTCCCAAAAACATATGCAAATGGTTTGCGCTTGCGCTTTGCGACATTGCGCAAGCTAAATATTTGTCAGATGGCGCATTTGCGCTTGCGCAAGATAGTGAACTGTGGATTGCGCTTTGCGCTTGCGCAAGGTCCTTCTTCGTTTGCGCTGCCCACCACTGCCCATACATGATATTTCTTGATCTAATTTAATTTAACAGTCGACAGTATTTATGCTGTCACTGTTATACATTAACATTCCAGGGCACAAAGACGCGATTCATGTCCTTTGTGTGTTTCCTGGTAGGAGCATGGAGACATGAATCGAGTCCCAAAGCAGAAAAAAATTCACCAAAAATTAAGTTTTCGGTTGATTTGCGCCAAATTTTGGTGCGTTCTAGCAGGCTAGACTCGCATCCAAAGTACATGCTTCGCAGCACTGTCAACCCTCCCATGGGGCAGTGCGCATCAGTAATCTTCAGTATCTCATCACCAGTCGGGCTGAAGGGTAATGCTCCATCCGTCATCTCTTTAACTCCTCTATTTTTCCCGTTCCGCCCGAGGCAGAAGCCAAAATTGAAATATCGTTATTGTATATTGTTTGTGACTTTACTGTGAAGTGATTGTGTCTATGGAACATACATATATTGTTTGTAAAGCATTGGGGCCCATTATCAGCCGTTAGGCCTAGAAGCAGGAGTCGTGTTTGCTATAGCAGGGTTTGCCACTCTGCTTCACCCTGTCCCTAATGATTTGAGTATTTTAACTATATAGTGAAGCCAATGCTTATACTGTGTGAAACAAATAGTGCCTGGATTAGTGAAATAAATGACCTACCTTAGGAGGCGTTACGTACGTCATAGAGATAAACCATAGTCGGTAAGGGAACAGGCAGTCTTGTATGCCAAAGAGTCGGGAAAGGAATAATAGAGGAGGCTGGGATAGAAATATTGTGATAGTGTTATACTGCATATGGTTTTACTGTGAAATATGCGTACAGCTTGTACAGCACCCTACCCGTATCCCAGACCGCCTTGGAGAGAGCTCCAACATACTTGACCTCTTCCTTACACCTAATCCTTCTGCTTACACTGTCAATCTTTTCTCTCTGTTGGGCTCCTCCGATCACAACCTCATCACCTTAACCTGTCCTATCACTCCAGTACGGCCTGTGGACCCTCCAGGGAAACGTCGTCTGTGGCATTTTGGAGCCGCGGATTGGGAGGCCCTCAGGCAGTACTTCTTTGATTTTCCCTGGAATGATTATTGCTTCCATGGCCGGGAGCCATCTAAGTGTGCCTTGCGCATTACGGAGGTTATTCTCTCGGGCATGGAAGCATACATTCCTTTCTCATATCCTTTGACTAACGCAAGAAAGCCTTGGTTTAATCACGCTTGTTCTCATGCTGTCCACAACAAGGGGAGGGCCTACAAAAGGTACCAGAGCCAACCCACCCCTGAATCACATCATCTTTACGTTTCTGCCCGGAATAGTGCTAAGTCTGTTCTTCGCTCTGCTAAAAACAATTTCATCTGTAATAAATGCTCCCAACTCTCCAACTCGAATTCTTCCCGCTCCTTTTGGCACCTTGCCAAAAACCTTCTTTACCTCATCATCCTTCCCTCCTCTTTTCTACTCTGATGGTTCTGTAGCTATTTTTCTACTGATAAAGCAGATCTCTTCGCACAGACTTTCTCCTCCAATTCCACCTTAGACAATTCCAGTGCTGTTCCTCCATCACTTCCCCCCTCTGACTTCATCATGGCTGACATTAAAATTTCTTCAGCTGATGTATTTTCTGCCATCACTGGCCTCAATACTAACAAGGCATATGGGCCTAATGGATTCCCTCCTGTTGTTCTCAAGAACTGTGCTACTGTGCTTACACCCTGCCTAGGCAAACTCTTTCGCCTTTGTCTGTCAACTTGTACCTTTCCTTCTTGCTGGAAGTTTGCTCTCATTCAGCCAGTTCCAAAGAAGGGTGACCACTGCCAACCCTCCAACTATCGTCCAATTGCTTTAGCATCCTGTATTTCAAAAGTTTTCGAGTCAATTCTCAATAGAAAAATTTTAAGGCATCTTTCCTGTCACAACCTTCTTTCTGATAATCAGTACGGGTTCCGTCAGGGACGCTCCACTGGCGATCTTCTCACCTACCTTTCAGACTCCTGGTCATCCTCCTTTCGGGACTTTGGCGAAAGCTTTGCCATTGCACTTGACATCTCAAAGGCTTTCGATCGAGTCTGGCATAAATCTTTAATTTCCAAACTGCCCTCTTACGGTTTCTATCCTTCTATCTGTGCCTTCATCGCTGGCTTCCTTTCTGGTCGTTATATAGCCACTGTTGTAGACAGCCACCGTTCTTCTCCTAGACCTATCAACAGTGGTGTTCCTCAGGGCTCTGTCCTATCACCAACTCTCTTCCTTTTATTCATCAATGACCTTCTAAGCTGTACATCTAACCCTATCCACTCATAAGCTGATGACTCCACCCTTCACCTTTCCATTCGGTTCCCGCAACGTCCATCTCAGCAGTTACTTCAACAAACAAGGGATGAGGCTATGGCATACCTAATGTCTGACTTGGCTCGTATCTCTGACTGGGGTAAAAAAAATATGGTTGTTTTCAATGCACCTAAGACTCAGTTCTTACACCTATCAACCCGTCAAAATCTTCCACAGGTATACCCACTAATGTTTAATAATATTCAGCTTAATCCTGCATCATCCTTGAACATGCTTGGGGTTTCATTTA
The DNA here is from genome assembly GCF_032717465.1 of Coenobita brevimanus. NCBI lineage: Eukaryota > Metazoa > Arthropoda > Malacostraca > Decapoda > Coenobitidae > Coenobita > Coenobita brevimanus. Next base: position 3,986,634 of record NC_136982.1, on the reverse strand, counting down.
CTCGGGACTTATCTTGGAAAGATCATATTACATCTCTTGTAAAATCTGCTTCCAAGAGATTGGGTGTGCTAAGCCGACTCCGTTCTTTCTTTACCCCTGCACAATTGTTGACTCTATACAGGGGTTTTATCTGCCCCTGGGTGGAGTACAACTCTCATGTGTGGGGAGGCTCCCCACATACAGCTCTTCTCAATAGGGTGGAGTCAAAGGCTTTTCGTCTCATTAACTCTCCTCCTCTTACTGACTCCCTTCAACCTCTGTCTCTTCGCCGCACTGTTGCATCTTTATCTCTTTTCTATCGCTACTTTAATGGTCACTGCTCCTCTGAACTGTCTGCATGCATTCCTCCACCTCTACGATGGGCACGTAGCACCCGTCTAGCAGCAAACTCTCATCCCTTTTCTGTCCAACTCTCTAATGCAAGAGTTAACCATTACTCCCAGTCCTTCATTTATGCAACAGGTCAACTCTGGAACTGTCTCCCTCTGTCTGTATTTCCTGCTGCCTATGATCTCCAATCTTTCAAACACAGTGTGTCCAAGCATCTCGAAATGAACGGATCTTGAATTTGGCTCTGTCTTGTATTTTGTTTTTCTCTTGGAGGGAACTGTTATTGCGGGCTCATGGCCTTTGGTTCCTTCTTCCTCGAATAAAAAAAAAAATAGAGAGAGAGAGAGAGAGCAGCGAGTGTTCGTGGAGAAATATTGCGTGCATTGACTGACTTAGCGCAAACATAGTGCAAGGAGGAGAGACAACAAATATGCCACACAACCACATACTTTTCATTGAAAACCTATTGTACCATTCTCAGACAGTGCTACATTGCATATGGTTTAGTGTGAAATATACGGATAATAGTGCAGCGAGTGTTAATGGAGAAGTATTGTGTGCACTGACTGACTTTGCACAAACATAGCACAAGGAGGAGAGACAACAAATATGCCACACAACCACAGACTTCAGTGAAAAGGTATTGCACCATTCTCAGACACTGCTATATTGCATATGGTTTAGTGTGAAATACAGGCAAGTCCCAGTTAACAAGCAATCGCTTAACGAGAACACTCTAATACAAGGTCTTGAAATTTGCACCACTGCCTGTTTAACGAGCACAACCCCCCCCCTCCCCCAATCCCAACTTACAAGAATTGAGACGAGGGTCATGCCGCAGCTGTCCATTTTCTAATGCTGTTTTTTTTGTATTTCATGTGTATTAACCCTTTTTTCCTGCTTAAAATTGTCTGTCACAGGTGTTGGTTGTCGTGGAGGCTACTTGGCTGGTTGTTCACCCCATCCCTATTTTACCTATAATTTATGTTATTATGTTTATACTAATTGCTGCTTTTATATTTCAGGTGTATTACCCTCTTGTATTAACCCCTTATTCCAGCTTAAAATGACCAGAAAGTCATTTTTGGTGGTTTTGGGGGAGGTTGCTCGGAGGCCTTGCTCCCCAACCCTATTAACCCTATTTTTTCCCATAAGTTCTTCACTTCATTTAACAAGAATTCGGCTAATGAGCAATATTCTTGCTCCCAATTAGCTTATAAGATCGAAACCTGCTTGTATGCATATACAGTGCAGCGAGTGTTCGTGAAGAAATATATTGTGTGCATTGACTTAGCTTAGTGCAAGACACACACACACACACACACACACACACACACACACACACACACACACACACACACACTATGTAACTCCTCATCTGCAAACCCCTCAAGGTCCTCCCAGCAGTTCAACACCGCTGGAGGAAGTGAGCTATACATATTTTGTTGATTTGTATATCGACATTTCTATTTCTATATTTTACACAAATAAGTACTGTTTTTTGCATATACACATACGAGCCAGAAATAACTACAGCTTCAGTATCAGTAGCTAGCAAAAAGACTAGTGGTCATGTTGAGTTTCTGAGAGCACTATAAAAAAGCTTATGATATTTTACATGTATACTTTGAAAAACTTAAAACAAACCTAGGAAGTGAAATATGTTGGTGTGGGTGATGCAAGAAATATTGACAGCGCTCTAGGAGTTATGTTGTTCTTTATCGTCCATTTACTTGAAAAGTATTGGACGTATTGATTTCCTGAAAGAACCATGATAACGCGCATGAAATACTACGTATGTACATGGAATAACAATATAACATCTTTGATCAAAATTCGTTGCTACATAGGCAGGAATATAACAATTACTGTGCGCGCATTATGAGAGTGCAGCGCGTGCATGGGTACCCAGTAGTTTTATGTGATTTACTAGAAACTATGGGGCACATGAAAAATCTGTGGATACCATGAGAAAGCCCATAAAATTCTGAATGGGTACCCAGTAGTTTTATGCGGTTTACTCGGAAACCATGGGGTGCATGAAAAATCTGCGGCTACCATGAGAAAGCCCATGAAATTCTGCACAAGTTGATGAAAACATAACCTCAGCGAGAAAACTTTTGCACTAGAGCTCCCTGAACAACAAAATCTGTATCACTATGAATCTGTGACTCTGTAATGGTCACAACACTGAAACGTTCTGTTGCCACGAATGCCCTGAGTTCAGGCAATTTGAAAATTACTATCTGAAGGGACTCCAGCCTTCTTGTGGAACCTCTTAGCTGCCCCCATTTCCCAGAGGCACTGGTTTATCTGGAGGAGTTCTTTCCTTCTTGGGCCAGTTTCTTGTTTCCTATCAGAGAAGAATTCAGCAAATGTGGTTCCCCAACTTGAAGAGCATGACTGCTTCTCTGGGTTCTGTCATCTGCTAGCTGCCATTAGATACAGTCCTCTAATGAGGCAGAGTTCTCTGATGACAGTCACTTCTCTCTCTTGGGGCATTTCTAACTGTGGGGGAGAGACTCCAGTGAGAAAAGAATTCTGTCTTTCTTAGGACGTTTCTTTGACTTTGGAGGGGAACCTGTTGGTGTTTGTTGTCTCTCTACTGCATCACACACCACCACATCATGGCTTGACCTTAACGAGTTAAAGAGATGCTGATTAAGAAAGTCACCAAAGTGAGCCTTCCCACTGTCACTTAAGTGTACAACAACATGATGGTAACAGTTTTTGTACCCACAGAACTCATCAAATAGGTCAACAAAATTCATCCATTTCTGGGTGCAAGTCAGCTAACCATGAATTTATGCATACTGCTTTGCTGGTGTCATAATTACCAGCAGCACACACCCTTGGCAAAATGCACACTACCATGCCTCAGTCTGTCCTGAGCTTTATCTTATCATCCTGAGTCATGGCATTACCTATGCCTCCGAGTACCGGAGGAGGTCTTGACAAAATATTACTCCCTTACATCTGTTTATCTCTGTAGCACCGACCTTGTTGTTCCAGAGAGAGAGAGAGAGAGAGAGAGAGAGAGAGAGAGAGAGAGAGAGAGAGAGAGAGAGAGAGAGAGAGAGAGAGAGAGAGAGAGAGAGACACAGACAGACAGACAGACAGACAGAGAGAGAGAGAGAGATTTCAACGAATATAGTGAAGGTGAGTAACATTTTGTTTGTCATTAAGAAAAAAAAAAAAAGTGATGTGAGTTATGCAGTAATACCAAGCAAATAATTAAGAGTATGACGGCATATCCCAAAGCAAGCATCATGCCTACAAAACACAAGACAGCTGCATTCAGGCTCAAGATGGCAGCTATTTCAGGTAATGCACAGACTAAAATCTCATTTCTATAATAAAAAAAATAAATGAATGTACTATATTTTCCAGGAATGTACTTCAGTTTCAGCAATGATATTACAACAGTGTACAAATTAACCTGTACTGCGCAGGGAAAAAAAAAAATTATATCCCTCTACGCCAGCTGATTTTGGATTACTTTTTCTGGCTAAATGGACTTTTTACATAAATAAGATCCCTGGCCCAAATAAAAGTAATCATCAAAGCCAGAGAGTTGGTTGAATCATGTCAGACTGGTGCCTCTCGACCTCTGAAATCTTTGAGGTTACTAAAACAACAGAGTAGCTGTGAGCCTGTGAAGACTGCTGGCCACCTCCCACACCCCTAAATCAGTGTTATAAGCGTAGCGGAAAAATGTCCAAAGTTAGCAAGATACATTATTACCCTCCATTTTACTTTGGCTGCTTGCAATGACTTTTCAATGCTGCAGAACGTAGATACAAGTCGCTGGCGTTTTAGAGGGGGACGTATATCTACGTCTCTAGCGTGGTACAAGTTAATAATATACCAGTGTAATGTACACAGTATATGGTTTCAAAGTTACTATGGTTTAGTACCATGCAATAAATGGAACTGAAAATAACATAAAGACTAAGGAGCTTGCAATCTCCAACAAATTTTTTAAATAAAAACAAAGATTTCTTTGCAACAGCATATAAAAGTAAAGTTTAAAAAATATATATATATTCTTTCCAAGGCTATGATTATCAGTCAGTAATGAGAATGTCTCATTACTTCACATTCTAGAACACTGCAAGTGGAGTATGTGTTTTCAAATGATTAAACTGAACTAGTTAAAAATTCAGGTTCATATTATAATACTCATCTAAATCAATACTCAACAAATGCTTGGTGTCTTGAATTTTCAAATTTTGTTTTTGAACATGTTTTGGTTTGCTAAATGTAACTTTTTCTGGGCCAAAGATAATACAAACTTCTGATCCTACTTGAACACAAAAATACCTGAATTAGTAATTTTTTTCCCAATATCATATCTTTATTAATCTGAGCTGTTATAATACATTGCACAAGAAATAACATTAACTTGTGGTAAAACATCATTAGAGTCATGAAAAGCAATACTAGTACTTCAAAACTTAACAAAATGCAATATGTAAGAAAAAGTGCATGTGATGTATTCTAAATGCTGAACTTCATAATTTGCACAAATGATACAGAGTTTGGACATCATGAGTTACAAATATTTTCAGTTCGATACCGTCAGTGATTTTAATTTAAACAAAGGACATATCCGAAAATGTCTGTTCACGTATCACGCTTCTGAGGAGGTCACAGAAGTGGCAAATATGTAAGAATGAGTACTTTCAGGGTAGAGGAAGGATGACATGGTCTCCTTGAGTAAATGGAGAAGCTTTATAATGTGACAAAATACTAATATACTGTACCTGCAAGCCAATCAGCTGTTGAGCAATCCTCAAGTAAATATCTCTCGTATCAATCAGTCCTTGGTATCAATCAGTCCTTGGCATTTTATTACTGCTATCTCTACATACAGTGCGGGCTCCAAATTTCAGTTTCTGACATGGTGCATTGTAATGCTCATTTAAAGTAACCTGGCAATAATCTGTGGCTCCTTATTTGCACTGTTATGTCCAATTCTGATCATATTAATACCCTATTAAGATGTGACTTGTTTTCAATTCGGTATTTACCACAAAAAATAATAATAATAATAATAATAATAATATCAGTTGAAAACAACAGCAGGCTATTTTCACAATAATCTGAAAACACCAAAATTCCACATACTGTATACATGTTGCAACCATTATCAAAAGGATATGAACCTTAACGTTTTATGATCCAAGATGACAATAGGGTCTATGTTTACTGATGTTACCTATGTGCAAACTGCAAGAGCACACTCCACATTCTATAACAGCAATGCCTTTTGAGAGAATTCTCAAAGCTGTGTAATAAATGAACACCTGCAACCACTCTGCAGTTAAAACCAAAGCTTTGGCAACATGCAGCGGTGTCTCCAAAGGTGCATCAGCTCCAACCAGATGATCTACAGGTCTAGTGGACTACTGAGTGCATAATATGATCTGAACAAATAAGGCTACAACAGTGAACAGAAATTACATTGACACGACATTAATGGTTCAAATCAGATACAGTACTAGAACAACGAAACAAAGGTGCCTTGGTTCTATATGCTGTATCTACCACTCCAGTGGGATAATGATGCTAGTTTCAGTGCTACTGTGTTCTTAAAGTGTGTTTATTATTCTTCTTATACTTATTTGTAGTGTAACAACAGCAAGTGGCTTGTGTGAGCAATCCACTTAAGTGATAATAATTGTGCTCTTTGCAAGTAAAGTAGCTAATTAGTACACACAGGAATGTAACCTGATGTTAAACAAAGAGAGGTGTTTCTACAGTTGCTTCCTGAAGTAAATAACCCACTGTTTTACACTGAACAAATGACAAATGGACAACAGAGATCATTGTATAAGTGGCCACACAAATCAAACTCTCCACACATGACTGGCTGAAACACTTAGGTGCAACATGATCATTGATTCACTGTATACTGATGTAGCAGCTCCTACGATCACAACGTGTAAAACAGTACTCACAGTACAATGACACATCTCAATCATTTCAAAAGGGTACTACGTATTTGCTACTCACAGATAAAACAAGGTAACTGTGTGGAGAATGATGGAACATATGAAATTACTCAGTACCTAGACAAATGGAATAATTGGTAAAGCAGCACAGTACAAGGAAAGAGACTGACTACAAACATGGAGCAACTAGATGTGACTCTAACAAACAGGCAGGAAAGAGCACTATGCTGAATGAAGCCTTGTATTTTACCTGATTTGCCTCCTGTGAGAATTTGAGAAGGGGAGAAATTGCTTGATAAATTCACTGAGGCCTAAATTTAGCAGTTAATCCCTCAGTCTTGCTTTGTAATGCTAGCCATATAACTTACCAGGAATTTAATAGTGCACTAGCAGGATGATTATAAAACATATTTTTAATGTACTATTGGTTGGCTAAATGTAGAACTTACAAATTTACCAACTTATAAGTAATGCACAGAAGAAAATATAATACACTACACTTGCTGATATGCATCAAATAATAAGATACTTGAATACACTGGTAAATTCTAATCATCTAACATACAAAAGTAAACACTAAGGTAATTATCCAAAGACATAGCAGGAAAAAGCAATAACTTGATAAGGCTTATACTGTATTTCATGTGCAAAAATGTAATACTATAAAGGTTTCAGGAGAGTTTGAAAGAATCCCTGGAGATTTTTATTTAAGTCTAAGATGAAGAGATTAAAGGAAGCATCCTAAACCTAATATGCTCTTTGCCATATATCTATTTCTAAATTAAAGCTCAACATGACTGCCTGGCAATATTTGAGAATAAGCTATACTGTACAGTACTAGAATTAATGCTGTTAACTGTGGTCTCTCATGGGTAATTGATTTTTGCTACCAGAATTAACAGCATTTCAAGAAATGGCAAAATTCAATTATTACTGAATTAGCCACTCCTGAAACTGCTTAAGAAAGCTGGCAACTGACAATTTATTTACTGTACAATAATTCTAGAAAATATGCTCATCAGCCTAACTCTGCTTTCCAATAAGGAGATAAAAACAATTTGATATGAAATGAAATTCCGGACTTTCAATTATTAAATTATGTATACTCGTATGCTTGGGGAGAGGTTTCACTGGTACACCTCGCTATGAGCGAACGAATTCTGCCATACTCTTGCTGCACAGCATGTACCTGTGTCTAGCCCTGCCCTCAAACCCCCTGCCTCCCTCGCCACCCCTACCATATGCCCACCAGCACACACCATCAATCTGGATACAGAGTCTGTTTTATTTCAAAGCATAACCAATGATGTGAGTACAAAAGATGTTTTTATAAGTATGGGAATGTGATATAGATGTTGGATACATAATTGTGCTAAATGACTACAGCATCCATTCATGCAGTAACACCAATGAAGAAGAATCCACAAGTGCAGTTACCAAACTCCTTGAGGCATTGAGCTAGTCATCAAATTACCAATATAGTGACATTAACTGGAGCAATAACAATGTTAGTATACCAAAAAATTACTATCTATATTTTATTGAGTAATTACCCTGTAATGAAGTTTCACAACATAATCTCCACAGGAAGCTGGGTATTATCATATTCTACTTGACACACAAACAGCTGGATTTCGTGAGGTTCGACCAAGGTGTTGTGGTCACTATGGTAACTGAGAAGGCTCACATGTCTACGCCACTCATGATGAATCTCAGGGACAACAATCTGATGCTGCGAGGTCGCATTATCACTCTACACGATAATGGCCTCTCAATACGAACCATCGCTCAGGAAGTTAGTGTGTCCTCCACCACAATTGCAAAATGGTTAAAGAGGTGGGAGGAGAGTGGCAACTTAGCTGACATAAGAAAGCTATGAATTAATGGGATTGTGGAATAAAAACATAATACAGTATATAGTTTTCTTTATATTTATTAACTAAAATGAAGCACATATTTGCAGTTGTAATTGTGCTGTGTCAGTGGCTAATTACTACATCAATGTTTGTAAGAATATAGAGGTGAAAGTCTTTACTGGCATACTAAATGTCTAAAGATCTTAATTTCATGTTCTTTCTAGCTAGGCCACGGGGTCCACGGAAAGCAACCCCTGCAGAGGACAATGTCATTGTCGCTGCAACTGAAACTCAGCCCTGACTAATGCAGTGGCTATTCATGATGACCTCAGGCTGGAGGTTTCGTCAAGATCGGTAGGACACAGACTTCACGGTGCAGGGATTCACCACAGAACTCCAGCAAAAAAGGATCTGTTGACGAAGCAGCACAAGGCAGGAAGGCTTGCATTTGCTCAACATCAAGGTGAAAAGGGTATGAAGTTTTGAGGCCGTGTTGTGAATCTCTTAAGTGTGTGGAAGAGTTTTGTTATTTGGGAGACATGTTGGGTGCTGGAGGTGGGGCTGGAGCTAGCTCTGTGGCTAGGGTGAGAAGTGGTTGGAAGAAGTTCAGGGAGCTCTTGCCTCTCCTGACATTGAGAGGACTCTCCCTACGTGCTAAGGGGTCTTTGTATGCAGCATGTTTTAGGAGTGTAATGTTGTAAGGTAGTGAGACCTGGGTAGTAAAGGAGAAGGATATTCGCTGGCTCAGATGTACAGAAATGACAATGATTAGGTGGATGTGTAGTGCATCCCTGCGTGCAAGGTCTGGGGGGGCTGGGTTTACGATGGAAGAGTTGAGAGGTAGGATGGGACTGGAGTGTATTGGTGTTGTGATGAGGAGAGGTAGATTGAGATGGTTTGGACATGTGGAGAGGATGGGGGATGATAATTGGGTGAGGAAGGTGAGAAGTGTTAATATTGGGGGTGGGGTTATGAGGGGTAGACCGAGAAAGACATGGGACGAGGTCATCAAGTGTGACCTCAGGGTTAAGGGACTGAACAGGGAGGCTGCAATGGATTGTGCAGCATGGATAGCGGCCACTAGGTGACCAAGGCCGATGCATGGAAGCATGTTGGAGCCTTTAAAAACGAAACGAAACAAAACGAACGTGATTCTACATTTCATTCGTTTAATTTCATGTTCATTCGTTATTATTATCTTATGGAACTGATGCGCATATTGTTAAACACCACGGCACATATACTGTTCTTAATTAACAATAAATATACCTTTGACATTAATAATACGTGCATCACAAAATATACTGCCATATAAATATGTTTTCTTATTCAGATGTGACCCCCACAACATCGTTGTGGTGACTCAATCCAGTCACGTCACCTGTAATGTGTGGGGCTAGATGTCATTGCACGGCATGGGTGATGTGTTCTGCATTGAGGGGAAGTTTACAGCAGTAAAGTATGTTGAGCTGTTGCAGACCTCCTACCCTTCTCTTAGACAGAGAAATTTCCATTTCCCAGCAAGGCCTATCCTGTTCATGTATGACCGATGTCCCATTCACACGGCTCATGTTGTTCAAGAATGGTTTAAAGACAGGATAGCCTTCACCTTCTTGAATGGCTGAGTAAAGGGGCGGGCATGAATGTGATTGAGAATGTGTGGGTCCAAATGGTGAACACTTGGAAAATGGGGCAAGAGAGAACACTCCAGCAACTCATGCAGCACATCAATGCCCAGTGGGAATTAAGTAGACATAATCCTGAACAGATGCACGTCCTAGTAAATTCTTTACCTAGCAGACTGCAGAATGTTAGTGAAAGACAAGGACGGTGGTCAAGGTATTAGCAAAATACTGCATATGGAAATATTTGCTTTACGTAAATAATTACATTGCCGAGAATATACTTTCTTACCTCTTGTGATCTCTGATATTATTTGTTCTGTATTAAACTTAATTTACAAAAGTATGTTATCAGGGTGGTGACAGTATTAGTGGAATGTGTAAATATTTTCGCTCACTCAATGTAGTGCTCCTTTGGGTGTCTGCCCTTTCCTCTCTTCTTTCCTTCCTCTTGTGTCTTTCTTTCCTTCATTCTTTCCTCTTTCTTCTGCTTATGGGTGACTTTACACTCCCTCTTGTGTCTTTCTTTCCTCTTCCTTCTGCCTATGGGTGACTATACAATGAGTGACAAGCCAAGTGGTTTCCTGTACACCAAGAAACCATTTGCTATGCTGGGTGGTAACCATATTACCAAATCATGGCACCTGGTGGGCTAGTGGGTAATTAAGGTGCTCCAGTCAGACTGAGCCTATGTAGGTTTATATCCAAGGAGTGGTTGGGGTTTAATGCTCACGTAATGCCACTCAAGGATGAATGAGGCAGGTCACTCTCATCTTAAATGTCAGGACCAACTTGCCTAGCCCCAGGCTCCTACGCTCCTCATGGGATGACATAGGATTGGATGATGGATAGGTGGATGGTAAATATTTGTATTAGAATATGTTCTTTACCTAAACATCTACTTATTTTTATCACCTCTAGTTTTCACTGATTATATTTTTTCGTTTTGTTTCATTTCGTTTCATTTTTGAAGGCTCCAACATGCTTGCATGCATCGGCCTTGGTCACCTAATGGCAGCTCTCCATGCTGCATGATCCATGGCAGCCTCTCTGTTCAGTCCCTTAACCCTGAGGTCACACTTAATGACCTCGTCCCACTTCTTTCTCGATCTACCTCTCGCAACCGCACCCCCAATATTAACACTTCTCACCTTCTGCACCCAATTATCATCCCCCATCCTCTCCACATGCCCAAACCACCTCAATCTACCTCTCTTCATCACAACACCAATACACTCCAGTCCCATCCTACCTCTCAACTCTTCCATCGTAAACCCAGCCCCCCCCCCCCAGGCCTTGAATGCAGGGACGCACTGCACATCCACCTAATCTTTGTCCTTTCTGTACGTCTGAGCCTGCGAATATCCTCTTCCTTTACTGCATCACACTCCCAACAAATTGCATACAAAGTACCCTTAGCACGTAGGGAGAGTCCTCTCAATGTCAGGAGAGGCAACAGCTCTGTGAACTTCTTCCAACCACTTCTCACTATAGCCACAGAGCTAGCTCCAGCCACACCTCCAGCACATATGTCTCCCAAATAACAAAACTCTTCCACACACCTCAAGAGACTCACCAGCAAGTTCAATCCTTTCATGCCTGACAATCTCCACCTGCTCTCCCTGACATGCCACACACATAAAATTAGCATTGGCTCACAGTCTACCTCTAATACCACTACAGTAATCCCTATACTATCCGGACGCCCACTACCTGGACTCCCCACCTACCAGATATTTTGGGCCTGGACCTTTGGAACCCAAAAATGGCCAAAAAAAGACAAAAAATCCCCCCCCCCAAATCCTAATTTTTTCCCACCCGTAATTTGAAATTGCCGTGCGACGCCGAACAGCTGTGTTTACCACGGTCCTTTCACCCCTTCCTTCCACCCCTCTCACCAGTTACCACCTAACCACCGTCATGAGTAGATGTTCATCGTAATGGATGCCGCATGTGCTCGTTTTTGTGAATAAACAGTGAATAAACTACAATGCCTCGCCACTGAACCACATGGGAATTTACAGTGTTGTGCAGTGTTAACAAATTAGAGTGCAAAGGATTAAGTATGGAGTGCAAAGTGGTGGTTGAAACTGGCATGGCACAATTAAGAACAGAATGTGCAGTGTTAATTATAACTCACAGTGCAAAGAATTAAGTGTAGCAAAACACCGGATAACTGTGTGTGCTTCAAGAGCATTTTCACCACTGCCAGAGCCTTAGAGGAGGCAGCCACAGACATGCTGTAAGTACCCTGTACACTGCTAAATACTTTCCACACTCACTTCTAATTCCGCATTCTCTGGTTCCTTTTAATTTATATCATGCTTTATGTCCATTACTGGTGTTAACCCCTTAAACGCGGATCGTCGCATTTGCGATGGTCAGCCCAAAGGACAGAAAGGCGGATCGTCGCGTTTGCGATTTGAGTAAATTTTGAATAACCGCGGGCAAGCAGGCTCCAGCCGGTATTGTCTATCAGTACCACCACCCTCTAGCTACAACTAGCATACTTTACCTTTGTACTACTGACCTCAGTTGTTGCCAAATATCGCGTTTTCCCCACGTCCACCCCCCACCACGGCCCGGCCAGCCTGGCTGTGATACATGGCAGCACTCTGAGCGCTCAGAACTGTAAATCTGCGATCTCCTCTCACAAGCAGTTTATGCTACTAGGAAACGCTTGTTTCCCCAGTTGTAACACTAGCTTTTTTTCTCACGGTTTGCCCCTGTTTAGCGTCAGTTTACTGCAGGCTTTCACAGTGAGATTATGGCAAGTTCTAGCTCTTCCCAGTCAGTGCAAGCGGCCGACAGGAACGAGAATAAAGTGGCGGACGTAAGGCAGAATAAAAAGCGCGCCGTGGTGATCTTTTGGGAAGTAATATGATTGAAAATAATGTAGTATACATGTTTTTAGCTGTGAAAATGGAAATGTTTGTTGAGTGACGGGAAGACTGCCGCCACAGTGCATGTCGGCCGTACGCTCCGTTGATTTTAGCCTTATTTTCAGTGCTTATTGTACAAATACGGATTCCTAACTACCTTTACGTTGTAGTATAAAGTTTACTGTGACAGAATGAGGCTGTGGTAGAGGGGAAACCGGGTTGCTGGAGGTGTGAAAGTGAAGATTTGGTTACCCAACTTTGCAAGTCTCCACAAGTCCTTGGGTAGTCCACGAAGGCTCAACACCTGTCTCTGGAGAAAGCTGAATGTAAGTACTATCTGCCATACCAAGTATAATGTTCTAGGGTTAATCTCTGATTTTTGGCGAATATTTTCCTACAGGTACTCAGACCGCGATACAACCCCGCCACTCGGGGGGGATCGACTGTACACAGCCGCGTTTTAGGGGTTAATAGGGTCTTAAATAGGTGCTATGCATGTCTGGCAGGGAGTTATTTAGATGGCTTTCAAAGTTAAACTGGGTTAAGGTCCATAAGTACCAGTCCAGGAAGCAGGGTCCCACTATCCAGACAGACCCACTTTCCAGACATGCCTTTGGCTGTATTACATCGGAGAGTGGAGTGATTACTTTACACCTCTTGTGCACCCATTTATCACAAACACTGCACAAAATGAAATTACTTCCCACACCCTTGTGGCAAACTGCACGTGGACACTCTCACTCTTCTCTGACTGTACCGCCACCAACTTTAGATATCTTCACTTTTGTTTTATCTGCATTTACCCTTAAGCCTTTGTGCTCCATACCACGTCTCCATTTCCTAAATCTTTCTTCCGCCTCCCTTTCATTCTCTGCAATCAACACCAAATCATCAGCATACAACATCTCCCACATGAGTCCATTTCTGAAGCCACGTGAGAGGGCTTCAAGTACCACGATAAATAACATGGTACTCAAAATTAACCCCTGATGCACACCAACATTCACGGAAAACTCATCACTCAAATCCCCATTCACCTATTCACTCTTGCCTGGGTGTGAGCACCCACATACATGGCCATAACCACCCTAACCAGCCACTTCTCCAACCCAAGCTTTCTCATTGCCCACTTCACCACCTCTCTAGGGACTCTGTCAAAGGCCTTTTCCAAATTAACAAAAACAAAATACGGATCCCTTTTCTTCCCAATATATTTTCCCTGAAGCTGTCGAACAATGAATATGGCATCAGTGGTCCCCCTGCCTGGCATAAACCCGAACTGCATCTCATCAATATTCACTCTTTCTCTAATCATACCTTCTAGAACTCTCTCCATTACCTTCATTATCTGATCTAAAAGCTTTATACCTTAATTATTTCCTCTTTCCAGGGTATCTCCCTTCCCTTTGTACACATTTACAATAACACTCTTCAACCAATCACCTGAGACAACACACTCATATATAATCATATTTATCAGGTCAGTGACTAACCTCACCCCTATATCCACTGAGGCAGTCAACCCAGACACACCTGCTGCCTTCCACATCTGCATCCTGCCTATTGCCTCACTCACAGTAGCAGCATCAATCAAAGGCCAAGGCCAAACACTTGATCTGCCAGCTCCAAATCTTCCCTGTCCCAGTCAAACTCCTCATTCAACAACTGGCTATAATGCTCTCTCCACACATCTTTATATCTCCGCTGTTCACCACTACCCTTCGTTCATCATTCTTCACACACTGCTCACCTATAATATCCTGATTAACCCTTTCCATCTGATCTGCCACCTTAAATATCATATTTTTCCTTTCCCCATGATTTAGGTTATCAAGTAAAAGTCTCTGTGACTCAGGCTTTGCACTGTATACCTCTCTTCTAGCCCTACATTTGGCAGCCAAGTATTCCTCCTTGTTACCATCCTTCTTCCATTCCCAGAAAAGTCTTCTTTTCTCCTTACCTGCAGCTTCTACACCCTCATCCCACCACCAAGATACTTTATGTCTTGGTGGGCCTCTTGTCCAACTGCATATTACATCAGTAACTCCTGAGAGGTTGTTCTTGAGGGCTCTGTACTGTTCATTATCGCCTCTGCCTACAGCTCCCTGTTCAGCCACCACTCCTCATCTTGCTACAGAAGGCATCCCTTACTGCTTGGTTTTCCAGCTTCCATATTTTCCTCCTAGGTACACAAGTCCTCTTTATCATCACTCGTTCTTTAAGCACCATATCACAAATAAATAGGTTGTGCTGCTGCACACACACCTCGCTTCCTATAACTTTAACATCCCTCATTAACTTCCTATCAGCCCTCCTGACCAGAAAATAATTTATCTGACTGCTATTTCCCCCAGACTCATACATAATTAACCTACTTTATCTTTTCCTAAAATGTGTTGCACACACTCATATTCGATGCCTCCCCAAACTCGAGTATTCTTTCCCCTTCCGCATTCCTTATCCCATATGCACATCCCCCATGTACTCCTTCATAACCTTGAGCTGCTTCACCTACATGAACATTTAAGTCCCCTCCCAAAACCACTATCCCATCATCCCCCATACCACCTACTACATGTATTAAGTCATCCCAAAATCTATCCTTCTCTACCTCATCCAAGCCTGCCGGTGGAGCATATGCCAATATAATTGCAGTCATCATTCCACCAAACAAAATTTTCACTACCAATATCCTATCGTTTACTCTCATAACAAACATAACATATTCCACCCATTTCTCTGAAACCAACACACCCACACCCTCATATCTGTCCGTCCCCCCCCTGCCAAAACAACTTATAGTAGCAATCCTTCCCAACAATCTTTCTGGCTGATCCACCCCTGTACCAGACTTCCTGCAAACATGCCACATCCACCCACCTCCTACTGAATGCTTCAACGACTTCCCCTGCTCTTCCCCTCAAACTTACCCCATTCTATGAACCCACTCTCATCCCCCTGGGTGATTTAAAAGGCTTGCTCTGAAGCTTATTCTTGTATTTAGTCATAGTCGTTAATAATAAAGGGGGTAGACAAACCACAGGCCCCACTCACTGCACAGTCCCAGGTCCAGGCAATGGATCTGGGACCCCTAGCCCATCAGCTTACCAGTGGCTATGGTAGTGCCCTCGGGGCACCCTGACAGGACAGCTGCCGGGACACCCTCCAAGCGCACCTTAGCACTGCAACTGTCCTGTCATTATACACCCACTGATAGAGGAGCCACCTGGGGGGCTACTCCCAGGTTCGGGCCCCTCTCTATTGGACGTAAGAGGCAGCCTGGGAACTGCAATGCCCTGTACCCTCTAGCACAAGTTCGAGCCCCATCTCACCCCGGATGCATGATCTATGCTGGTGGAACCCCCATCATGCCCCCCTCCCCCCCAAAAGTCTGTCACTAGGTAGCGGGGGCAAAGTTTTCTGGCCGCATGCCCTTGGTGGCACCAACCCCTGTAATGTAATGGGATACAGTGTGTGAAATGTAAAGTGCATGTGGTGTAGTGCATAAGATAATTAAGAGGAAATGTTTGGAAGAGTATGCTGGTCTACTCTCCGTGTTATTATCACACTGAAAAGGTCAGCAAAGGGGGATGGTTAGATAGCCAGTGAAACAGGAGCTCCAGCTCTCCTTATCACCAGCATTCCCATTCCGCTCGGGAGTACCCCCTGTACGGCCCGTGCTACAGCCTCCTTTTGTTCTGTAATAAACATGATTTACAAAAGGTGTTATTATATCCATGATTTCTTTCATGTATACAGTGCTCGACAAATGTATTAAGTGCCCCGCATCCCTCCTACGAAACAAACCTTTCAACATTGAAAAAACATGTAAATAATGCATTATATTTACCTTTAATGCTTGGTAGGGTATCCTTTGCACTTCTTCACAGACCTGAGACATCGTGGAAGTGAAAGGGCGAGGTTCCTCAGGTGCTGGGGTGGTATTTTTGCCCAGGACTCACGAATGGCTGCTTCCGGCTTAGGCAGAGAGCTCACGTCCTTCCCTTGGAGATTCTTCTTTATGAGGTGCCAGAGGTTTTCTATCGGGTTGAGGTCTGGGCTATTGCCTGACCAGTCTTTCATGAAGGAGACCTCGGAGTCACGAAGCCAGTTGGTGACCGATTTGGCTTTATTAGCAGGTGCACCGTCCTGCTGAAACACTCGTGCACCTGTGAGCTCGAAGGACTCGGGTAAATGATCACAAAGAAGCTCCAGGTAAATGTCCTGATTCACTCTGCAGTTCTTGGGAAGCACAACAAGCTTCCCTAAACCCTTCCCAGAGAAACAAGCCCATACCATAAGTGAATCAGGGTGTTTAACTGTGCTCTCCATGTAACGGGGGTCATGCGGGTAACTACATTTGCGCCGGTACACGCGCGCTCTCCGATTACAGGTAACACTAAACGTTACCTCATCAAACCACAACACTGACAACCATTGGTCCTCACCCCAGTTAGCAAAGGCAAGCCTACGAAGTCGCTGGTAACGTGAAAGAAGAGGCTTTCTCACAGGCCTGTGACTTGTGTAACCAAGTTCATGGACTCTTGGAGACACCATGTGCACTGAAACCTCACCAAACACTTCCGGGTTGCTCTCCTTAATTTTCCTTGCACTCACACGAGGATTAGTCTCCACTGCACGTTTTAACACATTAACAGACCTCGGGGAAGTTTTCCTGGGCCTACCAGACAGCAGTTTCTTTGTAGGAACGCCACTACTATTTTCCACTTGAAAACGGGCACACCACCTCCGCACTGTCGATCGAGCCACACCAACCAAATCACTAATTTCCTTTGTGGGGTGGCCTGCCTTCTCAAGAGCAATGATCTGTGATAGGATTTCACTCAAAAGTTCACGGGCAGGGGCCATAACAAAGTGGTGAAAGCAAAAACACTGTGGGACACTAGGTATAAAATGGCGCAAGAAGAGAGGGAGGAGCGGCGGAGTTCCTCTCTCTCACGCAGCCCATAGGGAACTGAGGCGGCAGCCAACCAGTGCACAGTAAGGACTCAAGCTGCCGTGACGGCATGTTAGCGGCCAAAACATCTGGCTCAATTTTTAGTACTAAAAAGGGGTGATTCTTTTTTCGCCAAAAGTATTGTGCGCCCTGACATAGGCGCTCAATACTTTTCTTGAGCACTGTAAATCAATAGGTCTTTGTTACCAACAGTTTTCCAAGATAATTGCATATGATAATAATTGTATTAGCGTTATTATTCATAACCCAAGCCTCAAGTGTCTTGTGTGTATTGAGGCATCTGAGCAGACTGTGGAGCTCAATACCACAGTAGCTTAGCTTCATGTATAATTATTTCCTCCATTCTATGATACATTAATACAACATAAATACTTAATGAATGACATAAGTATATAATATAATGTAATACTGACATCAATCGTGCTCCTGTTAACATCAATATATTGGTAATTTGATGACTGGATCACTGTTTCAAAGAGCTTGGTAACTCCGCTCATGGATTCTTCTCCATTGGTGTTACTGCATGAATGGAAGCTGTAGTCATTTAGCACATTTATGTATCCAAAATCTATATCACATTCCCATACCTATAAAAACATCCTTCGTACTCACATCATTGGTTATGCTTCGAAACAAAACAGACTCAGTATCCAGACTGACGATGTGTGCTGGTGGGCATATGGCAGGGGTGGTGAGGGAGGCAGGGGGTTTGAGGGTAGGGCTAGACACAGGAACACGTTGTGCAGTAAGAATATTCCAGGATTCGTTCGCTCATAGCGAGGTGTACCAGGGAAACCTGTCCCCATGTGTACCTGAAAGGCTTTGAAAATTTGTGGAATGCATGATGTCTCAGAATTTCAATTACTTATCAGCTTCTTGCAATAAATGTCATTCGTAACACCCACATGACAAGATGAGATGTAATGTATTTCAGCAAAATCAAGGTAAGGTACCAATGAAAATGTTAGTGTATTGGTATAATGAATGGGTAGGTGGCACTGCCCATCATCCACTCACTCAATGTAGGGCTAACCTTAGGTGACTCCACCATGAGTAGCAAGCAAAATTGCTTCTCATAAACTAGAAAAACACTTACCAAACTGAATGGTAATCATATAAAAAAAACCTATGTCTTTCCTATCTGGAATGAGAGTGACAAAGTGGGTAAGGAGAGGGCAAATGACCTGCCCTGTACTTAAAAATAAAAATAAAAAAAAATCTCAGACTAGGACAACCAAAGTTGATGATCAAGGACCCAACTGGGGACATTCAAAAGAATAACATCGAATGCAAGGAGTGACAATAATGAAGTGAAAGAATGAGATGCTGGATAGGTGCTTGAGGAGGAGTAAGTAAGTACGTAAGTAGTGTGTGTATTTACCTATTTGTATTTACCTATTTGTAGCATACAGGAACTGAGCAATGCTCGTGTTGTCCTGTCTCCATATCCACATTTACCTGTAGTCTACTTTAACACACATGAATGTTGTTCGCCTGCACCACCTCTTCGTCTAAGTTGTTCCAAATATTTATGTATTTACCTAATATACCTAATTGTGATATACACGAAATGTGCTATGCTCGTGGGTTCATGTCGTTGTTTCTCAGTAAGTCAAATTTAGCTTTAAACTCATTTAAGTCTTTAGACTGGACGATCTCTTTGTCCAGGCTATTCCACAGCTCTATAAGGAAAACTATACTTCTTGATATCCTTCAAGCAGCTTGACTTCTTCAATTTCATTCCGTTTCCTCTTGTTGCTCTCTTATCCCATACAAACAAATCTTCTTGGTCAATTTTATCTACTCCTATCATGGTCCTGAACACTGCAATCATATCTCCCCTCTTTCTCCTTTCCTCTAATGCAGGAAAATCCAGCTTTTCCAGCCTCTCTCTCTCTCTCTGTATGACAGATCTGCCAGACTGGGGACCATCTTGGTTGCTGTTCTTTGTATTCTCTCAATCTTGTTTAAATCTTTCTTTTTGTGTGGGCACCACACTACCGCTGCATATTCTAACCTGGAGCGGATCATGGCCACTATCAATTTTCTCATCAGCTCCTCATCCATATAATGAAATGCTACTCTTATGTTAGTCAAGAGTTTATACGTCTCTCTAACTATCTCGTTAATATGTTTTTCAGGTGACAAACCATCTTGGACCAGCACTCCCAAATCTTTCTTCTCTCTTGTTTTTATGATTAATTCATTACCCAACAAATATTTCAGTGATGGCCTCCTGGTACTTTTACCCATATCCAATATTTTACATTTCTTTACGTTAAATTTCATTTCCCACATCCGGCTCCAATCATGTATCCTATCCAGAGCCTCCTGCAGCATTTTACAATCCTCTTCAACCTCTAACTTCCTCAAGATCTTTACATCATCAGCAAACAGACTTGCATAACTGTTCCCTCTGTCTACCATATAATTTACGTAAATCAGGAACATCACTGGCACCAACACTGAGCCTTGAGGGACTCCACTTGTTACTTCCCTCCATCCAGACATCCTATCTTTTATTACTGTCCTCATTTGTCTGTCTCTCAAAAAGTCTCTCATCCATTCCAGGAGTTTCCCCTTCAGTCCTCCTATATATTCTAGTTTCCACATTAGTCTCTTATGGGGTACCTTGTCGAAGGCCTTCTCTAAATACACACAATCCACCCAACCGTCTCTCTCCTGTACCACATCAATCGCTCGAGTAAAAGCTCAACAAGTTGGAAACACATGATCTTCCACTTCTGAATCCAAACTGACATTCAGCCAAAACATTCATCTCTTCTAGATATATATTTTATCCATCTGTCTTTCAGGATTCTCTCGCACAATTTTGCGACCATGCTGGTTAGAGACACTGGTCTATAATTCAGGGTTCTTCCCTGCTTCCTCCCTTATAAATTGGTACCACATTTGCCCTCTTCCATTCTTGAGGCACTTTCCCCTCTTCCTGAGAACACACAATTAAACTGTGAATTTTATCTGCCAGTTGTTCTCTGCATTCCTTCAGTACCTAATTAGAAATTCCATCAGGTCCTGGGGCTTTCCTTACATCTTGAGTTTCCAGTAATTTCTGCATTCCTTCAGTACATAATTAGAAATTCCATCAGGTCCTGGGGCTTTCCTTACATCTTGAGTTTCCAGTAATTTATACACTTCCTGTACCTCCACTTTTATATCTTTTATCACCGGTACATTTCTAATCACTCCCTCCCCTTACACACACTCCTTTTCATTAGTGAAAACCAATTGGAAACATTTGTTCAATATTTCAGCTTGCATTGCTGCATCTTTATAGACCTCTCCTTTTACTTTCAGTTTGATGATTCCTTCCTTTTGTTTCAGTTTGCCATTAACAAATCTATAAAACAGTTTGGGTTCATCCTTGTACTTGTCAATTATACCTATTGCAAAATTCCTTTCTTCTTAAGTATTCTTGTGTATTCATTTCTAGTTTTTTTATATTCTTCCTTTGTTCTGTTGTTACCTCTCTTTCTCCCGTTGTTCCACACCTTATCTCTCTCTTTTTTTGCTATCATACACCTTCTATTAAACCACTCCTTTTTCCTGTTTTCTTTCCCCCTTACTCTTGGTACAAATTTTCCACTCTCAAATTATAGAGGTCTAGAAAGATATCCCACTTCCTCTGCATCTCTCTTGTTTCTCTGAATTTTCTCCAATCTACATTTTCAAAAATTTTTCTCAATCCTGTAAAATTTGCTTTCCCAGTTTTTTTTATTCATTTATTTATTTATTTATTTATAATGTGACCAACTCTGGACATAGGCTTCACAGCCTGCTTTCAAGGCCCAGTAGTCCTCCTACGTACCGCACACCTCTACATGTCACCACTTTAGTGCTAAAACCCACTGTCCATATTGAATACATGCTAGGGTTGTCTCATACAGGACTGGTGTATTGGTATTAGCAGGGGTATTTTTACAACATGTTGGCGGGTCTTCTGGTAGATCAGTAAAGCCATACCTTCCCTGCCTATAAAGTTCGTCTCTTGGCTTGATGTTCCCAAGTATCATCTGGAACTCAATGACCACATGATCACACTTTCCTATAGGACAGAAATATTTCAGTGATTCTATTACATCGGGTTCTTTGGTAAACAGTAGGTCTAACCATGCTGGTGTGTCCTCACTTAGGAACCATGTCTCTTCTTTGACCCATTGCATCATCACATTATTCATTATTATATTTAATAATATAGTGCCCCACAAATCTTTGCTGCCTCTCCCATTCCTCCCAGTTCACCTCTTTACAGTTAAAGTCACCCATCAAAATTACATTGCTGCTTTTCTCAATTATTATTTTTTAAATAACTAGCCATATCTGAGAACATCTCCTGGTATTCGTCATCATTCCATGCTCTTGTCTTAGGGGGAACATACACTACCGCCATATCTTCCCATTCTCTCCAGTTTCTAATTTCATACTTATCACTTCAGCCCTGCCTTCTCCCATTTCCACAGTATCTACATTTATGTTGTTCTTCACTGCTATCATCACTCCTCCCGTTTTTTCTTTTCTGTCTCGTCTCCACAGTTTGCACTGTATTTACCATCTCCCAAATGAACATCAATATCTTCTCTTAACTTGGTTTCTATAAAGTACATGACATAAGGTTCATGTTCCCTCAAGAAATCGTTAATTTCAAGCCTTGCCGATATTAACCCATCAACATTAGTATATACCACCTTCAAATTATTTTTGATGTTTTTTAAACCCTCTTCTCTCCTTCTCTCCGTCACTAGCACTTCCTCAATTTCTGGTCTTTCATAGCTATCCCTCTTAGTTTCCTGCACTTCTATTTCCTCACATACCACTTCCTTACTTTCATATCCATCACTCTCCAAAAAAAAGTTTTACATTCTTCCTCTGTCCTCTTATCATTTTTTTCATTTACTTGTTCCTTCAATGATTTTAAAACTTCTCTTTCATCTTCATTCAGATCTTTTCTTACTATAATATTTTCCATCCCTGCCTCTTTGCTTAGTTTCCAGGTCACTTTAAGTACAGTATATCATTTACTACACTTTCTGATGACAACTTGACTCTCACTGGTCTTGTTTCCCCTTTCTTATAAGGCCCTATCCACCTTACTTCCTCAATTTCTTTTTCCCACTTGTCTCCTTCGGGGTCAATCTTAACTAATATTCTTGTGTGTGTGTGTGTGTGTGTGTGTGTGTGTGTGTGTGTGTATTTACCTATTTGTAGTATACAGGAATTGAGCAATGCTCGTGTTGTCCTGTCTCCATATCCACATTTATCAAGTCTACCTTTGCACACATGAATGTTTTTCTCATGCACCACCTCTTTGTCTAAGTCGTTCCAAATATTTAAGTATTTACCTAATATACCTAACTGTGATATACACGGAATGTACTATGCTCGTGGGTTTCCGTCGCTGTTTCTCAATAAGTCAAATTTAGCTTTAAACTCGTTTAAGTTTTTAGACTGGACGATCTCTTTGCCCAGGCTATTCCATAAGTATATACTTCTGTAAGGAAAGCTATATTTCTTGATATCCTTCAAGCAGCTTGACTTTTTCAATTTCATTCCATGTCCTCTTGTTGCTCTCTTATCCCATACAAACAGATCTTCTTTGTCAATTTTATCTACTCCCACCATGGTCCTAAACACTGCAATCATGTCTCCCCTCTTACTCCTTTCCTCAAAGGAAGGAAAACCCAGTTTTTCCAGCCACTCTCTGTATGACAGGTCTGTCAGACTGGGGACCAACTTGGTTGCTGTTCTTTGTATTTTCTCAATCTTGTTCATGTCTCCATGGTTGTTCAATCTGTACATGGATGGGGTAATAAAAGAGGTACAAGGTAGGGTAGTGGATGTTGGAGTGGCCCTGGTGAGAGAGGATAGTGTTTGGAAACTCCCTGTACTGTTGTTTGCAGATGATACCGTGTTGTTGAGTGAAGACGAAGGAGAGCTGCAAGGCTTGGTGGATGAGTTTGAGAGAGTGTGTAGGAAACGGAATCTAAAGGTGAATGTAGGGAAGAGTAAAGTGATGGTCTTTGAGAGAGGTGAAGTCAGTGAATGTACAGCGAGGTTGGATGGTGAGGAATTGGAAAATGTGAGTACATTTAAGTACTTGGGTAGTGTGATGAGTAAGGATGGAGGTTTGGAGGGTGAAGTGCTTGAAAGGGTACAGCAGGGAAGAAAGGTTGCTGGTTCTTTGAAAGCAGTGATAAGAAACAGGGAAGTGAGCATGGAAGTGAAAAAGTTACTACATGACAGTATTGTGATACCAACTCTAACGTACGGAAGTGAAGCTTGGACGTTGTTGGAAGGACACAAGTCAAGAGTGAGAGCCGTGGAAATGAGTTATTTAAGAGGAGCCTGTGGAGTCACATGGAGAGACAGGCTGACGAATGAGGATATAAAGGAGCGTTGTGGTGTTGATGTGGATGTGATAGGTAGCGTTATGAGGAACACACTGAGGTGGTTTGGCCATGTGGAGAGGATGGAGGGTGAAAGACTGACGAAGAGAGTGTATGTGAGTGAGGTGGAGGGGGAAAGAGGGAGGGGGAGGCCGAGGATGAGATGGAGAGATGGGGTGGAGAGATATATGAGAGAGGGGGGTGTGAGTTGGGAGCAGGGGAGTGAAATGGCGGGGGACAGGGCGACTTGGAGGCGATTTGTTTGTGGCCACCCCAAACGGGATTGAGGCGTCTGGCAATAGATAGATAGATAGTTTATATCTTTCTTTTTGTGTGGGGACCACACTACCACTGCATATTCTAACGTGTGTGTGTGTGTGTGTGTGTGTGTGTGTGTGTGTGTGTGTGTGTGTGTGTGTGTGTGTGTGTGTGTGTGTGTTCTTACCTAATTGTATCTTTACAGGAATGAGTCAATCTTACCTAATTGTATCTTTACAGGAATGAGTCAATCTCGTACTGTCCCGTGTCTTAAACCATATTTATCGTACATATCCTTAAATTTGTGAATTGTTTTGGCACACACTATTTCATTCGGTAGTGCATTCCATTGATCAATTGCTCTGTTTGGGAAACTGAATTTCCTTACGTCTTTATCACCTCTCTTCTTATGCAGTTTTTTGCAGTGTCCTCTTGCTGATGCTTCTCCATATGTTAAGTAATCATTTATGTCTATTTTCTCCTTTCCTGATATGCACTTATATAGCATTATCATGTCACCTCTTTTCCTTCTCTCCTGTAGTGTTGGTAGATTCAGTTTATTTAGTCTTTCTTCGTAGCTTAGGTCCCTTAAGCTTGGTATCCATCTTGTAGCGGCCCTTTGAACTTGTTCAATCTTGTCTATATGCTTTTTGAGATGAGGACTCCAGACTATTGATGCATATTCCAGGGTTGGTCTAATGAATGATGTTATTATCCTTCTTAGCATGTCTTCATTTATGTTTGTGAATGCTATTCTCATATTTGCAAGCAGTGTACACATGTTCCGTACCTTCTCGCTGATGTGGTCAGCCGGAGATAATCTGTTATTGATAATCACACCTAGGTCTTTCTCTCTTTCTGATGTGTATAGGGTTTTATTTCCTAACTTATAATCCCAATCAGGTCTTTTTCCACTTTTACCAAACTTGATTACATGACACTTGTCCACATTGAATTCCATTTGCCATGTACTACTCCATTCATGAAGTTTATTTAATTCTTCTTGTAGCTCCCTACAAGCGTCTGTGCTAGTAATTCTCCTTTGTATTTTTGCATCATCTGCAAACATATTTAGATAGCTTTCATTTCCAGTGTTACTGTTTATATCATTTATGTACACTAAAAACATGATTGGTGCCAGCACCGAACCCTGTGGTACTCCACTAGTCACTTCTTTCCATGATGAGTAGTTTCCTCTTAGTACTGTCCTCATTTCTCTTTTTATGAGAAAGTCTTGCATCCAACAAAACAGTTTGCCTCGAATTCCTCCTTGATGGTACAGCTTCCATAAAAGTCTTTGGTGTGGTACTGTGTCAAAAGCTTTCTTGAAATCTAAATAGATACTGTCCACCCATCCTTCCCTTTCCTGTATTGTGTTTGTTACTCTGTCATAGTAGCTCAACAGATTAGTAACACATGATTTTCCTTTTCTGAAACCAAACTGTCTTTCTGTCATCATACTGTGTTCTTCTAGATGATTTACCCAAGCTTTTCTTATAAGTTTTTCTAATACCTGCTTACAACACTGGTCAGTGATACTGGTCGGTAGTTGAGAGGATTTTGTCTATTTCCTTTCTTGAATAAGGGGACTATATTTGCTTTTTTCCAAATATCAGGTAGTTTCCCTTGACTCAAGGATTTCTTGAAAATTAAAAATAATGGTTTACTTAACTCCTTTGCACATTCTCGTAACACCCAACATGAAATTTCATCAGGACCACTTGCTTTTCCTCTGCCTAATCTACTTAACTCCTCCTGTATTACTTTTTCTATTATTTGTATATCTGGTACAGTAGTATGTGTGGACATGCGTGTTCCACATAGTCCCTCTCAAAATTTTTTTCTTTTGTAAAAACTAATTGGAAATTCTTATTTAGTGCTTCACAAATATCTTTCTCTTGTGTATAAGTGATTCCCTCGTCCGTAATGGATTGTATTATATCTTTTACTTTGGTTTTGCTTCTGAAATAGCTGTAAAACAGCTTTGGTTGATCACTACTTTTATTTAATATATCCTCCTCAAACTGTTTTTGGGCTTCCCTCCTTATTCTTGTATAGTCGTTTCTTGCCTGTTTGTAATTATTATACGCCCTTTCACTATTGTGTCTTCTGTATCTATTCCACAACAAATCTCTTCTTTCTTTTGATTTTTTACATTCTGTATTGAACCATTTCTGTATTTTCTTATCTGCTACTTTGTGCTGTGGGATGTACTTCTGGACTCCTATTTCATAAAATCACAAATTTTTTTTTATACAGCATTTAAATCTTGTCCTCTAAGCTCATTTTCCCAATCAACTTCTAAGAAATACTTCTTTAGGTCTTGATAATTTCCCTTTTTATAGTTTAGGCTCTTTTTGTAACTATCATTGCTGTTTACTATGTCATATGCTATCCTGAAGTTATAATTTAGTACTGCATGATCGCTTTTGCCGAGTGGAGGGTGATATATTAAACTGTCAATGTCATTTTCTTGCCTAGTAAATATTAGATCTAGCACTGAAGGTACACCAAGTCCTCTTTTTCTAGTGGTTTCCCTCACATGTTGCGTTAAGAAAAACTCTTGTACGAGATCCAGGAGCTTTTGGTCCCAACAGCTTTCTTGGCTATTTATATCTAGAGTATTCCAATTTATATTTGTATTGAAGTCCCCAGTTAGTATAATTCTTTCCGATTTCGCTTCCATTTTATGTAGCAAGGATCTTATACTCTGAATTGTACTCTCTGCCAGGTCCTCATATTCGTCTCTTTCCCATGTGTTTGATCTGGGTGGATGGAAAGCTGATGACAGGGAGTGCTGGAGCTCCCGTTTCATCAGCCCTCAGGACTAGTTCCTGACCAACCCCCTTTGCTGAACTTTTTCAGTGTCTCAGTTACACAGAGAGTAGGCCAGCATGCTCTCCTGTACAAATTTCTCTAACTGTCTTCACCAAACTACATGCACAGTACACACTACACTTCCTATTCAAAATTCACCAAAATGGCGTCGATTAATCAAGCCTCGGAGTCCCCAGGGGGGGGGGACCATAAATGCCCCCGTCATCTGCCCCTCTGCCCGGAATCGTGCTAAGTCTGTTCTTCGCTCTACTAAAAATAATTTCATCCATACTAAATGCTCTCAACTCTCCAACTCGAATTCTTCCCGCTCCTTTTGGCACCTTGCCAAAAATCTTTCTAACAACTTTACCTCATCATCCTTCCCTCCTCTTTTCTACTCTGATGGTTCTGTAGCTATTTCTTCTACTGATAAAGCAGATCTCTTCGCATAGACTTTCTCCTCCAATTCCACCTTAGACAATTCCAGTGCTGTTCCTCCATCACTTCCCCCCTCTGACTTCCTCATGGCTGACATTAAAATTTCTTCAGTTGATGTATTTTCTGCCATCACAGGCCTCAATACTAACAAGGCATATGGGCCTGATGGGTTCCCTCCTGTTGTTCTCAAGAACTGTGCTTCTGTGCTTACACCCTGCCTAGGCAAACTCTTTCGCCTTTGTCTGTCAACTTGTACCTTTCCTTCTTGCTGGAAGTTTCCTCTCATTCAGCCAGTCCCAAAGAAGGGTGACCACTCCCAACCCTCCAACTATCGTCCAATTGCTTTAACGTCCTGTATTTCAAAAGTTTTCGAGTCAATTCTTAATAGAAAAATTTTAAGGCATCTTTCCTATCACAACCTTCTTTCCGATCGTCAGTATGGGTTCCGTCAGGGACGCTCCACTGGCGATCTTCTCACCTACCTTTCAGACTCCTGGTCATCCTCCTTTCGGGACTTTGGCGAAAGCTTTGCCATTGCACTTGACATCTCTAAGGCTCTCGATCGAGTCTGGCATAAATCTTTAATTTCAAATGGCCCTCCTACAGTTTCTATCCTTCTATCTGTGCCTTCATCGCTAGCTTCCTTTCTGGTCGTTCTATAGCCGCTGTTGTAGACGGCCATCGTTCTTCTCCTAGATCTATCAACAGTGGTGTTCCTCAGGGCTCTGTCCTATCACCAACTCTCTTCCTTTTATTCATCAATGATCTTCTAAGCTGTACATCTAACCCTATCCACTCATACGCTGATGACTCCACCCTTCACCTTTCCATTCGGTTCCTGCAACGCCCATCTCAACAGTTACTTCAAGAAACAAGGGATGAGGCTATGGCACACCTCATGTCTGACTTGGCTTGTATCTCTGACTGGGGTAAAAATAATATGGTTGTTTTCAATGCATCTAAGACTCAGTTCTTACACCTATCAACCCGACAAAATCTTCCACAGGTATACCCATTAATGTTTAATAATATTCAACTTAATCCTGCATCATCCTTGAACATGCTTGGGGTTTCATTTACTCGGGACTTATCTTGGAAAGATCATATTACATCTCTTGTAAAATCTGCTTCCAAGAGATTGGGTGTGCTAAGCCGACTCCGCTCTTTCTTTACCCCTGCACAATTGTTGACTCTATACGGGGGTTTTATCCGCCCCTGTGAGGAGTGCAACTCTCATGTGTGGGGAGGCTCCCCACATACAGCTCTTCTCAATAGGGTGAAGTCAAAGGCTTTTCGTCTCATTAACTCTCGTCATCTTACTGACTCCCTTCAACCTCTGTCTCTTCGCCACACTGTTGCATCTTTATCTCTTTTCTATCGCTACTTTAATGGTCACTGCTCCTCTGAACTGTCTGCTTGTATTCCTCCACCTCTACGACGGGCGCGTAGCACCCGTCTGGCAGCAAACTCTCATCCCTTTTCTGTCCAACTCTCTAATGCAAGAGTTAACCGTTACTCCCAGTCTTTCATTTATGCAACAGGTCAGCTCTGGAACTGTCTCCCTCTATCTGTATTTCCTGCTGCCTATGATCTCCAGTCTTTCAAACGCAGTGTGTCCAGGCATCTCAAAATGATCGGATCTTGAATTTGGCTCTCTATTGTATTTTGTTTTTCTCTTGGAGGGAACTGTTACTGCAGGCTCATGGCCTTTGGTTCCTTCTTCCTTGCATAAAAAAAAAAAGTACAAATTGGCTACAATTACTTTACCTTCAGATGTGTCGATCTCTACTGCAATCAGTTCTACTTGTGATGGTATATCTAGGTTTATTTCCTTGACTTTTAAATTTTTCTTAGTTAATATTATAATTCCTCCTCCTTTTTTTAAATATCTGTCTCTTCTCCATATATTGTATTCCTCTAAGTTTAGTATGTCATTGGATATCCTTGGTGTTAATTTTGTCTCAGTTAGGCATATTATTTGTGGTTCATTTTCTCTGACATAATCATTCATCTCTAGTAATTTAGATACCATTCCATCCACATTTGAGTACATCAACTTTATCATCTTGTTTATATACTTGTCATGACATGGTTCTACTACCTTCCTCCTTTTTCTTCCATTCTGTTTGTGTACCACTTTCGTACCTGCAATCCTATTACTTTGTAAAAAAATTTCTTCTTCTCCTCTTCTGATCTTCCCTCATTTTTTGTTTTTGCTTCCTCCTTTTTTTCTTTCAGTAATTCCAGTTCCTCTTGTGTTAGGCATCTTTTTATCCATACATTTTTGAACTCCTCTTTTTCCATAAGATTCTTTGCATTTTTTAGTATCTCTTCCACAGTGTTTACGCTCTGGAAAGTCACCTTTAGAGGTCTTGTCTTGCTTTTCTCGTATTTCCCTAACCTTTTGTGTTCCTCTATGTCTTTCCTACAGATTTCCTCTGATACTTCTTTCAGTAAGCTCATTACATCTGCCATCTCCTTTTTGTCTCTAGTGATCTTGTTTTTAATTTTTTCCTCTTCTATACCAGTGATTACTATTGATTTATTTATTTCTACTGAATCTCTGACTAACTTTGGATTGTTTTGGATTATTCTTTTCATTTCCTTTTTAATGCTTTTTTCCTCCACCCTTGTTTCTAAGTCTTTCTTTACTTTCACCATTTCAGCATACGTGGTTTCTACATCATTTTTGTAGCTTTGCACAGCTTCATTCACCTGTGTTATCTTCTCCTCGATATCACTGCTCTGGTCCATAAGACTGCTTGCTTGTCTAATTGTCTCTGTGTCATTTTTTAACTCTTCCATAACACTCTCGTGATTGACTACTGTACTTCCCATTTCACTCACTTTCTTCCTAAGCGTACTCAATTCCACTGTTAGTTCACTGATGGTTGTGTCTTTCTTATTGGCCTCCCTTCCTAGTTTTTCTATCTCTTCCTTTTGCAAGTGCATTTGCTTCTTTATTTCATCAATTTCATTTTTGAAAGCCATTTCTAGTTTGTGTACACGTTCAACCAGTCTATTGTGAGTCTCCACTTCAACCAGTTCTTGGTAGAAATCATCATTTTGCTTTTTACTTTTATCCCTTTTCTTTTCGAAATTTGTTTTACTGAAGTATGTATCCATTTTGTAATACTAAATGAACAGAGTATGTACTTACAGAGTATGTACACTTTCCCCGTGCTGCTGTAGTATAAACAAACCACCAGCTGACTCAATGCATCGTGGTTCTTTGTTCTGTTTGAACCAGTCTTATTTAAACTTATTATTTCTTTTCCTTTTAATAATGAAAAATCATTTAGTCTAACCTGGTACAGAGCTTGACTCATTCAAAGATACTAATTCAGGTATTGCCACTGGCCGTGTTGGTCTGGTATGGAGCGCCGGTGATGGACGTCTACTTCCGATGATTCCCTCTTAGGTGTGTGTGTGTCTGTGTGTGTGTGTGTGTGTATTTACCTATTTGTAGTATACAGGAATTGAGCAATGCTCGTGTTGTCCTGTCTCCATATCCACATTTATCAAGTCTACCTTTACACACATGAATGTTTTTCTCATGCACCACCTCTTTGTCTAAGTCGTTCCAAATATTTAAGAATATACCTAATTGTGATATACACGGAATGTACTATGCTTATGGGTTTCCGTTGCTGTTTCTCAATAAGTCGAATTTAACTTTAAACTCGTTTAAGTTTTTAGACTGGACGATCTCTTTGTCCAGGCTATTCCATAAGTCTATACTTCTGTAAGGAAAGCTATATTTCTTGATATCCTTCAAGCAGCTTGACTTTTTCAATTTCATTCCATGTCCTCTTGTTGCTCTCTTATCCCATACAAACAGATCTTCTTTGTCAATTTTATCTACTCCCACCATGGTCCTGAACACCGCAATCATGTCTCCCCTCTTTCTCCTTTCCTCTAACGAAGGCAAATCCAGTTTTTACAGCCTCTCTCTGTATGACAGGTCTGTCAGACTGGGGACCATCTTGGTTGCTGTTCTTTGTATTCTCTCAATCTTGTTTATATCTTTCTTTTTGTGTGGGCACCACACTACCGCTGCATATTCTAACCTGGGGCGGACCATGGCCACTATCAATTTTTTCATCATTTCCTCATCCATATAATGAAATGCTACTCTTATATTAGTCAAGAGCTTATAAGTCTCTCCAACTATCTTGTTAATGTGCTTTTCTGGTGACAAACTATCTTGGACCAGCACTCCCAAATCTTTCTCTTCTCTCCTTTTTGTGATTAATTCATTACCCAAAAAATAATTCAGTGATGGTCTCCTGGTACTTTTACCCATTTCCAATATTTTACATTTCTTTACATTAAATTTCATTTCCCACGTCCGGCTCCAATTGTGTATCCTATCCAAATCCTCCTGCAGTATTTTACAATCCTCCTCAACCTCTATCTTCCTCAAGATCTTTACATCATCAGCAAACAGACTCGCATAACTGTTCACTCCATCTACCATATCATTTACGTAAATCAGGAACATTACTGGCGCCAACACTGAGCCTTGAGGGACTCCACTTGTTACTTCCCTCCATCCAGACATCTTTTCCTTTATTACTGTCCTCATTTGTCTGTCTCTCAAAAAGTCTCTCATCCATTCCAGAAGTTTCCCCTTTAGTCCTCCTATATATTCTAGTTTCCACATTAGTCTCTTATGAGGTACCTTGTCAAAGGCCTTCTCTAAGTCTAAGTACACACAATCCACCCAACCATCTCTCTCCTGTACCACATCAATCGCTCTTGAGTAAAAGCTCAACAAGTTTGAAACACATGACCTTCCACTTCTGAATCCAAACTGACATTCAGCCAAAATATTCATCTCTTCCAGATATTTTATCCATCTGTCTTTCAGGATTCTCTCACACAATTTTGCGACCATGCTGGTTAGAGACACTGGTCTATAATTCAGGGGTTCTTCCCTGTTTCCTCCCTTGTAAATTGGTACCACATTTGCCCTCTTCCATTCTTTTGGCACTTTCCCCTCTTCCAGTGAGCATACAATTAAGCTGTGAATTTTATCCGCCAGTTCTTCTCTGCATTCCTTCAGTACCCAATTAGAAATTCCATCAGGTCCTGGGGCTTTCCTTACATCTTGAGTTTCCAGTAATTTATACACTTCCTGCACCTCCACTTTTATATCTTTCATCACCGGAACATTTCTAATCACTCCCTCCCCTTCCACAAGCTCCTTTTCTTTAGTGAAAACTGACTGGAAACGTTTGTTCATTATTTCTCCTTGCATTGCCGCATCCTTAAAGACCTCTCCATCTACTTTCAGCTTGGTGATTCCTTCCTTTTGTTTCAGTTTGCCTTTAACAAATCTATAAAACAGTTTGGGTTCATCTTTGCATTTGTCAATTATACCTTTTTCAAAATTCCTTTCTTCTTCCCTACGTATTCTTGTGTATTCGTTTCTTGTTCTTTTATATTCTTCCTTTGTTCTGTCGTTACCTCTCTTTCTCCAATTGTTCCACGCCTTATCTCTCGATTTTTTGGCTATCATACACCTTCTATTAAACCACTCCTTTTTCCTGTTTTCTTTCCCTCTTACTCTTGGTACAAATTTTTCCACTCCCAAATTATAGAGGTCTAGAAAGATATCCCACTTCCTCTGTATCTCTCTTGTTTCTCTGAATTTTCTCCAATCCGCATTTTCAAAAACGTTGCTCAATCCTTTAAAATTTGCTTTCCCAAAGTTGTATCTTCCCTGTCTATGAAGCTCGTCTCTTGGCTCGACGTTTCCTATTAACATCTGGAACTCAATGACCACGTGATCACTTTTTCCCAAAGGACAGAGATATTCCAATGATTCTATTACATCGGGTTCTTTGGTGAACAGTAAATCTAACCTTGCTGGTGTGTCCTCACCTCGAAACCATGTCTCTTCTTTGACCCATTGCGTCATCACATTATTCATTATTATATTTAATAACATAGTGCCCCACGAATCCTCGCCGCCTCCCGAGTACCATTCCTCCCAGTTCACCTCTTTACAATTAAAGTCACCCACCAAAATTATATTATTGCTTTTCTCAATTATTTTTTGCAAGTAGCTAGCCATATCTGACAACATCTCATGGTATTCGTCATCCTTCCATGCTCTCGTCTTTGGGGGAACATACACTACCGCCATATCTCTCTTAACATTCTCTCCAGTTTCTAATTTCATATATATCACTTCAGCCCTGCCTTCTCCCATTTCCACAGTATCTACATTTATGTTGTTCTTCACTGCTATCATCACTCCTCCTCCCTTGTGTTCGTTTCTGTCTTTTCTCCACAGTTTGTATTTACCATCTCCCAAATGAACATCAATATCTTCTCTTAATTTGGTCTCTACAAAGCACATGACATCAGGTTCATGTTCTCTCAAGAAATCATTAATTTCGATCCTTGTCGATATGAAACCATCAACATTAGTATATATCACCTTCAAATTATTTTTGACATTATTAGTACCTTCTTCTCTCCTACTCTCTGTCCGTACCACTTCCTCAACTTCTGATCTTTCACAACCATCCCCCCTAGTTTCCTTCACTTCTATTTCCTTAAATACCATTTCCTTACTTTCATATCCAATACTCTCCAAAAAAATGTATTACGTTCTTCCTCTGTCCTCTTATCATTTTTTTCCTTTACTTCTTCCTTTAATGATTTTAAAACTTCTCTTTCTTCTTCATTCAGATCTTTTCTTATTATAATATTTTCCATCCCCGCCTCTTTGCTTAATTTCCAGGTCACTTTAAGTATCTCATTTATTACACTTTCTGATGTAAACTTGACTCTCATTGGTCTTGTTTCCCCTTTCTTATAAGGCCCTATCCTCCTTACTTCCTCAATTTCTTTTACCCACTTGTCTCCTTCGGGGTCAATCTTGCCTAATATTCCTCTCACCATGTTCGTGTCTCTCTCGAGTCTTGCAAACCTAACCTTTTCTTCCTCTTCCCTGTTTCCAAATACTACCACACATCTGTTCCTTTCTACAGTTTCTCTCACTATTTTCTCTTTTTTCTTCAGTATTTTCACTAAATTTTCTTCCATTTCTTTCTTGTTCATTTCCCTTTCTTCCTGGATGATCTCTCTTAAGCTGACCACTTCTTTCTGTTCTTCGTCTACGTGTGCCCATTTTGCCTTATGTTCTTCTAATACATTACTCACGTTCTCCGTTTTATTAGTACTCTCTTCAAGTTTCCTCCTCAGTTCAACATTTTCCCTCTTCAAATTCCTAATCTCTTCATTGGCTGTTTCGTTGAACTGGATTAGACTCTGTATGGTGGTTTCCGTATTTCCTGATACATCCTTTATCACTAGATTCTCTACTTTTTTTTCGAGTTCACTAATCCTCATAATTAATGTTTTCACCAGGTCCATGACATTAGTATTAGCATCAAAACCTTGAAATTCCATTCCCTCATTGTTTACATTTTCGGCCATGTTTAATGTAAAGTACCTAAACAGCTGTTACCGAATAAGCCACAAACATTCATGTATACTATTGCCAACAAATCTTTACATTTTTGGTAGTCTACTAACTTTCATTATTTTAAATTTAAAGAAAGACCCTAGGAGACAGGACAGACAAAATTCCTGAAACTACTCAAGGTTAGGAGTGATGCCTGGGACGTCCGCTGTGTGTGTGTGTGTGTGTGTGTGTGTGTGTGTGTGGTGAACTAGTTCTCTGATCCAGAACCTGGACTGACCCAGAGATGTGTCATGTTTCCATGGTTGTTCAATATACTGTAGATATGGATGGCATCAAAAAATAT
Organism: Coenobita brevimanus; assembly: GCF_032717465.1. Classification (NCBI taxonomy): domain Eukaryota; kingdom Metazoa; phylum Arthropoda; class Malacostraca; order Decapoda; family Coenobitidae; genus Coenobita; species Coenobita brevimanus. Next base: position 3,951,305 of record NC_136982.1, on the reverse strand, counting down.
ATAGTCCAGTCTCGTTATGTGACAGGGTTGCATCAGATGAAGACCTTTCATAAAGATTTATTGCAGAGCAAGGTCATATAACGGGTTCAACAGGGTTAGGGAGGCTGGCTTCGACCACGAAACCTAAAATGCCCCCTTAAAACTGCCATCCACCTAAAGTTTGTCCTATGTTTGTACAAGTCATCACCAAGGGTCTCTGCCGAGGCTGGGGAGCAGTTGGCGAGCCTGGATGATCACTCCACACAAAAAGGTATGGTATCATTTCACTTATTATCACAGTGCACTAAGTAATGAAAAGTAAGGCAGTGTGAAAGGGGAAATAGTAGGGGAGTGAAAGATAGGAATAATAGATTGTTGGTGGAGAAGAGAGAGAAATTGAAGAGATGGAAGGAGCACTTTGAGGATTTGTTGAATGTAAAGAGTGAGAGCAGTGCGAGTATAAGTGGTTGGGGAATGGCTGGGAGAAGAAGAGATGAGAGGAGGGAGGAAGAGATCAGTAGGGCGGAAGTAGTGGAAGCAATGAAGACGATCAAGATAGGAAAGGCCCCAGGAATTGATGGAGTGTGTGGTGAAATGCTGAAGTATGGTGGTGAGATTGTAGTGAAGTGGATATGGAAGTTGTGTAGATTGGCTTGGGATGAGGGAAAGGTTCCGGAGGACTGGAAATCAGGTATAACTGTTCCTTTATACAGAACAAAGGTCAAGGGGAGAGAGAAGTATGTGGTAACCATAGGGGTATTTACCTTCTTAGTATGACTGGAAAAATATATGGTAGAATACTCATTGACAGGGTTAGGTATATAACACTAACAGAGGAGCTAGTTGGAGAAGAACAAGGGGGATTTAGGAAGGGAAAAGGGTGTGTAGATCAGATATTTGTTCTAAGATGTTTAGTGGAGAAGTATCTAGAGAAGGAAAAGAAAGTGTATGCTGCCTTCATGGACTTGCAGAAAGCATATGACAGAACAGATATGCAAGGTATGTGGAAGGTATTAAGAATATATGGAGTGGAAGGGAAATAGTTGAGTGCTGTGAAGAGTATGTACGGAGGAGCTAGGGTTATTGTGCAAGTCGATGGTGAGCTGAGTGAGTTCTTTGATCTAAATGTGGGACTGAAACAGGGTTTTGTGATGTCTCCATGGCTGTTTAATATATACATGGATAGGGTTGTAAAGGAGATGCAAGGCAGGGCAGTGGATGTGGGGGTGGCTCTAATGAATGAGGGTGAGATGTGGAAGATTCCGGTGTTGCTGTTTGCTGATGATACAGTATTGTTTAGTGAAGATGAATGGTAATTGCAAGGTTAGGTAAATGAATATGGGATAGTGTGTAGGAAGAGGGATCTGAAAGTTAATGTAAACAAGAGTAAGGTTATGGTGTTTGAGAGGAATGAAGTCACAGAATGCACAGAGAGGTTGGATGGTAGGGATATGGAGAATATGAGTGAATTCAAGTAACTGGATAGCGTGAAGAGTAAGGATGGAACTTTTGGGGATGAGGTGCTTTAAAGGGTACAGCAGGGAAGGAAGATTGTTGATTCACTGAAAGCAGTGATGAGAAATAGGGAGGTGAGTATGGAAGTTAAGAAGTCACTGCATGATAGTACTGTGATCCCTACCCTGATATGGAAGCAAGACATGGACCTTGCTAGAGGGGAACAGGTCAAGAGTGAGAGCAGTGGAAATGAGTTACCTGAAAGGAGCATGTGGAGTGACATGGAGGGACAGGTTGACAAATGAAGAAGTGAAGGAACATTGTGGGGTGGATGTGGAAGTGGTTGAGAAGATTACGAGAAATACTCTGAGGTGGTTATGACATAAGGAGAGAATGTAGGTGACATGGAGAGAGGGAAAGGGAGGGGAAGACCGAGGATGAGGTGAAGGGATGGAGTTGAGTGGGGTGGAGTGAGTTGGCGGGAGGGTAGTCAAATGGTGAGTAACAGAGCGACTTGGAGGCGTTTTGTCTGCGGCCACCCTTTGCGGCACTAGGACGTCAGGCTAGAGATAGACAGACTATTTGTTAAGCACTTGCTCTGTTATCTGGTGACAGCAATGGTATTTCAGCGGCCTTTCATGCACAAATGAAACAAAAGGCAGACAACCACTGAATGTATCAGGTGGTCATCTTGCCTCACTCAGCTGACTAGAAGCCTGACCAAGGGATAGTGGTTACATATGGCTGACACGATTTCCAAGTAACAAATTTCAGCATTTCACATACAAAAAGGTTCTTCACATTATAAACACACTGCACTATTTGTTAAGCACTGCACTGTCATCTCATGAAAGGCAGACAATCAAAATGAATGTTAACACTAGGTGGCTGCCTTGGCTTGCAAGCATCACTGCATCCACTTAAGATTCTAGGAGGTGACCATCAAAAATATCATTCTAGTGAAACTGTTACAAATTTTTTAACATTACACAGAAAGAGGGTATAACTTTTGAATTACTATTCAAGTGTCACATAATGAAGTCGTTTAACAAGACCAGATTGTACAAGAATTGTTGTTATTGTTGTTAATGCTGAACCCCAGTCTGTCTGGCTGAGCATACCCATTGACCACTGGTAAGCAACTGTCTCTATGTGGCCATATCATAGATTCTTGACAACAATGAAGTTCTGTGAGCCTTGGTGTGATATGCACTCTGCAGTGCTACATTATGTGTCATGCTGAGTGGGCCTATTCCAAATGCAAGGCATGTGTCATCTGTGAGTCTATGCAGCCCAAATCTAAGCTTGCAACTCAGGAGAGCTAGGTCTATCTATCTATCTATCTATTGCTTGACATCTTAATCCCATAAAGGGTGGCCACAAACAAATTGCCTCCATGTTGCTCTGTCCCCCACCATTTCACTGTCCTTCCCCCAGTTCATCCCACTTCTCTCATATACCTCTCCACTCGATTCCTCTATCTCATCCTTGGCCTCTCCCTCCCTCACTCCCTTCCACCTCACTCACATACACTTTCCTCATTAGTCTCTTGCTCTCTGTCCTCTCCACGTGGCCAAATCACCTCAATGTATTTCTCCTAATGCTTTCTATCACATCCAAATCCACACCACAATGCACCTTCACTTCCTCATTTGTCAGTCTGTCTCTCCATGTAACTCCAAATGCTCCTCAAATAACCCATCTTTACTGCTCTCACTCCTTGATTTGTGACCTTCCAACAAGGTCCAAGCTTCACTTCCATATGTTAGAGTTGGTATCACTATACTGTCATGCTGCGACTTTTTACTTCCATGATCATTTCCCTGTTTCTTATCGCTGCTTTCAAAGAACCAGCAACTTTTCTTCCCTATTGTACCCTTCCAAGCACTTCGCCCTCTTAAACTTCCATCCTTACTCTTCACACTACCCAAAAACTTAAATGCACTTACATTTTCAGTTTCATCACCCAACATCACCGTACATCCAGTGACTTAATTTCTCTGAGACAATAACCTAACTCTTCCCTACATTCACCTTTAGAATCTGCTTCTTACACACTCCTCCAAACTCAATCACCAAGCCTTGCAGTTCCCCTTCATCTTCACTTAACAATACAGTATCATCTGCAAACAACAATACAGGGAACTGCCAAATGCTGCCCTCACTCATTAGAGATGCTCCAACATCCACTGCCCTACCTTGTATCTCTTTTATAACCCCATTCATACACAGAATGAATAACCATGAAGGCCTGACAAATCCCTATTTCACTTCCCCTGCACAAGTGTCCACTAGAGCATTGCAATTCTCACCCATTTCTGCAGGTACACCCCACTCACCAACTACTCCATCCACCTTCATATTCCCTACGTTTCTATTCACGTCTCCAATCAAAAACACTCATTTCTTTCAAACTTTTCCATGCATACTTCCAACATTTTCCCAGAACTCTTCTTTCACTCCACTTGCACAATCTTACGTTGGCACAAACACCCACACACACACACAATTGCCCACATTTGTTGTCCTACTTTCAATTTAACCCACACAATCCTTTAGCCAAGTGATCCATAATTTCTTATATTCTCCTTCCATCTCTTGCACACAACAATATACTCCTTCTTCTGCCCTCTCATTCTCACCTACTCCTGCGCATATACCCCATCCATAGTCCCACTCTCTCACCTCTCCATTTGATCCCAGTTATTCCATGTATGTCCACTTTTGCACCTTCAAGCACCTGGACAATCTCTCTCTCTCTTTCACCTCATCATTTGTATCCCTTACATTTCATGTCCCAATCTGCACCATGTCCTTTGTTCGGTCCTGTTGGTCAGTCCTGGTCAGGGGCTTCATGTTTGTATTTTTAGTTAGTTGTGTTACAGGGAGGAGCACTAACCCTCCGCCAACCCACTTGCTGTCACATAAGGAACACGTGTTGGTTGGTTAGGTTACCACCCAGCATTGTACATGATATCCTGGTTTACAGGAAATCATTTGGCTTGCTAGTCAATGTGAAGCTACCCTAGAACAGAGTACCACTACACTAAATGGGTGGATGATTGGTCCCCCCACCTACAAAATGTTTTAAGCCTAGCCAAGTGTATTGAATCAGCATAGTAGTGGCCTGCAGTCCAAACTGACTCAGGTTCAAATCCCAACTAGGGCAGGGAACAGTTTAAGAATTCGAATTTCATAAAAGCAGACTTTACTGATCCACCAGAAAATAACACAATTAATACCAATATACCAGTCCTGTACGAGACAGCCCTAGCATGTATTCAAAATAGACAGTGGGTGTTAACATCAATGTGGTGCATGGTATGTAGGAGAACTACTGGGCCTTAGGAGCAGGCTGTGAAGCCAATGCCCAGAGCCAAACACATCACAAAACACAATCAGCTCTTCTTAAGGATATCTTTGATGTTTGGATGTTGGGGGGGTTATAATATAGTGTTCTGACCGAGATGCTGTACTGCCGTGCAAGTGAAATGGGTAAACAGATGTTTCTTCAGTGCAATGTGGGATTGTCTAGGGGCAGGATGCTGCAGAGGGTCTTGCAATGCTTGCGTGGTGATTATTTTCTGTGTCCAATAGTGTTGTGCGGATCTGTCATTTAATGGCAGGGTGTTGTGCATTAGTACAGGCTGCCGCATAGAACTGTGTGCCTCTCATATCAAGATACTCTCTGTATGGGCAGATTTTATTTACAAAGTGAAAGTGCAACCAGTGTTCATGTACAGAGCACTGTTCTGTATGGTATGCAAGGTGCTACAACAAGTTTAAGATGGGATAAGATTTCGGGCCCATACTGAGGAAGAGTAGAACATCAATGATATGATACTCTCCTTGTAGCTTAGAGGGAATGTTTCTTATTGTTGCCCAAAGACTGTCCCTGTAGGTGCCTTGAGTGTGTTGACTTGGGGGGATGCACTGCCTCTTGGTGTCTTGTATGTGGTCCTTGAAGTACAGTCTGCCATATGTCACTCCAAGGATCTTACTGCAAGGGGTGTGTGGCATAAGTACACTGTTAAGTGTGATGTTAGGATTGTACCTATGCTCATGAGTACTCTAGTGATGGGTGTGGTCATGGATTTGGCTGGAATGACCATCAGCCCACTGTCCTCAACCCATGCCTGAAGTGTTTTCAGGCAGTTTTGTTGCAGTGTACAGACTGTGGCTACAAAGTAACATTGGATATTGCAGTAATGTAGCCTACACATAAGGTAATGTTTCTGGGTAACTGGAATGTGGAAATACCATGCATGTAATGCCTGAAGAGAGTAGCTAAAAGAACTGAGTCCTGAGGAACTCTGTTCTGATGATAACTGGCCCTGGAGTGTAACATGTTCTTTATCTACCAGATAAGTAGATGGCAAGGCAGCATCTGATGGTGTTCTCCTTGTCTGCAATATTTATTCAGGTGATATGTTTGTATCAGGGATGGCATCAAAGACTTTACCAACATCTATCGTTGTGATAAGTGTACACTGTACAGATCTTGCAGAGCCGATATCATCAGATGTGTGTTGTGGGGTGGTTAGCAAGGTGTCTGTGGAGCATAATACTCCACAGCCATGTTGTGAGGGAGCAAGAGAATAATGAAGTGTGATTTTGTTAAGGAGGAAAATATGGAAGCTGAAAAACCAAGTAGTAAGGGATGCCTTCTATAGCGAGTTGAGGAGAGTGGTAGCTGAACAGGGAGCCATAGACAGAGGCGTTAATGAACAGTACAGAGCCCTCAAGAACAATCTCTTGAGAGTTACTGATGTAACATGCGGCTGGACAAGAGGACCACCAAGACATAAAGTAACTTGGTGGTGGAATGAGGGTGTAGAAGCTGCAATTAAGGAGAAAAGAAGGCTTTTCCGGGAATGGAAGAAGGGTGGTAGCAAAGAGGAATATTTGGCTGCCAAGCATAGGGCTAGGAGAGAGGTATACAGGGCAAAGTCTGAGTCACAGAGACAATTACTTGATAACCTAAATCATGGGGAAAGGAAAAATATATTTAGGGTGGCAGGTCAGGTGAAGAGGGATAATCGGGATATCATAGGTGAGCAGTGTGTGAAGAATGATGAAGGAAGGGTAGTGGTGAACAGTGAGGATATTAAAGATGCATGGAGAGAGCATTATAACCGGTTGTTGAATGAGGAGTTTGACTGGGACAGGGAAGGTTTGGAGCCAGCAGATCCAGTGTCTGGCCCTTGGCCTTTGATTGATACTGCTACTGTGAGTGAAGCAATAGGCAGGATGAGGGTGGGGAAGGCAGCAGGTGTGTCTGGGTTGACTGCCGAAATGTTGAAGGCCTCAGGCGATATAGGGGTGAGTTTAGTCACTGACCTGATAAATAGGATTATTTATGAGTGTGTTGTCCCAGATGATTGGCTGAAGAGTGTAATTGTAAATGTGTATAAAGGGAAGGGTGATGCCCTGGAAAGAGGGAATTATAGAGGTATAAAGCTTTTAGATCAGATAATGAAGGTAATGGAGAGAGTTTTAGAAGGTATGATTAGAGAAAGAGTGAATATTGATGAGATGCAGTTTGGGTTTATGCCAGGTAGGGGGACCACTGATGCCATATTCATTGTTCGACAGCTTCAGGAAAAATATATTGGTAGGAGAAGGGATCTTTATTTTGTTTTTGTTGATTTGGAAAAGGCCTTTGACAGAGTCCCTAGAGAGGTGGTGAAGTGGGCAATGAGAAAGCTTGGCTTGGAGGAGTGGCTGGTTAGGGTGGTTATGGCCATGTATGTGGGTGCTCACACCCAGGTGAGAGTGAATGGAGATTTGAGTGATGAGTTTTCCGTGAATGTTGGTGTGCATCAGGGGTCAGTCTTGAGTCCCATGTTGTTTATCATGGTACTTGAAGCCCTTTCACGTGACTTTAGAAACGGACTCCCGTGGGAGTTGTTGTATGCTGATGATTTGGTGTTGATTGCAGAGAATGAAAGGGAGGCGGAGGAAAGGTTTAGGAAGTGGAGAGATGGTATGGGGCAAAAGGGTTTAAGGGTAAATGCAGATAAAACAAAAGTGATGATATCTAGGGTTGGTGGCGGTACTGTCAAAGACGAGGGAGAGTGGCCATGTGCAGTTTGCCACAAGGGCGTGGGAAGTAATTCCATCTTGTGCGGTGTGTGTGATAAATGGGTGCATAAGAGATGTAGTGGTATCAGAGGTAGACTGCGAGATAATGCTGATTTTATGTGTACGGCGTGCCGGGGTGAGCAGGTGGAGATCGTCAGACGTGAAAGAATTGAACTTGCTGGTGAATCTCTTGAGTGTGTGGAAGAGTTTTGTTATTTAGGAGACATGTTGTGTGCTGGAGGTGGGGCTGGAGCTAGCTCTGTGGCTAGGGTGAGAAGTGGTTGGAAGAAGTTCAGGGAGCTCTTGCCTCTCCTGACATTGAGGGGGCTCTCCCTACGTGCTAAGGGGTCTTTGTATGCAGCGTGTGTTAGGAGTGTAATGCTGTATGGCAGTGAGACCTGGGCAGTGAAGGAGGAAGACATTCGCCGGCTCAGACGTACAGAAATGACAATGATTAGGTGGATGTGCAGTGCGTCCCTGCGTCCAAGGCCTGGAGGGGCTGGGTTTACAATGGAAGAGTTGAGAGGTAGGATGGGACTGGAGTGTATTGGTGTTGTGATGAGGAGAGGTAGATTAAGGTGGTTTGGACATGTGGAGAGGATGGGGGATGATAGTTGGGTGAGGAAGGTGAGAAGTGTTAATATTGGGGGTGGGGTTATGAGGGGTAGACCGAGAATGACATGGGACGAGGTCATTAAGTGTGACCTTAGGGTTAAGGGACTGAACAGGGAGGCTGCAATGGATCGTGCAGCATGGAGAGCCGCCATTAGGTGACCAAGGCCGACACATGCAAGCATGTTGGAGCCTTTAAAAACGAAAACGAAAACGAAAACGATTAGACACTCCATTATCTTGGATGGCATCCTGAGTAGTGTTATGGGCCTGTACAATGAAGTGTGTTGAATCGTGTTTGGTTTCAGTATAGTGATGAGTATTTCATGTTCCAGATACATACACGGTAAACTCTCAATTATCCGGTGTGATTCAGTCAACCCCTATGGCAGATATTGCACATTGCCTCCCCTCCGCTCATTGGCTCAGCATTCGGTGTCAAGCCAAATAATGTGTCTCATCCCTCTATCCTAAAAACTTTCCCATGAACAAAAGATGAAAATTAAGCATTGAATACAATACAGTATAGATACAGCACTGTAATATATTACAAGTGTACTATGAACTCACCTGGTGTTGGCATCGATGGAGGGTAATGTTGTACACCATGCAGTTCGGTACAGTGCACTTAGTCACTATAGAGCATTAGGACACGAAGCATTGAGAGGCCACAAGATTAGTAACTGCACTACAGCAATGAACAAGGTATGGGAGGCCAAAGAGTGGGTCATGGGGGTTTTGCCACCATGTGGTCACATGAGCAGAGCACACAGATAAGTCTTCACTATATGAGATCAACGGGAGAGAATGAGAGTGACAGTAGGTTCAGTAAGCCAGGTGGGCCGCTCCCACAATGCATTCTGACTAGCTGATGCATTGCAGGGTTTTCCTGGGTGCCAGTTGGGTCCCATCTCTGAGTCAGATAATACACCTCGCCGCCAGATATTGCATAGGATCGCTGGTTGTTTCCTGTTTTGGCACCAGATATTACTAAATTCCACTGGATATTGCACTGGGCCAGTTATTGCAATGACAGATAATTGAGAGTTTATTGTACTGTACTGGGAATGCTACAGAAGTGCACTTCAGCCGTTACTGGTATCTCTGAGGGCCTGGTTGCCATGTGGCCTAAAGTGTTTAAGATGTAGGCTGCTGATGCCATCTAGTTCTGTGCTTGTACAGCCCACTTTTCTTCGTAATGTTACATTTCTGTTCTGGAATGAAGGGGGGATATGTTGTGGTTATGCGGAAAGGACTACGTACACAAAGAAGATGTTTTTTACTGACGTTTTGTGTGTTGGTGTCTGCATAGTGATCCATGTGTATGTCTGCTTGTTCTCTGTAAGAGGGCATATGTTGGGTGCTGGAGCTGATAGTAGGATGGGTCTTAGGGTTCCTTGCTTGTAATTAATGATTCTGTTAGGTGTTTTGTAGAGATGAATGGGGTCTGCAGGGTGGCTAAGTGTGGTCAGAAAGACTTTTCCAGCTTTCTGTTTTCACTGTTAAATATTTTGTCTATTTCACTGCTTGACTGCTAAAGTCTTCTGATGATTTCTTGAGTGTGTGGAGAAGGGAAGCTGTGTTTGAGTTTGTTACACTGTTTAATGGGGTGAGCAATAGCCAGAGTAATGTCTGGGTGGCAGTGTCTTCTGCTGCATTGTGGAATATAGTTTGTCTGTGTTTACTATGTTAAATTTCATAATGTACCAGTCAGTGAGTGTTGGTGATGGGTGTGTTGTTTAGTTTGCTGAAATATGTTGTTGTTTCTTTGTGAATTTTGTCCACTCTGCTTCCTTGTAGTTTATGTAAGAGGTAAGTGAAAGTTCAGGCTTGGGGAGGATTCTTGTGGAGATGATGTTTAGGGAACAATCTGAAAGAGTCTGGGTTCTTTCCACCAGGTGGTGGTGTGAAAGTGTAGGTGAACAGAATGTGATGTCTGGAAAAGAAAGGGAGCAGTGTTTGGTGTGGGATATAGCTGTCTTGCAAGGTGTCATTGAAAATGTACAAGATGACAAACTGTGCTGCAATGTTGAGGCCTTGTTGGTTGTTCTGACTGTGTTTGTACCATGAAATGTTTTTAGTGAGCATGTCCCCAGCTATGAAAGAACTGGGTACCTGTGCCAAGGAAATATGAAGGTTGTACAATAATCCCTCAAGTATCTGACAAAGAAGCAGAGCCAAAGGCATGTCTGCAAAGTGAATCTGTCTGGATAACAGACTCCTCCCCTGGCTCCCCTTTGTACATAACCTAAATTTGAAAGCTATTGTTGATGGCCACTACAGTACACTGCACAACATTTGTTCCTGTTTTTTAATACAGTACTACTCTATCTGGTCAAGCAGACCTATAAATAACAGCTAAGAAATTACCATGGCCAAGTAGACCCATCAACCACAGACAAGCAATCACCACTGCAGAGCCATACTCGGCAATGGTATGAAAAAAATAATGAAAAAAAATGGCTACACAAGAAAAATGTAGTGGGAGCACAAAACATACTGGTAAAATGGAACAAAACCATGGTACAGTACAATAAGCTAGAATAAAATCAATGTCAACACTCATGATTCCTCGCAGGAATCATGCTGATTAACCCGCTACCTCCTTGACACTGACTGTTGCACTGGGGCTGGTGAAGCTGTTGCACTGCACAGTGCATCCCGTGTGGTTTGGTGGCGTACCCTGACAGGGTAGGGAACAACCACAAAAGCCACCACGTGTGCCGCCAAGACAACTGTCCGTGAGGAGCTCTTCACCAAATGGTCGCGGGCGGGAACTGGGAATGACCGAGGGGGATCTCTAGCAGATGCTGGGTGAATGAATGAGCCAGACAGAGCAGTGCCTCCGGGCAATTTCCACCTGGGCAGGCAAAAATGTTCACACTGCCATAATTTCCACCCGGACGCAAGCATTTTGTCTGGATAAAATGGAGGAACGTGCATATAATGGTTTACTACAGCCAGATCACAGTGTCCAGGTAATGGATCATTTGCATAATGGACGTCCGGATAATCGAGAGATTAATGTACTGCACTGGTACAGTATGGAAGGAGTCTGGAGGAATGTAAATGTTAAAAATGTTGATTTCTTGTTTATGATGAGATGACACTGAGTGACCGTATTTCGAATATGATGTCATTCTGGAAGAGTGATTGTGTTGTCTATGTTGTCTTTGTAGAGCCCAGATTTGTGAATGTAACTGATGAGGTCTCCATGGCCATCAGTTCTGACTGTACGGATGTGTTAGTAGTATCCGATGTGTGAAGTCTTATTTATGCGTAAGCTATATTTCTTATTGTTGTGTTTTTGTGGAAAGCTCTCAATTGGTATGGTGTGACAAGAGGAGTGCTTATTGATGTGCTGCATCTGTCACATACCTATGTGTTGTGGTGCTGGCTGATATTTGTAAAAGTAGGGCATGTGGTGCTGATCCATTCTCTGCAAGGATTATATTAAATACATCCAAATTCTTGATTACTGCTTGAGATATGTAGGAAGTAAACTACGCAAATACTGACTGGGGCCTGGGATTGCTCTCAATGTCCACATCAGGTATGAAGGGGAAGGAAATAACCATCAGATGATCACCATCCCTTTGTCTAAAAATGGGGGTTGGGAGCAGCTGCCCCAAGCAGATGGCATTCTGCCATGCTGCCCGAGGTCCTCCTTGCAAGACACAGGGATCAATGGGGAGGATTGGTGCCTGGACCAAAGTCACAGCTGCTTTTCCTTGCCTAGGGTGCACAGCACCACTTCAAGTAAGCTCCCCTCCAGCATCAGACATACAAGATAAGACAATGTATGTTGAAATGTCCTTAGTGAAAGAGGGGGTAGGGGGGTTAAAAATTGCCTGTACTGTTATTTGCTGATGATACTCTACTGAGTTCTTAAAAGAAGATTAGTGGCAGCTTCAAAGGCTTGGCACATAAGTCTGGAAGTGCATGCAAGAAACAAAATCTAAAGTGAACATAATAGAGTAAAAAGTAAAGTTATAGTCTTCAAGAGGAGCGAGGTAGTGTACTGCACTGTAAGGGTGAATGATCAAGTAATGGCACTCACCATCCACTCACTCAATGTAGTGCTACTTTGGGTGTCTGCCCTTTCCTCTCTTCCTTCCTACCTCTTCTATATTTCCTTCATTCTTTCCTCTTCCTTCTGCCTACGGGTGACTTTATGCTCTCTCTTCTGTCTTTTTTTTCTTCACTCTTTCCTCTTCCTTCTGCCTATAGGTGACTCTACATTGTGCGACAAGCCAAATGGTTTCCTGTACACCAGGAAACCATTTACTATGATGGGTGGTAACCATATAACCAAATTATGGTACCTGGTGGTTTAGTGGGTAAATAAGGCACTCCAATTGGATTGAGCCTGTGTAGATTTATCTCCATGAGGTGGTTGGGGTTGAATGTGAACATAATGCCACTCAGGGATGAGCGAGGCTGGTCACTCTCATCTTAAATGTCAGGACCAACTTGCCTTGCCCTGGGATCCTACGCTCCTCATGGGGCAACACAGGACTGGATGATGGATGGATGGATGAATGGAGTGCCTTCACATATTCAAGAAGTGTGATAAGCAAGGATGGTTTAAGAGGATGAAGTTCACATGAGGGAACAGCAAGGGGGAAAAAAAAATGCAGGTTCACTAAGAGCAGTCATATGGAATCTATAACAAAGTGAGCACTTAAAAAAAACTGCATGACAGCAGAGTACTGTGATCCCCACTCCAACATATAGAAGTAAAGCTTGGACTCTGTTCGTAGGACAGAGGTCAACGGTGGGCAGAGTAGAAATGAGCAATTTGAGAGAAGCATGTGGCATTATGTGATGAAACAGACAACCAAATGAGGAAGCAAACAAGTGCTGTGGTATTCATGAGGATAACCTGGAAAGCGTTAAGTACTCTGAGATGAATTGGCCATATGGAGAGAATGGAGTTTTTTCAGACTGACTAATAGGAGATGTCTGAGTATGGTGAAAAGGGGAGGGGAAGGTGGAGATGGAGGATGAGATGAAGCGATGGGGAGGAGAGACATGAATGAGGATGGCATAAGATGATGAGAAGGCAGCCTGATGAAGGAAGACATAGTGACATGAAGGTGATTTATCTGTAGCCACCCCTTCCAGTGGGCAATAACACTAACCTGTCTGTACTGTGATATGCATTCATGACTGGTATGATGGTATTCAAAGAGATGTTTGTAATATGTGAAAGTGAGTTTTGTGGATGAAAAGATAAGAATGATTAAGTAAAATCCAACTGAACCTTTGCCCAGCTGGGGATCAAACTCATATACAGGTATTCTTATCAGCAATTTGCTCCTTTAAGACTTGACCATCATCCCTCTAAAATATATTTTAGGTACGGGAATAGGTAAAGAAATGCCATTTTCTTTTCATTTCAGGAAGTCAGTATGTTCATCAGAAGCCAGTGATGGATTCAGCTACAGAAATTACCTTCAACACTATATACGCAAGAATTTGGAAGGGCTGCATCACATTCATACAAACCTCTTTAGTCTGGGAATGTCTTTTTTCTTTTTTAATCTTATTCTGGCTAATCCCATAAGACTTAATTCAGGTTGAATAAGAAATTCCCTGAGCTGCTGGAGTTAAAAATAATTTCCATTACTTTCAGCCAGGGAAAGCCATTTTCTGTTTACTGCAATCTGGCTATTTCCAGATATTCTTAATCTGTTTAGGCAAGACATTGCCAGGCTTTGCAAGGGTTAAACTAAACTTAATCACATTGATATGGAGTATACACCAACCAATATTTTACTTGTGGCTGGACTACAATTACAAATCATTAATTCTAATATTTTCACTCAAATATCCAAGGACAGTCATGAGAGACTTAAAGAAGACATCATCAAAATTAAAATATACGTTCATATGCAATACTGTACTCTAAAAGTGAAGTAAGCAAATACAGTCCATTAGCATAAGTTATGACTGAAGGACAGAAGTGAACATATTTTACCCTATTTTTAACAAACTGCTGCTTATTAAAATGCTTCTTAATGTTTTTTGCAATCAACACCTTCGTACACCAACCAATATTTTACTTGTGGCTGGACTACAATTACAAATTATTAATTTTAATATCATTCTCACTCAAATATCCAGGGACAGTCACGAAAGACTTAAAGAAGAGCTCATCAGAATTAAAATATACTCTTTCATATGCAATACTGTACTCTAAAAGTGAAGTAAGCAAATCTAGTCCATTAGCAAAAGTTAAGACTGAAGGATAGAAGTGACTATATTTTACCCTTTTTTCAACAAACTGCTGCTTATTAAAATTTTTCTTAATGTTTTTTGCAATCAACAACTTTGACCATACACAATTATATTTATGATACACTGATGAAATTTTAAAGTACAGATAGAGATTCTTAATGCTTCTTACCCAAGTACACACCCAAATATTTCACCTCAGTCAATGACTATGCAATATATATACAGTAAAACTTTACCTGAGGAGCTTTTTATTTTGCAATAGGTTGCTGGTTTTAGAACTTATTCGTAAGATAGTACTATAGCTTATTCGATCTCATCTGAGAAGATACGAGTTGTAAATTATGAAAGCTGGCAGTTGATTGGTTGTCTGAATGCAATCATTATTAACAAAGCATTTTAAATAATTTTTATCATAAGGGTTACAGTAATTGTCTGACGGTAAGCCTAAATAAGATATTATATATACAGTAGTTATTAGCAAAAATTAGTTTAAAAACAAGGCCCTACAAAGTTTATCAGATGCCCTAAATCCATGTGAAATTTTGAATTCTTGGGACAAATCAAAACACGTCCAGGTAAAGTTTTGCAAGTACAGTATACCCTCGATATACCGAACTCTCTTTTAACAAATATCAGTTTTAATGACCACCATCAGCTGGCTGAACATTATGTTCATTTAACGAACTTCGTTTGGTAAAAGAATGGACGTGCGGTAAACACCGACCACTGTGGCATGATGAAAAAACATAGATTTATCCCAGGTCTACTTGCAGTCTTTATCTGTAGTGCAATTACTTCCTGAACGGTCAGAATAAACACGTGTTCATAAACAGAGCATTTATTGAGAAAAAGAGCCATTTAGACCTAGCTGTATGTTATTGTGTATGAGTGTACGGACGAACGACACTATATTTAACAATCTTTGTTCAGTACAAGCCATGACACCTGGGAAATTACCAAACAGCATGGTGTTCAGCTTTAACAAATTTTGGCTTTAACATGAAGGGTCTGATACCAATTAGTTTGTTATTTAGAGGGTGTACCAACGCTTGATTTCATTCTTCTCATGTTCAGGTAAATTCAGACAAACTGTCATTACTGTGATATTATGTAAAATCTGACCAAGTAAAACACTGGAATTCCAATGAAAAAATGCCTGGTAGACACGGGTGAAGAAGCTACAGTGAACTTCCAATAATCCGGCATCTGATGGTTCGGAATTTTCAGCCCAGGGTCATTTTTAGCTTTTTTGGGTAAAAACTTGAACAAAATCGAGAAAAATTTGAAAAATATCGACAAATACCAGAAAGCAATATGCTAAACTATCCAATTCTGCACCCACGCTGACATTCAGGAGGTCTCGGATGTTATTTTTTGGAGAGTGTTTTTTTGGGAGTGTTTTGAACATTTTCACGTACCTGTCTGATAGTCCAGAAAATTTGATAATCTGAAAGGCCCGGGGGCTACTGCATTCCAGATTAAAGGACTTTTACAGTATTTGCCACTGTCACTTTTAAATATTCTGCACCCCATACATTGTCACAGAGCTGTTTTAAGTTGTAACTAGATATTCAAAACTAAAAAGACAGAAAATTTACAGATGATGTGAGAGTAGAAAGCAAAATGCAAACTGATATGACTGCAAAACATCTTCAAATAAATCCTGAATATTTGTCTGCTTAGTCAAGTGGGACAATCCCATGAGTGGCCTACTCCCCTCCCCCCTTTCCACGTTTATCAATCATCAACCTTCAGGGAATATGTCAAATTTCACTGGAATTCCAATGTTTTGCTAGGTCAGAATTTTACACAATGCCACAGTAATAGCATAATTTACTTACTTTGCCTGAACATGAGAAAAAAAAAAAAGGTACTGTACAGTAATCGTAAAACTTTACCCGGACGTGTTTTGATTTGTCCCAAGAATTCAAAATTTCACATATATTTAGGTCATCTGGTAAATTTTGCAAGGCCTTGTTTTTAACCCCTACACACCGGTTGACATGTATAGTCATCACAAGTGGGCGCGAAGCAACGCTGGTTGACGTGTATAGCCACCATCCTTTGAACTTTAACTTATCCTTACCCATCGATGGGACTACCTGGACACGTTGGGATACTTTCATTTGCAAGAGGAAAAGTTGGTGAGTCTTCTGTGTCTTTAATTTTTTTTTCTCTAGCTGTTATAGTTTGGCAGATAACAGGGTTTGAAGTAAGGGTATTTTTTCCATCACGGATATCCCCCATAGGTAGGACCGTGCGACATCACAAAAAACCCTGGTGTGTAGGGGTTAAATTAATCTATGCTTATAAATTCTTATAATATTTTATTGGGTAATCTTACTTTCAAACAGTTATTGTTACCCTTATAATGAAAATTATTTAAAATACGTTGTTGGTAATGACTACGCTCGGACAACTAATTAGCTGCCAGCTGTCAAAAGCTTATGGCTTGTATCTTCTCAGATGAGATAAACTAAGTTATAGTATGAAAAGAATGCCCAAATAACACTACTTGTAACCAATGCCACTTAAATATCCTACTCAAAAATTTTTCAACATAATACAGAAACAGTTACTGTATTTCCTAATATTGTATATTTCTTGATCAATGGGTTATTAAGTAATTTTGCTCCTGATGTTCACAGGGGGATAAAAAAGTGCTAACGATGTCAGTAAGATAAAGAAGGATAGATATGTGGCCTGCTAACCAGTCTATGCTGATAATGCATTCTACATTTTAAATCATTCAGCACAGGAATGTCTTTTTCATTTTATCCTTACTATCTTCTGATGATGATATTAAGCTGAAGATAGACTTTTCAAATGGAAAGGTTTCAAAAAATTCCCGCTATATGAGTGCCCTTTCCAAGGTTCAGTAAATTTGTCTGGTCGCAAAAAGGATATATGTAACTAGAAGGGACATCACACAGACTAGTAGTACCAGTCACAACACCATGCTCATCTAGATGTTAGCCCAATAAACTGCAGTATGAGGCTGCTCTCCTCCTTCAGTCCACCAACCTTTTGGAGGACAGAGAGGAAAGTGTGGGATATTTGTATAACTGGACAGTGGAGGTGCCCAGCTATATCAGGGTCACCACAGGAAGGTGTCCATCTCCAGCACTGTCACCCAGATTCAGGGGGTTAATGAAGCTACTGTAGGATAATTTCATTCAATGATTCTATTCAACTGTAATAATGAAAGAATTAACTAAGACCATATCTAACCTTCTCAGTTCTAAATGGTCTAACCTTCTCAGTTCTAAAAGTCTCTTCCCCAAAATAAAATAATTATGAAGTATCAAGGATATTACAGAAAACAGATCACTGGACTGAAAGGGTTAAATAATAGCACTAACATGGGGACGCAGTGATAATGTAAATCTGAAACCCTACCGGAGGTTTTTAGAAACGAGGGAAGTACCGTAATGTGTCACAGATACCAGAGCTTATAAGTTTAACTACTATTCCACTGCATCTGCTTCAGACTTAAGGCATGTCTGTCACTTTCCTCTCTGACATATCAAAGAGAATCACCTAAGGGTAGAGAAACATAGCGAGCCTCCCTCTGCTTAGTAACATACTATCAACCAGCAGGGGAAAAAGAAACACAGAAGAGGTGAAATATTAAGCAAAACTAACCCTGACTGTGCAAGGCAGGGACTACTAGGAGACATAAGAGATGTAAAGTAGAGGTCCCGATGTTGGGCCCTTCATGTAAAATACAATCTGTCCTCGTCTAACACGGTTAATTGCCTCTGCACCCCAACCGAGTTAGAGAAATTTCCTGTTACAGGGACTCTTGAAACCCCCTATTTCCTTTCGCACCCTTGCCCAATGTCCACTTTTTCCCCCCTTGTGGTGCAAATTTTTTTTATACCCCCAATTTTAACCTCCTAGAAAGCATTAACATGGTTAAAAAAAACTATAAAAGTGTATTATTACAGTTAAAAGCCATATTTTATATACCTTATGAGAGGATAAGAGGAGATACACTATCATGGAGAGGAGGTAGAGGGTAGTTCAAAAGCGAGAATGCTGAAGCGTGATTGGCTGGGAGGCAGATGACACCCGTTGGCAAGGCAACGTTCCTATGATTCATTTCATCACCACCAGCCCAGTTCAAAAACTGTGTTAGCTTCATCAATGGCAATGTTAGAAGCGATATTGTTTCTGGAAAACTGTACCGTGTTAGACCATTTTTGTGTCAGGGAAAACCATGTTAGACAAGGATAGACTGTACAGTAGGGAGGTAAGGGAGTGATGTAGGTTGTAAGGTTGAACCCCAGAGAAGAAGTACTCACGAGGGTGGTGAAGGAAGTGGCACCTGGTGGATCTTCCACGTGGCTACAGACATAGAGTGCTCATCAGCTGCATAGCACCGCCAAAGACACTGAATAAGGGTGGCTGCAGGCTGCCGCCGTCTGATCATGTGTTTCTGTCGCTGTTGTTGCTGTACTTTCAGGGCAAACCCTGATCCTAGGATGCCCTGTATCATATCAAAGTCAGTAAACACATCCAATAAAAAGAGTTTACACTACAAAAGAAACATTCTAAATAAACACTCAGATAAAAAAAGGTTTCAGTATTTACTGTCACATTATTATCGCAAGCATCACAACTTTATTCCCATTACAGTACATGTGGTAGGTTAGACTCATTCTGATGCACTAAAATTCTCCAGCAATCTTCTTGTAGCCTCAGTTTTCTGTTTCCTGTTCTTCATGAAAATTTTCATAGCATCACGTAACTTTCTGTCTTGCACCACTAATATTTCCTCTCCTTCACTTCCTATAACAGCGTTAAGGTACTTAAATTCATCAACAACTTCAAGAATCACTTCCACTCTTAACAGTAAAGCCCTGACCTTCATCAGCATTCACTTAAGAAATCACTGTTCAAAAACATGCATAACTCAGAACAATTTTCAAAGGTCCATCCAAAGTTAGCATGCAGCACAGCATCATCAACATACATTACATTTAAAATAATCCATCATTCAACATCCATTACTACTTTTCTTTTTCTTACTTTTGTTTTGGCTTCCCATAACGATAAGCTCCATTCATGTACTGTATTACTGAACAACACCAATGACATTACACAGTCTTGTCTTGCTCTAACACTGATGCTACTACTGCTGGAAACTGTACATACATACTCAGTCATGGAAACTAATAGGCATGTTCAGAAACTCATGATTTGCTAGGGATTGCCAGGCAATTTAGTTAGGAACTCGGTCATACAGCCATATATTTTCTAAAAAAAAAAACCCTTCCATGATAGTTAGTGATGAAGATTACATAAACTCTTCAATACTGTAATCAGTGGTTATTATACAAGATTTCTATATATAATTTACTAAGTAAAATACTCCAGAACAGTTACTAGAATGCATAAAAGACAAATGGTCCATTAAGCATTCATTCCATATTATTAAGAGTCTGGCTGCATGTTTAATTTGAAACGCTTATCATTTACTGTAGTTATCAAAGAGATTAGTGTTTCATCTCGTAATTCCTGGAGAGAATGTACTGACCATACATTATAAAAATGCGTAATGTATGAAGTCGAAATCATGCAAGGATGAAGCCACGGACCAAAATCACAAGTACCGATGTTTCCGGGAAAACAACAACAAAACTTAGGCATATGTGTGCATACTGTACAATCTTCAACTGATTCATATAATGACTTCACATTATTATTATATATAGACATGTATGTCTGAAAGTGTTATTTGATTAAAATTATTGTAAAAGACATGACTGGGAATGTAAGCAATTGGTTTCAAGTTACAAAGAGTATTGTAGTCGTCCCGACGTTTGGACGGTTACTGTTAGTTCAGTGATTCCCTTCAACTTTATCATAATGAAGGTTCTTTCCCTCATTTTACTGAATAGATACATTAATAAAATTATGAACGAAGTGATTTCTAATTATCTGGTGAAGATTGGAAATGTTTGAGAGTTTGAACTCCTATTATAAATCTGCACATTTCAAGGGTATACTTTACTGTCTAAAGGCAGGTCAGAGGAATTCAAGTTTGGAGGTAAGGAGGAGCAGAGTAAAATTCTGTGGCAGGGGAATGGAGCAATGTTTGGTGGAAGTCGAAGTTATTATGGGTGACAGAAGATGAGTTACTTTTGGTGGCACGAGAAAAGGAGTCATATACGGTGGCAGGAGAAAGAGAGCCATATTTGATGTCAGGAAGAAAGAATCTTGTTTAGTAGCAAGGGACAGGAAATCAATTAGTGGAATGGGAGAGAGAAGTAATTTTGGGTGGCAAGGGAGATGCAGTACTGTAATTTTTTACCACACAAGAAAGGGAGAGTAAAATTATATTTCAAGGGAAGAGGAAGTCATGCCGAAGGCAAGGCAGAGAGTGAGTCATGTTTGGTGGAAAGGAAAAGGAAGTCAAATTTGGTGGAAATGGAAGGGAGAAGATAGTTACATTTGGTGGCAGAGAAGGCTTGGATTATTTTTGATGGTAAGGACAAGGAAGCCATTGTCTGGTGGCAGAAGAGGGGAGGTCTTTTGTGGCAGCAGAGGAATAGGTAGGTCAAATCTGGTAACAAGATAGGAGGAAGTTCAATTCAAGATAATAGGGAGAGCAGTTTAGAGAGAGTTTAGTGGCAAACAAGGGGCAGGAGAGTCATCAACAAAATGAACTTACTGCTGGGAGGGCGAAGAACGAAATTCCTAAGAGAGCACAGCCTGATGCTATCATCTTGCCTCCCCAAGTAATTGGCACAGCATCTCCATACCCCACTGTGCACAATGTAATCTGTCAAAATGAGCATACACACAGTAGTTAGAACACAATTCAGTACCCAGTGACAGGGACAACACCTTATATTCACTCTTGGTGCTGTTATTATTGGCCTTAATTCATTATATTTTGACACAAATGGGTCACAAGTGGTAGGTGGTAGTGACCATCATCTAGCTACTCACTTGATGTGGTGCTGCCTACTTCTTCCACCACCTTTATCACTGTATTCCTGTGTCTGACTTCATCTTTTTCTACTTCTCCCTATCCTTCTTGTAACTTTTTATTACTGTACCCTTCTTTCCACTTCACGAGGCTATACACTTGAGTCCATCAGTTTTCGGTTGAACAGGAAACCATTTAAAACACTGGGTGGTAATCATATAACCAGATCACATGGCAATATGGCATCTCTTTCGGTGCCCCTGTAGACTGAGTGGAAAGAAAGGTGGCATCCACTCAGGAACTAAACCCTCCACAATTTTCCTCGCGCCTTGCTAAGGCGAGATGCCGTCAACCTCATGGAACACCAGCCTGCTGCACATGATGGCCCTGAAAGGCAGCTGCTTACCTGTGGTTGATGGTCTGCTTGGTCAGACAAATTGGGATTAATCAACAATACCATAAATGAATCACAGGTAAAAGGCAACCTACTCGGCAAATGGGAAATTTGGATAAACCCCTTCGGCCTGAAGGAACTCTCCAAAATAATATACCACAAGCCCAACAGGTAAAAAGAAATATACAAGTCTAATGAAAAATTTTAATTAATCCCTTCAATCAAATGGAACTCCCCTAAATTATCTGACAATAGCCCAATTATACACAGTATAGTACATTCTCCACTTGAAAAGGTTAATGGAGATTGCTTCTAATTCTCTCAGTCTAAGGAGTATCTCCTTAGCTAGGAATGACATGGTAATTGCTAATGAGTGCCATGTAAAATACAGGACATTACAAACATCAATACATAATGCTTGCATATCCATTATTTTATATCATGTGATAAAATCAGTGCAAGACGGTAAATCGAGGTTGATTATCAGTATATATAGTAGAGAGATTGGAAAGAATGCTGAAAGTGGCCTGGCTCTGTGCTTGTGGAGAGAGAGAGAGACACTGTACTTGAGAGTGCCGTTGATGATGGCAGTGAGAGGCCAGTGGAGGTTTCTCCAATCACCTGATTCTGGTATGCAAGGTTCAATTTTCAGGAGAGAGGTGGATAAAGAGAGAAGCAGTCACAGCAAATGACTAAAAGCTGAGAAGCTGAGAAACAAAGAAGTGGCAGATAAATACCAAGTTAAGGTAGTCAAGATGTTAGTGTCAATGAACTTGGAGTACGGTAAATGGATCTGGAAAATGTGTGCAATGCATGTAGGAAGTATTTGGCTGGGAATCCTAAGGCAATGTATGCGGTGTCACGAACTTAGCAACGAGAAAGAGGGGCACAGCTCTGTGGGATGGAGGTTGAAAGTGCAGTGGAGGATGAGATTGGTAAAAAAAAAAAAAAGAGAGAGAGAGAGAAAGAAAGGAAAAATGTTGAAGTTCATGCAACAAAAGCATTCAAATGAAAGATGTGACTACACTGGGAGTAAGAAGCATGTGAAGTGACTTGTATATAGGAATAGGAAGAGGGGACATGCCAAAGGGTAAAAAAGGAAAGGGTACATGACAATCTTGGAAGAATAATAAATGTAACATGATCTGAAAACAGGACACTATTTTGGAAAGAGGTGCAGAAATGTTGAAAAGAAAGTGGAAAAAGGAAATGTGAATGAGCTGTTGTTGCTGATCAACCCCACTCTGTCTGGCTGAGCAGATCCATCAACCACAGGCAAGCAAATGCCTCCAGGACCATCTTCTGCAGTGAACTGATGCTCCCTTACGGTTGACCGTGTCTTGCCACAGAGGCAAGTGGAAAAAGTATAGAGGTTTGGTTCCTGGGTGGATGCCACATTTGTATATCTCCACTCAGTTAACGTTATCAGGTTTCTGGGCAGGGCAGATTATGTCTGTGCCAGAGTCAGCCACCCTCGTGCTGATCCACAGCTTTATCTATCTACCTATCTATCTAATGCCAGACGCCATACTCCCGTAAGGGGTGGCCATTTGACTTTGAGTTATTTGTTTTACAGGGAGGGGCACTAACCCTCCACCAAACCAATTGTTGATACGTAGGGAACACGTATGGTTTGGTTATATGGTTACCACCCAGCGCTGTAAATGGTTTCTTGGCTTACAAGAAACCATTAGGCTTGCCTGCTGTGATATTTTTCTTTGATCACTCGGTGTAAATACACTTTTCATGGCAGATTGTTGGCTCTGGTGTCATTCTAAAGCTGAATAGTTGTACTTTACCACAGTGTGTTCAAAAAAGGAAAACAAAGAAAATAAAATGTTAATATGACAAGCTGACATTTGGCGAAAACCAACAATTTTAAACCTTGCCGTAGAACAATATTTGGCCAAAAAAACTAACAAAGATATATAAATCTGGTTTAGACCATGCAAAACTACAAAAAATTACCTTTACAATGATATACAGTATATAGCTGATGGTTATATCTGTATTTTACTGCACAGTAAAATGAAAGGAAAAAGATGCACAATGGGGTGCTTTGGAGCCGCCATTGAAGTGGTCGAGCCTGCCACTGACAGTGAACACTCGCACTCTCATGAATCATTAATAATATATCTTTGTGTGGACTTATGATTCAAATTAATGTTTGTAATGTGTAGAGGAATTATTTTTTTCTCAAATAATTGAGAAGAAATGAAGGCAAACTACTTATTATTTTCATAGTAATACGTAAAAAATATTTATCCAGCTAGACTAGCTTCAAATGAGCTCCAAGATCCTCATTTATTTTGCATTAGTAGTCTTTTATTGTACTGAAAGAGGTGGAGTTACATTACTCACTATTGGCTGGAACGAAATACTTTGCAATTGCCCTCTTCAATTCGATTACTAGCCAATATAAGTAAAAAATCGGTACGACACTCGTAACATCACAAATATCCAAGTGGCGCATGCGCACTGAAGGTACAGTCCCAGGGACAAGATAGACTCTGCTTTTGTTTACTAATATTGCGGCACCCATGATTTTGTAATATTCACATTTGAGGACATCAAGATACTTTCAGAAAGGCTGTCTTAGATATTTTTACAGATCAGCTTCTAACTAACTGCTCTATGCTGCAAGATATTACCAAATTCTTCTGTTACTGTGCTTTCATTTCACCAAAGATTTTGTGTGCATGTGGGACAAGGGGGATGTTGTTGATAGTGAGATCTGAGTTATGACTGTGTTCTACCATAAAAGAGGCCATTCTGAGTCTTTTTGTAGTACACCAGTCATGAAGTGTGTGGGGGAGTGTTAAGTCATCTGGGTAGGAAACAGTGTGTAGGCTACTTTGTGAGTGAAAGTGAAAAGCACATATTTTTATATATATACATATTTTTATATATATACTTATTATAGAGAATATATTCTATTCTGGATTGATTAGCCACTTTGAGAAATATATACATACTGTATATGACACTATATTATCCAAATTGTTTATTTTGTAATTTCATCATTCATAATCTGCGGAAATTGATGGCCACCCCTATTAATGCACAGGGGAACACAACAGTACGATCATGACATCTCAGATTCTCAGCGTGCGTCCTCTCGACTTCAGTCCAGCCTTCCGACCTCTCTCAGAGCAGGCAAAAAATGACTGTTGACCGTTCCTGGATTTGGGACGGTTTGTCGAAATCGTTGACTGAAGGCGAATTTAGGCATTAATAAATTTAAGTTAGTAAATCGTCTCAGAGGAGGAAAATATGACTTTCCTCATTGAAACCATATATTAAGAGATACAAATCTACTCATTTCTAAAGAATTAACATAGAAAACATTAAATTATAAGAGATGAATGAGCTGACTCGTTGCTAGACTTGCCAGATTAGAATATTTTTACCCCTTTGTATGACTCATACAAATGAATAAGCTCTTGTTGTGTGTATTCATTGGAGAGTGTAAGTGGTTTTGTAAGTAAGAATGACATTAATCCTATCACAAGTGCACACAAACAAATGCAGCATATGATTCATGAGCATGCGTGTCCCACGACGTCTGTGGCAGGCTCGACCATGACGATTGTCAATTGTCTTCCACTCATAAAGTACCCCATTTTTAATGATTCTCGGCTGCATATTCTCTTCGCCATCTTTTTCTTTGATCAGTCAGTGTAAATACCCTTTCTAAGATAGGATGCTGGTTGTGGTGTTATTTTGAAGCTGAATAGTTGTACTTCGTAAAACAAAGAAAATAAAAAGTCAAAATGACGAGTTGAAGCTGGGCGAAAACCAAAAACTTTATCCTTTGCGCAGAATAATATTTGGCAAAAAAAAAAAAGTAATGATACATAAATCTGGTTTAAACCAAACAAAACTACAATAAATTACCTTTACAATGATATACCGTTTATGGCTATTTGTTCATGTTACTATGCTAAAGCGAAAGAAAAAAGATGCAGAATTTTGTATGATTCTCGGTGACATATTTGCTTAGCAATTGTTTTCTTTGACTGGCCTGTGTAAATATAATCTTCATGAGTGAATGCTGGTTTTGGTGTCATTTTAAAGCTGAATAGTTGTATCTCAACTGATTCTGAGTCAATTCTAAACAAAACAAAACAAAAAATTTAAAGCATCATTCCTGTCACAACCTTCTTTCTGATCGCCAGTATGGGTTCTGTCTGGGATGCTCCACTGGCTATCTTCTCACCTACCTTTCACACTACTGGTCACCCTCCTTTGCCATTCCACTTGACATCTCAAAGGTTTTCAATCGAGTCTGGTATAAATCTTTAATTTCCAAACTGCCCTCTTACAGTTTCTATAGGCAAACTCCAATTTATGATACCCCTAGATGCAACACCCCAGAATAGTGAGGGGGGGTAGAAATACCACCCTCCTCTTCCTATTGTAGGCCTACCCCCGGTTTTGCGATGGGTTTTGATTTTTTTTTTTTTTTTTAACTAATTTTGATGATATGTTTGACTTAAATTTTGTTCTTAGGTTGATTTATAAACTGTTTAAAGACTTAGATTAATGTGTTTTAGTCATAGGTGGAGTGAACACTGTCATTTGGGGTATGGATTCTCACCCAACAGATGAGGTACAAAACAATAAGGACAACTAAGCAACTCAACAAAGAATATTTTGTGTCTGACCACTGAACTGTCATATAACCTATCATGGAATACATAATAATTATAAATAAATATTAATAATTATGAAAACCTTAGAGAGTAAATATTTCAAGCACTGATGAAAACTGACATCAAAAAATCACGTGTTTTCATTCAGGCTGTTCAAGGAAAAATGCTTTGAAAATACAAAAGAATTTCTAAATAAATGCTGGAAAATAAGAGAGAAGAAAATAAAGGGGCTCACTAACCAGAGCAGTAGCTAAAAAGATATAAAGAGGGGCCTTTGAATAGGCTATCTCGAATGCATCATCGATCGGTAAATCATGTGTTTATAATCAAGCTGTTCAAGGGAAAACGCTTCGAAAATACAAAGGAATTTCTAAATAAATATGAGAAGAAACTAAAGGAGCTCAGCAACCACAACAGTAACAAAAATTATATAAAGAGGGACTGCTGAAAAGGCTATCGCAATCTCATCATCGATCGCATTCCCCGTCAAAACATCGATTCTCCGTCACAACAATTCGCACTTTGGATGATTCTGCATCATTCATACATCATTATTATGCATAACAGATGTTTATTTAATTGTCCTGGAACTGTCTGATGGTGGGATTGTATACAATGCTGACCTGCTTCTTCTCTGCAGAGTTTGCATACAGGTAGGAGATCGCAATCTTCAGTGACCTTGACCAGGTACAAGCGATATGGGCACTGGTTTCAAGCTTAGGTAAGCTTTTTTTTACAGCTGTTAGGCCATTTAGAGTGGCTTTAAACTTGTTTTTGGACTTATTTGGATGGGTTTAGGACTTGGTTGGGGGGAAACCCAAGGCTCAAAAATGCATCCCTATACATGTTAAATCGGCCCCAAGTATGATATCCCGCCTACCGCTGGGTTTTTACCCAACCAACGGCATCATTAAACCGAGGTAAGTCTGAATCCTTCTATCAGTGCCTTCATCTCTAGCTTCCTTTCTGGTCATTCTATAGCTGCTGTTGTAGGCAGCCAATGTTCTCCTAAATCTATCAACAGTGGTGTTCCTGTGGGCTCCTGTAGTCCTACATATTATATTTACAAATCATAATAAATAGATAGATAAATAGATAGATAGAAGCAGGGAGTCAGATGATGAGAGGTGTTGTGTCTGCGAGAATCGAGCGATGCTAAACATGCTTACACTGAGGAAAGCTGACGACAGCGGCCAGTAAGGAGATGATGCAATTAGCTGTCAGCAGTCCTCTCGTGAACAAAGACCTAAATAATTAGCTTGTAAGTTCATTGTAATGTATATGTAGTTTGTATTAATATATTAGAACTATTAACTGTCGATGGTACGCCATTTTCGCGCGGCCGAGCAGATGTAGGACTACATATTATATTTACAAATCATAATAAATAAATAGATAAATAGATAGATAGAAGCAGGGAGTCAGATGATGAGAGGTGTTGTGTCTGCGAGAATCGAGCAATGCTAAACATGCTTACACTGAGGAAAGCTGACGACAGCGGCCAGTAAGGAGATGATGCAATTAGCTGTCAGCAGTTCTCTCGTGAACAAAGACCTAGTCCATCCACGAGGAACACACGTGACACACCCCTGCTACACCAGAATTTAGGAAAGAGAGCTCAGACGGAGATTAGCCACAGAAGAGGCAAGAGAGAAGTAGACAGGCCTCAGAGGAGACAGGTGACGGGAGAAGGGCTTGGCAATTAGAGAGAGAGAAACATATAGCGAGACAGGGAGGTAGCTACCCGGGACTTATACTCGTTCCGTGTGAGAGACTTGTTAATATTTCCAAGACAAATAAAAATAGTCCCATACTATTCTTTACCTCTCCTGTCACTACATGACACTCCGTCCTATCACCAACTCTCTTCCTTTTATTCATCAAATATCTTTTAAGCTGTAATCTAATCCTACCCACTCACAAGCTGACAATTCCACCCTTCACCTTTCCATTCACTTCCCACTGCGTCCATCTCAGCAGTTACTTCAACAAACAAGGGATGAGGCTATGGCACACTTAATGTCTGACTTGGCTCGTATCTCTGACTGGGGTCTTGTTCTTTTTAATGCATCAAAAACTCAGTTCTTAAACCTATCAACCCATCAAAATCTTTCACAGAAGTACCCACTAGTGTTCAATTATATCTACCTCAATCCTACATTATCTTAAACACACTGTACTTGGGGTTTCATTCTCTCAGGATTTATCTTGAAAAGATCTTGTATATCTTGTTAAATCTGCTTCCAAGAGATTAGGTATGCTATGCTGACTCCATACCTTCTACAGTATTAGTGTATATTGCTGTTAGTGTGTGTGCACACACACTTCTGTTACGTCCCGAGTGATGACGTCACCAGAAGGGTCCTGTAGGCAAGGCCTGGTCAGTTGACTGTGTGAAGCCAGTGACTGCAGTTGTTTCGCATTCCTATACTGATACCAGAGCGTGGTTTGAACATAATGACTTCATGCTCAACTAAGTGGCCTACAAAACTTGAAAATGATTCTGCCTATGACAGCTGGAAGATGGACATCAACATTTGGTGTGAACTGAAGGGTTTACCAAAAATGATGCAAACTCTAGCCATTCACCTTCATTGTCAGGAAGAGCGAGGGTGGCATCTTTGGATATGGACACTGCTGATTTGAAACAAGATAATGGTGTTCAGGCTTGTTGAACAAAATAGACAGTTTATTTCTCCTGGACAAAGGATGTCAGCAGTTTGCAGCTTTTCATGAATTGTACAACTTCAGAAGAGCCGGTGATATGAACATTCGTAAGCTCGTGGCAGAATTTGAGCATGTTTATTTCAAATTTACGAAGCAGGACATGGAACTGCCAAATTCAGTGATGGCTTTTATGCTTCTGGCTTCATGCAAACTTTCAGACAGTGAGCAACAATTAGTGATGTCCATGATAATTGGGTTGACTTTCGAAAATATGAAATCTGCCCTCAATTGTATTTTCGCTGGTGAAATTTCTGGGCAGAACCATACATCAGTGTCTGACAGAGAGGTGAAGAATGAACCAGTCTTCTGGAGTAACGAAGTTGGGGTGAGGAAACGTTTTATGTTAGAGGTACACTCAAACCTCGATTTAAGGGACTAAATGGGGAACCAACTTGTCCCTTGAAAATGTCCACTGTTTTACCACATATAAAGACAATCTTATTAAATGCAATGATTGTTTCACTTATATTATTTATTTATATGATTATATTATTCTAAAGGTACTGTATAAAGAAACGTATTAATGTGTTTAACCTAGACATTACATATCATTTTTGAATGATCTTGTCTATTTCTCAGGTTGAATATGGAGTCCCTTAAATCCAAAATCCCTTACATGGAGGTCCCTTAAATTGAGGTTTGAGTGTAACTGACAAGGACAGACACTGTTTCGGGGTGGTGCAGTATGTGACAGAGGTCGTGGTGATGGCTGATATTCAACCGTATCTGTTAGAATTTCCCAACACTCATCCACTGGCAGGAGGCAGAACCCACTTGGGCCTGACGGAAAAGTATCGAGGTGTTTAGTATGTGATTCTCGATTTCACTGGGGACGTGACTGTCTGGATGCATACAAAACTAACGGCACTCGTGAAGAAAATTTGGAAACAGTGCATCTGTCATTATTTATGGGCTGTGTGGATGATGCCGCTAGCAGAGGTAAATTACAGATGCTAGTAGAAGAATCTAAGGGATGTGCTGTTCTAGACACAGGGTGTTCTACAACTGTATGTGGAGCTGAATGGATCAGCCATTATCTTCCTAACAATGTCACCAATGACTGCATTTTGAAGCTCACATTCTCTGTTGCTCCATGGAGTCTCTGCAGATGTCATCATGATCTTGATATTGAAGGCCTGTCCCAACGCTCACATTTCACCAATGTTGAATTATGAACGTGAAACTATAGTAGAAGAAATGTCATCTTCAACGTTTACTTGCGCTGATGGCATCACAGTTTCTTACCTCAAACATGTTACCCTGCCCTGCTACAATGGAAATATGTGTGCAACCATTGTGACTAATGTTGTGAACTGCAATATTCCCTTGCTGCTGAGCAAATGTTCCAAAAATAAAAGCAAATATGATGATTAACTTTGAAAGTGACCAGGTCAAAATTTATGGAACTATCATTAATTTGAATTCCTCATCTTCAGGCCATTACTTGCTTCCAATTTCTTTATGAGTAGGCTGAGAGTTTTGTGAAATGATCGTGCTGGCATCTCTTGGGGTTGATGTAGAAAAAATTATTTCAAAGCTTCACAGGCAAATTGGACACCCAACAACAGCGAAACTATAGTAGCCGCAGCGAGAAATGAACGCTGTGGTGGGGCAGGCGGGATGACCTGGGATTCCCCACTGTTGCCATATCCACGTGTCACCGACAATAGAGGTAGGATGTCACCGACCATCAGCCACCGCTGCAGCCCCGCTCCATGATCCTTACCCTGTGTCTCTGGCTTTCTCTTTCTCTCTCGGTTTCTATATAAACTGGTGTATTTCCGAAACTAATTATGAAATTATTATGACTTTTGTTCCACACCACCACTGAAGTAAAAATCAAGGAGAGTTTTCTGTATAAAGGTTTCCCCCCCCCTTGTCTGAGGGCAGGTCAGTTCTGGCGAGTGTATAATTATAGGTCAGGCGGAGGTATCGGCAAGGCCGCACTCCCCCGCTCATATGCCACATTTAGGAGGGGGGGGGAAACCTTTATACAGAAAACTCTCCTTGATTTTTACCTCAGTGGTGGTGTGGAACAAAAGTCATAATAATTTCATAATTAGTTTCGGAAATACACCAGTTTATATAGAAACCGAGAGAGAAAGAGAAAGCCAGAGACACAGGGTAAGGATCATGGAGCGGGGCTGCAGCGGTGGCCGATGGTCGGTGACATCCTACCTCTATGGTCGGTGACATGTGGATATGGCAACAGTGGGGGAATCCCAGGTCATCCCGCCTGCCCCACCACAACGTTCATTTCTCGCTGCGGCTACTATAATTAACCCTTAGACTTACCAATGACGACCTGGGTTGTCATGCATTTGTCAACCTCAGATGTCCGTATGACGACTTTGCCCGTCATCCGATGTAATCTCCACAAAAATATTTAGGGAGTCATCATTTTTGCTGGATGACGGGCAAAACTAGGCAGAGCTAAGCCTGCCACAGCTGGTGCGTGCGTGCTTACTTGGTTTGCTTGGCTCAGTGTGGTGTGAGGTTCCTTACAGGTAGGATGTACACCTCTTGACCTCCCGCCGAACACTTACGCTCCTTTTTCTCGGGTATATATGTGGCATTATTATTTAAGAAAATACAACAAATAATGCATTATTGGAAAGGAAATTTATTCTGCTATGTATTGAAGCAAATAATATTATTACTTCTTGAATAGTTTTTTTTTTTTTGGCAAATATTTTTTTAAGGGACAGTGTAAAACTTTTGCATGTCAGCTAAATTCTACTCACTTTTTTTGCATTTTATTTTGTATATGAAAGAAGGGGGTGTGAGTTGGGAGCAGGGCAGTGAAATGGCGGGGGACAGGGCAACGTGGAGGCGATTTGTTTGTGGCCACCCTGTGCTGGATTGAGGTATCTGGCAATAGATAGATAGATATTGTATACAGTAATCCCTCCACTATCCAACGTAATAGAGCCAAAGGCATGTCCGGAAAGTGGTCCTGTCTGGATAGTGGGCACCAGCCTCCTGCACTTGTACTGATGGATCCTAACTCACAAAAACACCTATAAAACTCCCTCTGGACATGCATAGCACCTATTTAAGGCCCAAATCACACCAATAAGGGGCAGAGGGATGTTGGTTACAAGACTGTGACAACACGAGTTAACTTTTACCTGGTCGTGGTGTAGTGGTATGCTGCCTGGCTCTCACCTGAGAGTCCTGGGTTCGATTCCCGGCATATTGGTAATTTCTCTGATGATTTTTCCTGTGTAAAAATACAGGTTCTCTCTTCATTCTGACTTGCCGTAAGTGCTTGGGATAGATTAAAAGCATCTACTTGCCCGAGTGCCAGGGGGTTAACTCACCCTCTTCAGGCCCACAGTCGGGGGCGGA
This sequence comes from Coenobita brevimanus, assembly GCF_032717465.1. Taxonomy (NCBI): domain Eukaryota; kingdom Metazoa; phylum Arthropoda; class Malacostraca; order Decapoda; family Coenobitidae; genus Coenobita; species Coenobita brevimanus. The sequence goes on along the minus strand of NC_136982.1, from coordinate 3,918,865 downwards.
GGGACGTTGGTTACAAGATTGTGACAACGTGAGTTAACTTTTACCTGGTCGTGGTGTAGTGGTATGCTGCCTGGCTCTCACCTGAGAGTCCTGGGTTCGATTCCCGGCATATTGGTAATTTCTCTGATTATTCGTCGATGTTTGTTCTAGCTGATAAGCGCCACAAAAAAAAAAGGAAAACACGAATAAACATTTTGCTACGTCACGTTCACTTCCCAACATCACCATTCGAATGTTTTCCATCATACAGGAAAATGTTATTAGAAGTTTTGATAGAGAATTTCATCAGCTTTCTAAAGAAACAAATCCGGTTGTGATACAATTTGTAGCTTTTGAGAAAATAGCCAAAAACTGAAAGCCATTTTTGAAAAAATTCAAGGAGCTCTAATACTGAACTTTTCTCGCACATTATGTTTTTATTGCATAATATTATGCAGAATTTCACAAGCTTTCTAATGACCTAAAAATGGTTTCAATACGCCTTATAGTTTTCGAGTAAATCGCCAAAAACAACTGGGAACACGTCCGTACGTCACTTTCGTGATGGTCACACAGCATACGCAATATTCCCGCCTCCATAACAACGAATTCTTATCATAGATATTACATTGTTATGTCTTGTACATACGTAGAATTTAATGCTCTTTATCATGGTTCTTACAGGAAATCAATACGTCCAATAGTTTTTGAGTAATTGGCCGACAAAGTGAGATTACTCCTCCGAGGGTTTTCGACTTCACCAAAACAGTCTGTTCCTCCAACTTTTCCAACAGAAAATGCTCCCAAAGGCTTATACTCTGCAAATGAACATACGTGGAATTTACTGCTCTTTATCATGGTTCTTACGGGAAATCGATACGTCCAATAGTTTTGCAGTACTGTAATTAGACGACAAACGTAGAATACTCCTCCTCACCCGCATGCGAGATAAAAAACATTCTTTCCCTGCCTCACCCACGGCTACATATTTTCGCTCATTACGTTTTATTATTTTCTTTTTTTACTCAAAGTATACACGTGAAATATCATAAGGTTTTTGATAGTGCTGTCAGAAACTCGACATGACCACTAGTCTTATTGCTAGGTCCTGATACTGAAGCTGAACTTTCTTCTTCTCATATGTGTGTATGTAAAAAACATTACTTATTTGTGTAAAAAATATTGAACTATAGAAATAGGTCAATATACAAATCAACAAAATGCAGATAACTCACTTCCTCCAGAGGTGTTGAGATGCCGGCAGTAGCTTGAAGATGCGGAGTTATGTAGTGTGTGTGTGTGTGTGTGTGTGTGTGTGTGTGTGTGTGTGTGTGTGTGGCTGTGGTGTATTTTCTTCTCTCCTTGCGATACATTTGCCTAAAACACATGCGATGCACAGAATAGATTTCTCCATGAACATTCGCTGCACAACATACCTATGTATATGTGGCTGTGGTATATTTCTTGTCTCTTACACTTGCGCTATGTTTTAGCTATGTCAGTCAATGCATGAAATAATTCTCTGTGAACACTCGCTGCACTAATTTATATGTAAATTTCACACTAAACCATACGCAATATAAAACACTATCACATGGTTCCATCCCAACCTCATCTATTATTCCCGACTCTATGGCGTACGTGACCGCCTATTTTCTTAGCAACTGCTGCATATCTCTATGGGATGCATTGTGCCTGCTATAGTAGGTCAGATATTTCACCAATTCAGGCACTATATGTTTCACAAATATAAGTACTAACTTCACTATATAAAGGCAAAATACTCACATCATTTATGGTCAGGGTGAAGCAGTGTGGAAACCCCGTTATAACAAACCACAATCCTGCCTGTAGGCTTAACAGCTGATAACAGGCCCCAGTGATTTACAGACAATATATCTATGTTCCATAGACACAATCACTTCACATTATAGTCAAAAACACTGTACAATCAAAATATTTCAATGATGGCCTTTGCCTCGGGTGGAAGGGGGAAAATGGCGGGTTTAAAGGGACGCTGACAGCTGTGCTACTCTGCTGCCCGGTTGGTCGTGAGATACTGAGATATCTCTGCTACGCATTGTCTCGTCTGAGCAGTCACAGTGTTGCCAAATGCTTACCTCGGAAAAGAGATGCACACACTGGAACGCACCAAAATATGACGCAAATCGGCCAAAAACTTTTCTTTTGACGGCGTTTTTTCTACTTAGGAAGGCGATTCAAGTGACTGAACATCTTTAGAACAATCCACATGAAACACAAATCGCGTGAGTGACCCTGAGAGGGTTAAGTGAGATGCCGAGAATTTCAATGCTCTTGGAGATTGGAATATTAGTAGCACTGAAGGTAACGTATGACTCTGGCAATCTCTGTCTATTAGTAAATTGTATATATTTAGTTTTACTAGCATTAAATGAGACAAGGTGTTTTGTCCCCATTCACTGATCGTAGATAGGTCTTGATTTATGGAGATGGCTGTACTGAGTTAAGAGATAAAGATATTAGTCTTTGTAAATGGGTGTCTGAGTGTGAATGAACTATAGTATGTATTGCCGAGTCATCTGCATATGAGTGGATGGGATTGTAGGTGACAGATAAGAGATCATTAATATGAACCAGGAATAGGGTTGGTGCCAGAACTGATCCCTGCGGCACGCCGGCGTTACTTGGGTGGACATTTGAATATGCATCATCTACTTTTAATCTTATTTTCCTGTCACTAAGATATGAAGAAATCAAAGGAACAGAAGACATCAGTCCACAGCAAGGGAGTTTGGACAGCAGGGAACACTGCCATACTCTGTCAAAAGCTTTGGAAATATCAAAGACTACTGCATGAGTTTCTCCATGTAGGAGAAACTCCTGCAGTAGCCCTTGATAATTCAACCATGAGTCTCATCATTCTAACCACTTAGGACTGCCACTAACTAAAGCCTTGACAGGCCAAAACTCAACCTCACTTCTGACCTAACCAACCTAGCTTAACATATTGGTAAGGCAATTGAGTAGTGCATCAGAAATTAGGAGTTTGGAGGCAAGCTTAGCTCAAGGTGGGAACTTTGTTCAAGAGAATGTATGCTACAGTTATACAGTAATCCCTCAATTATCCAGTGTAATAGAGCCAAAGGCATGTCCCAGCAGTGGCTCCCTCTGGACAGTGAACTTCTCCCATGGCCCTCATTAATACATAACCTAACCCTGAAAGCCAGTGTAAAAGGCCACTATAGCACATCATTCAACAGTTATTCCTATTGTTTTATACTACTCTATCTGGTTAAGCAGACCTATTAACCACAGCCAAGCAACCAACATGTTCAAGCAGACCCATCAACCATAGACAAGCAATCAGCATTGCAGGGCCATACCCTGCAGTGACATGAAAAAACATGAAAAAACTGGCTACACATGAAAAATGCAGTGGGCACACAAAACATAATGGTAAATGGACTAAAATCATGATAAAATAGAATAAAATCATAATACAGTGCAGTAACCTAGAATAAAATCAGTATCAACACTCATGATTTGACCATCCAGCATTGATCTTACCCAGGATCTCCAGCAATACCCTCTCCCTTTTCCCTGGTGAAGTGGCCTTCATCACACACCCTATGAAGAGGCATGCAAGGAATAGCAAGGCCTGAAGGAACCACCACAAAAGCTACCACTTGCACCGCCATAACAACGGTCCGGGAAGAGCTGCTCACAAAACAAACAATGTGCATGAACTAACAGCAAGCAATGGGGGTGTCTCGTGGACATAGGGTAAACATATTAGCCTGACACGGCAGCAGCAGTGAGCTCTTCTCATCTGTCGGAGCTGATATTTTTTGTGCAACCATAATTTCAAACCACACACAGCATTCTGTGCGGATAGTGGGAAAAAATGTATGAATAATTGTTTGGAACACCCAGATCACAGCACCCGAGTAATGGATGGTCAAGGTAAAGGCCATTCATATAATTAAGAGTTTACAGTGCTGTACAGGCAATCTGTCATTACATATTTTTAAAGGGTGGGGGGGAAGCCCCATGCCCTTATGGTAAGACACACACACACACACACACACACACCAGCAAGACTAGACTTATTGTTTCCCAAAGAACCCGATGTAGAAGAATCCTTGGAATATCTGTGTCCTATTGGAAAAAGTGATCATGTGGTCTTTGAGTTCCAGCTGATAACAGGGAACGTGGAGCCATGAGACGAGCTTTATAGGCAGGGAAGATACAACTTTGGGAAAGCAAACTTTACAGGATTGAGAAAATTTTTTGAAAATGCAGGTTGGAGAAAATTCAGAGAAACAAGAGAGATACAAAGGAAGTGGGATATTTTTCTAGGCTTCTATAATTCAGGAGTGGAAAAATTTGTGCCAAGAGTAAGGGGGAAAGAAAACAGAAAAAAGGAGTGATTTAATAGAAGGTGTATGATAAAGGAGCGTTGTGGTGTTGATGTGGATGTGATAGGAAGCGTTATGAGGAGCGCACTGAGGTGGTTTGGCCATGTGGAGAGGATGGAGGGTGAAAGACTGACGAAGAGAGTGTATGTGAGTGAGGTGGAGGGGGGAAGAGGGAGGGGGAGGCCAAGGATGAGATGGAGGGATGGGGTGGAGAGGTATATGAGAGAGGGGGGTGTGAGTTGGGAGCAGGGCAGTGAAATGGCGGGGGACAGGGCGACTTGGAGGCAATTTGTTTGTGGCCACCCCAAACGGGATTGGGGCGTCTGGCAATAGATAGATAGTGTATGATAGCAAAAAAAGAGAGAGATAAGGAGTGGAACAATTGGAGAAAGAGAGGTAACAACAGAACAAAGGAAGAATATAAAAGAACTAGAAATGATTACACAAAAATACGTAGAGAGGAAGAAAGGAATTTTGAAAAAGGTATAATAGACAAATGTAAGGATGAACCCAAACTGTTTTATAGATCTGTCAATGGCAAACTGAAACAAAATGAAGGAATCACCAAACTGAAAGTAGAAGAAGAGGTCTATAAAGATGCGGCAATGCAAGCAGAAATTATGAACAGACGTTTCCAGTCAGTTTTCACCAATGAAAGTGAGTTTGTGGAAGGGGAGGGAGTGGCTAGAATTGTAGTGATACAAGATATAAAAGTGGAAGTACAGGAAGTGTATAAATTACTGGAAACTCAAGATGTAGGGAAAGCCCCAGGACCAGATGGAAACTCTAACTGGGTACTGAAGGAATGTAGAAAACAACTGGCGGATAAGATTCACTGTTTAATTGTGTGTTCTCTGGAAGAGAGGAAAGTGCCTCAAGAATGGAAGAGGGCAAATGTGGTACTAATTTATACAGGAGGAAATAGGGAAGAACTCCTGAATTATAGACCAGTGTCCCTAACCATCATGGTTGCAAAATTGTGCGAAAGAATTCTGAAAGATAGATGGATAAAATATCTGGAAGAGATGAATATTTTGGCTGATAGATGGATAAAATATCTGGAAGAGATGAATATTTTGGCTGATAGTCAGTTTGGATTTAGAAGTGGAAGGTCACAACTTGTTGAGTTTTTACTCGAGAGCGATTGACGTGCTGCAGGAGAGAGCTGGTTGGGTGGATTGTGTGTATTTAGATTTGGAGAAGGCCTTCAACAAGGTACCTCATAAAAGACTAATGTGGAAACTGGAGCATATAGGAGGATTGAAGGGGTACCTCCTGGAATGGATGAGAGACTTTCTGAGAGACAGACAAATGAGGACAGTAATAATCTGTCATATAGAGAGAGGTTGGAAAAGCTGGATTTGCCTTCCTTAGAAGAAAGGAGAAAGAGAGGAGACATGATTGCAGTGTTCAGGACTATGGTGAGAGTAGGTAAAATTGACAAAGAGATCTGTTTGTGTGCGATAAGAGAGTAACAAGAGGGCACGGAATGAAACTCGAGAAACCAAGCTGCTTGAAGGATATCAAGAAATATAGTTTTCCTCATAGGTGTATAGACCTGTGGAATAGTCTGGACAAAGAGATCATCCAGTCTAAAAACTTAAATGAGTTTAAAGCTAAATTTGACTAACTAAGAAACAGAGCCGGGACCCCACGAGCGTAGCTCATTTCCAGTACAGTATATCACAATTAGGTAAATACAATTAGGTAAATACACACACACACACACACACACACACACACACACATACACACACACTTATACCTTGCAACATTTTTACTAGTTTATTTTTATACCAAGTACATTAATATCCTTCTATATATTATCACTGGAAATTATGTTGATGTTTGAATGACACAGCACACAAAATGGTACCATGAGGCCTTCTTAGCAGTTGAGAATATGGAAAGGTTAGTGATGAACTTCAGAGATGCTTTCAGGTTGGAAATGACAGTTAGTCATTTTAATATTATGCAGGGACACCAAGTCAATGACATCTGTTGTTGCCAAATCCTTACTGCAATATATCCCCAAAGCAGTCTTATCTTTGATTATGGAAAATAGTCCTCATCTCCCACAGTCCATTCTCTGTATGCCCTCACTTTACCCACCCACAAAAACCAATATCAGCAGCTATATGACAGTATGACAGATGAACGTATATTGCGTATAGGCTTATTAGAGATAATCAGTGGCTACAGCTTATTACTGTATACAGATTATTAGCAAACCTGAAAGAAAACTATGAAAAGGATTTAACTGAAAAAATTAACATATCACATTTCCATTTAGTTTATTATCCAACAAAAACATCATTTCATTATCACAGTAAACCCTCTATTATCCGTTGTCACAATGTCCAGCCCAACGCAATATTCAGCGCTGCTGGCTCAGCCCTATTAATGCAATATCCAGCGAAATTATGCAATATCCAGTGCTGAAACCGGACATACCCGGAAGTTCTATGCAATGTCTGGCATCAAGGTGTATCAAATTGCTTGTAAACAGTAGCCAGTGGAGTAGACTGTAGCACCAGTCGAGCAGGGCAGTACTCCCGAGGTGGATGGAAAGCTGATGACAGGGAGTGCTGGAGCTCCCGTTTCATCAGCCCTCAGGACTAGTTCCTGACCATCCCCCTTTGCTGAACTTTTTCAGTGTCTCAGTTACACAGAGAGTAGGCCAGCATGCTCTCCAGTACAAATTTCTCTATCTATCTTCACCAAACTACATGCACAGTACGCACTACACTTCCTATTCAAAATTTACCAAAATGGCGTCAATTCACCTAGCCTCGGAGTCCCCAGGGGGGGGGACCATAAATGCCCCCGCCATCTGCCCCTCTCCCGGTGACGACTCGAGGTGCCTGGAACCACTGTCTGACTCTCTTCTTCTTCATTTCTGCAACATTCGCGGCCTTTCATCTAACTTTCGCTCTGTTGAGCACCACCTCTCCTCCTCTAAACCTCACCTTCTTTTTCTAACGGAGACTCAGCTGTCTGAGGCAACTGACAGCAAACCCTTTTCTGTATCCTCCTACTTTCTCTATACTCATTTCAAAGCCAAAGGTGGCTGTTGTGTATACATACGCAACGACTTATCTTGCTCTCGTGTTCCTGAACTTGATTCTTCTGAATTCTCCACTCTCTGGCTTCGGCTTTCCTGTCATTCTCTGACTAAATATATCTGTGCTGTTTACTTATCCCCTAATTCTACTGACTATCAAAAATTCTTCGACTATCTTACTTCTACGATGGAACACATTCTGTCCATTTCTCCTTTCTCTGAAATCTCCATTCTTGAGATTTCAATGTTCACCACCACCTTTGGCTCTCCTCTCCTTTCACGGATCCACCTGGTGAACAAGCCTACATCTTTTCTATCCTTAATGACCTAGAGCAGCTTGTACAGCACCCTACCCGTATCCCTGACCGCCTTGGAGAGAGCTCCAACATACTTGACCTCTTCCTCACAACTAATCCTTCTGCTTACTCTGTTAATCTTTTCTCTCCGTTGGGCTCCTCCGATCACAACCTTATTACCTTAACCTGTCCTATCGCTCCAGTACGGCCTGCGGACCCTCCAGGGAAACGTCGTCTCTGGCATTTTGGAGCTGCGGACTGGGAGGCCCTCAGGCAGTACTTCTTTGATTTTCCCTGGAATGATTATTGCTTCCATGGCCGTGAGCCATCTGAGTGTGCCTTGCGTATTACGGAGGTTATTCTCTCGGGCATGGAAGCATACATTCCTTTCTCATATCCTTTGACTAACTCAAGAAAGCCTTGGTTTAATCACGCTTGTTCTAATGCTGTCCGCAACAAGGAGAAGGCCTACAAAAGGTACCGGAGCCAACCCACCCCTGAATCACATAATCTTTACGTTTCTGCCCGGAATCGTGCTAAGTCTGTTCTTCGCTCTACTAAAAATAATTTCATCCATACTAAATGCTCTCAACTCTCCAACTCGAATTCTTCCCGCTCCTTCTGGCACCTTGCCAAAAATCTTTCTAACAACTTTACCTCATCATCCTTCCCTCCTCTTTTCTACTCTGATGGTTCTGTAGCTATTTCTTCTACTGATAAAGCAGATCTCTTCGCACAGACTTTCTCCTCCAATTCCACCTTAGACGATTCCGGTGCTGTTCCTCCATCACTTCCCCCTCTGACTTCCTCATGGCTGACATTAAAATTTCTTCAGTTGATGTATTTTCTGCCATTACTGGCCTCAGTACTAACAAGGCATATGGGCCTGATGGGGTCCCCTCCTGTTGTTCTCAAAAACTGTGCTTCTGTGCTTACACCCTGCCTAGGCAAACTATTTGCCTTTGTCTGTCAACTTGTACCTTTCCTTCTTGCTGGAAGTTTGCTCTCATTCAGCCAGTCCCAAAGAAGGGTGACCACTCCCAACCCTCCAACTATCGTCCAATTGCTTTAACGTCCTGTATTTCAAAAGTTTTCGAGTCAATTCTTAATAAAAAAATTTTAAGGCATCTTTCCTATCACAACCTTCTTTCCGATCGTCAGTATGGGTTCCGTCAGGGACGCTCCACTGGCGATCTTCTCACCTACCTTTCAGACTCCTGGTCATCCTCCTTTAGGGACTTTGGCGAAAGCTTTGCCATTGCACTTGACATCTCAAAGGCTTTCGATCGAGTCTGGCATAAATCTTTAATTTCCAAACTGCCCTCCTACGGTTTCTATCCTTCTATCTGTACCTTCATCGCTAGCTTCCTTTCTGGTCGTTCTATAGCTGCTGTCGTAGACGGCCATCGTTCTTCTCCTAGATCTATCAACAGTGGTGTTCCTCAGGGCTCTGTCCTATCACCAACTCTCTTCCTTTATTCATCAATGATCTTCTAAGCTGTACATCTAACCCTATCCACTCATACGCTGATGACTCCACCCTTCACCTTTCCATTCGTTCCCGCAACGCCCATCTCAACAGTTACTTCAAGAAACAAGGGATGAGGCTATGGCACACCTAATGTCTGACTTGGCTCATATCTCTGACTGGGGTAAAAATAATATGGTTGTCTTTAATGCTTCTAAGACTCAGTTCTTACACCTATCAACCCGACAAAATCTTCCACAGGTATACCCACTAATGTTTAATAATATTCAGATTAATCCTGCATCATCCTTGAACATGCTTGGGGTTTCATTTACTGGGACTTATCTTGGAAAGATCATATTACATCTCTTGTAAAATCTGCTTCCAAGAGATTGGTGTGCTAAGCGACTCCGCTCTTTCTTTACCCCTGCACAATTGTTGACTCTATACAGGGGTTTTATCCGCCCCTGTGTGGAGTACAACTCTCATGTGTGGGGAGGCTCCCCCACATACAGCTCTTCTCAATAGGGTGGAGTCAAAGGCTTTTCTGTCTCATTAACTCTCCTCCTCTTACTGACTCCCTTCAACCTCTGTCTCTTCGCCGCACTGTTGCATCTTTATCTCTTTTCTATTGCTACTTTAATGGTCACTGCTCCTCTGAACTGTCTGCTTGCATTCCTCCACCTCTACGACGGGCGCGTAGCACCCGTCTGGCAGCAAACTCTCATCCCTTTTCTGTCCAACTCTCTAATGCAAGAGTTAACCGTTACTCCCAGTCTTTCATTCATGCAACAGGTCAGCTCTGGAACTGTCTCCCTCTGTCTGTATTTCCTCCTGCCTATGATCTCCAGTCTTTCAAACGCAGTGTGTCCAGGCATCTCAAAATGATCGGATCTTGAATTTGGCTCTCTATTGTATTTTGTTTTTCTCTTGGAGGGAACTGTTACTGCGGGCTCATGGCCTTTGGTTCCTTCTTCCTCGCATAAAAAAAAAAAAAAAAAAAAAAAAAAAACCAGCACCGTACAGTACTACTGTATTTTATCATTATTTTATTGTACAGTAAGTCCTCGTATTTGGACGCATTTTACTTCGATGCCTTGTTTTCGTGCAAGAAAAAAGTTTCTGAGTTGTCTCACAATTCACGAATTTCCCCAAAATTCGATGCTCCCAGCCGGCAGCCGACGACACATACCGATGGTCATTTGTTGGCGGCCATCTTGTGACCACCCTGTCCACCATAACTGACATGGCAACCACCTTTGATGCATACACCAGGACTATGCCTGAGGCTACCAACATCCTATCGACCTCGAGTGATCTGAAGTCTCAAGTAATGGTCGTCTAAAACAGAAACATAAAGGAGCAGAGACAAGCCCTGATCACATGATATTTTCATGAGAGACAGAATGTGGCTGCTATTCTGCAAGACTTGGACGTGCCAGCAGGGGTAGATGAGGGAGACGTGGACAGAGAGAAAGTAGAGGTGCTGGAGCCTGAGTTCAACTTTGAGGGCTTCGGCATAGGTGATGGGGCTTCCCCAGAGAGGCCCATGTCACCTAGTAACTAGCTCACCTACCCTACACCTTCACCTGCCACTCAAGCCAGTCTTCACTTTATTTCTGGTAAAGATTTTTGGTGTTGCGGCTCTTTATAACAGCTTTAATGTCTTTTCAGGTACATGTTTATTGTGTTATGCTGTTTTAGAACTAGTAAACAATCTTCATTTAATTTTGGGTAAGGCCTGTTTGGTGTTATAGTATTTTTTGATTGGGTAGGTACATGTCCCACCGGAATGCTCCTCTATTTTTCCCACTGATTCTTAACTTCACAATTTGACACTTCGCGTTTCGCACGGTTTTGGCAGAACAATCACACTGCGAAAAATGAGGATTTACTGTACTTTAAGCTTAATTTTCATCTTTTACTCAAGGGAAAGTTTTTAGAATAGAAAGCTGAGATAGATAATAACGCAATATCTGGCTCAGTGCCGAATACTGAGCCAATGGGGGCACCATGCAATATCCAGTGTTTTACAACATCCGGTGAAGGGCTTGGCTGAAATTTGGTAGATAATTAAGAGTTTACTGTATTTATGTGTGTGAAATTTGAAAAAATGTATTGGTGTCTCTAGCATATACTGAACACTATCACACCAGAGACAGCTACAGTATATGGAAATATGATAGGGGCTTTCTTATGGTTCAGTTTGTTACGAGACTACTTCAAAACATATCGTGTATAAGTATTTGATAAACTAGTATATATATATATTTTTTTTTAATGCAAGAAAGAAGGAACCAAAGCCCACGTGCCTGCAAACTGTTCCTTCCAAGAAAAAACAAAAACAATACAAAAGAGCCAAATCCAAGATCCGTTCATTTCAAGATGCCTGGACACACTGCGTTTAAAAGACTGGAGATAATAGGAAGTAGGAAATACAAACAGAGGGAGACAGTTCCGGAGCTGACCTGTTGCATAAATGAAAGACTATAGTCTGACAAATCTAAACGTAGGGTTTTGGTGGAGTCAGCCCCTCCCTGCACTGTTGCCACGTTTCCGAGCTGACCTCTCCATCAGCGATGACCTTGACACTGTTTCCCTCTTGTGATCTTCGTTTTTCTAATACCCCCTATACCCCTGCCACCAACACCCCCTATACCCCTACCCCCAACAACACCCGCTATACCTCCACCACCAACACCTCCTATAAATATAGACCCCCACCATCAACACCTGTATAATAATTAGCCGTTGATAATTGCTATGCTATTTTAATGAGAGCATACGGAAATGTAACCTACCGTACCGTAACTGCTTGACTCCCTCCTCCTCCTCCTCCTGCTCCTCCTCCTCCTCCTCCCAGGTGCATTGGGAAACATTCTACCCTATTGCTCAAACTCCGTAATCTTACAATCCCATCTGTCTTAATCCTTCCCACTGCCTTCGTTCCTAAATCCCTTAATTGATCTATTTTTAACCTAAGTGTCCCCACACCTTTTAAACCATTTACCTTTCTGTCACTATTCGCCACCATATGTATCAACTTGTATTATATTGTGTATAGAACTTTCATACTGTATGCTGTACTACTGTATAATGTATAAGAATACCCACTGTTTAGTGGAAATAAAGTTTTATTATTATTATTATTATTATTATTATTTCTCTCTCTCTCTCTCTCTCTCTCTCTCTCTCTCGCGTGAGTGCTGCCACCCCAGAGCTGTTTGATATATTTATTTTAATTATGAAAGGATCGCCTCTTCCCACTTTTATCCCTTCAAATTTTCTTGCAATTATACTTGCTAAATTAATTAGCAATGTTAGAAGTGTTGGGGCAGTAAATAATAATTAGAATATTTTTAGAGCAACACTGCCAAATTTTTATGCCACGTTTCTCTATTATCGTATAATATAGTATGCAGAATAGTTTTATTCTTCCTTGATACATGTCAGCACTTTCATTACAGTTATATTAGTATGAGTTATGTTTATGTATCATTCCTACTACACAAACCACAGGCGTTATACATCGTAGGGTTAGGAAACATGGCAATAGTGTAGGCAGAGGCAGACTCCACCAAAACCCTTTGTTTAGATTTGTCAGACTATAGGAGTAACGGTTAACTCTTGCATTAGAGAGCTGGACAGAAAAGGGATGAGAATTTATTGCTAAAGCACCCGTCAAAGAGCTGGAGGGATGCAAGCAGAGAGTTCAGAGGAGCAGTGACCATTGAAGTGGCGCGAGAAAAGAGATAAGGATGCAACAGTGCGACGAATAGACAGAGGTTGAAGGGAACCAGTAAGAGACGGAGACTTGATAAGACGAAAAGCCTTTAACTCACCCTATTGAGAAGAGCTGTATGTGGGTAGCCACCCCACACATGAGAGTTGTACACTAAACAGGGGCGAATAAAGCCCGTGTATAAAGTCAACAACTGTGCAGGGGTAAATAAGGTACGGAATCGACTTAGCACACCTAATCTCTTGGAAGCAGATTTTACAAGAGACGTAACATGATTTTTCCAAGATAAGTCCCGAGTGAATGAAATCCCAAGCATGTTCAAATATGATGCAGGATTGAGCTGGAAATTATTAAACCTTAGAGGGTACTCTTGTGGAAGATTGTGTCGGGTTGATAGGTGTAAAAACTGAGTTTTTGATGCATCAAAAACAGCAAGATTATTTTTACCCCAGTCAGAGATACGAGCCAAGTCAGACATTACGTGTGCCATAGCCTCATCCCTTGTTTGTTGAAGTAACTGCTGAGATGGACGTTGCGGGAACCGAATAGAAAGGTGAAGGGTGGAATCATCATAGTACGAGTGGATAGGGTTATGTGTACAGCTTAGAAGGTCATTGATGAATAAAAGGAAGAGAGTTTGTGATAGGACAGAGCCCTGAGGAACACCACTGTTAACAGATCTAGGAGAAGAACGATGGCTACTAATGAAGGCATAGATAGAAGGATAGAAACTGTAAGAGAGCAGTTTGGATATTAAAGGTTTATGCCAAACTCGATCGAAAGCCTTAGAGATGTCAAGTGTAATGGCAAAGCTTTCACCAAAGTCCTGAAAGGAGGATGAACAGGAGTCTGAAAGGTAGGTGAGAAGATTGATAGTGGAACATCCCAGACGGAACCCATACTGACGATCAGAAAGAAGGCTGTGATAGGAAAGATGCTTTAAAATTTTTCTATTAAGAACTGACTCGAAAACTTTTGAAACACAGGATGTTAATGCAATCGGACAATAGTTTGAGGGTTTAAAACGGTCACCCTTCTTTGGGACTGGCTGAATGAGAGCAAACTTCCAGCAAGATGGAAAGGTACAAGTTTACAGACAAAGGCGAAAGAGTTTACCTAAGCAGGGTGTAAGCACTGAAGCACAGTTCTTGTGGAAAAAAGGAGGGATTTCATCAGGCCCATATGCCTGGTTAGTACTGAGGCCAGTGGGAGCAAAAAATACATCAGCTGAAGAAATTTTAATGTCAGTCATGAGGAAGTCAGAGGGGGGAAGTGATGGAGGAACAGTACCGGAATCGTCTAAGGTGGAATTGGAGGAGAAAGTCTGAGCAAAGAGATCTGTTTTATCAGTGGACGAAATAGCTACAGAGCCATCAGAGTAGAAAAGAGGAGGGAAGGATGATGAAGTAAAGTTGTTAAAAAGGTTTCTGGTAAGGTGCCAGAAGGAGCAGGAAGAATTTGAGTTCGAGTTTAGAGCACGTAGTATGGATGAAATTATTTTTAGCAGTGTGAAGAACAGACTTAGCACGATTCCGGGCAGAAACATAAATATGATGTGGTTCAGGGGTGGGCTGGCTCCGGTACCTTTTATGGGCCCTCTCCTTGTTGCGGACAGCATTAAAACAAGCGTGATTAAACCAAGGTTTTCTTGCATTAGTCAAAGAATACGAGAAAGGAATGTATGCTTTCATGCCCGAGAGAATAACCTCCGTAATGCACAAGGCACACTCGGATGGCTCCAGGCCATGGATTTCAGCCAATAACTTAGACAGTCCCTTACAATGAAATGAGCTGCAATACCAGGTACCAGAATCAATTCCATACTGATGATCAGGATATCTTTAGCTTGAGATGATCACCTCAATAGACGTGTGACTAGTGTGTGACAAACAGAGAAAGTGATCCATCCATCCATCCATCATCCAATCCTATGCTGCCACGTAAGGATCATAGAAGTCCAGGGCTAAGCAAGTTGGTCCTGACTTTTAAGATATGAATTATTTAAGAGGAGCCTGTGGAGTCACATGGAGAGACAGGCCGACGAATGAGGATATAAAGGAGCGTTGTGGTGTGGATGTGGATGTGATAGGAAGCGTTATGAGGAACACACTGAGGTGGTTTGGCCATGTGGAGATGAAGAGAGTGTATGTGAGTGAGGTGGAGGGGGGAAGAGGGAGGGGGAGGCCGAGGATGAGATGGAGGGATGGGGTGGAGAGGTATATGAGAGAGGGGGGTGTGAGTTGGGAGAAGGGCAGTGAAATGGCAGGGGACATGGCGACTTGGAGGCGATTTGTTTGTGGCCACCCCAAACGGGATTGAGGCGTCTGGCAATAGATAGACAGACCAGCCTCACTCATCCCTGAGCGGCATTATGTAAGCAATTAACCCCAACCACCTCTTAGGTATAAACCTGCACTGGCTCAATCTGATTGGAATGCCTTTATTACTCACTAAACTATCTGGCGCCATAATATGGTTATATGGTTACCACCCAGCGTAGTAAATGGATTCCTGGTGTACAGAAAACCATCTGGCTTGTCACTCAAGTGTAGAGTCACCTATAGGTAGGAGGATAAAATGAAGGAAAGAAAGACAGAAGAGGAAGTGTAAAGTCACCCGTAGGCAGAGGGAAGAGGAAAGACTGAAGGAAAGATAAAGGGATACAAAGAAAAAAAAAATCCCCCCCAATATATATAGATAGATAGATAGATATAATACACAGGTATATATATATACAGATATATATATATATATATATATATATATATATATATATATATATATGTACGGTGGCATGTATATATAAAACTAGACCCTCAACTTACCACACCCCACCACAACGCATCTGGGAAGTTTTTGAAGTGTTTGTTGGTGTCTTTTTCGACGAGGTAGACAAGGAAGGATGAAAAGATCAGCCCGAGGAAGCCTATGTACAGCGTAGTGATCAGCTCCTGGACAGGGGGTGAAAGAATTGAATAATAACTTATAATAATCTTTTAGACAACAGTACATTATACTGTACTAGGCCCTAGTGCCACTGCATATTTGGAGAGCACAAAGCATCATCCCACTGCCATTAGTCTACTATATTTTAAATAAACTTGTAAAAACCAGTCAAACCCATCCCCTATGTTGCAGGCCCACAAGTATGAGGCATTTATGCTTACTTTTAGAAACTACCGGCCACAATATGCACTTTTTACTCTAACTTGACCTAAAACTACCATCCCTCTCTTTTGAATGCTGTGTTGTAATTACAGACTGACCCTGGAACATGATGAAAATCATGGAAATGTGCAATGGAAAGGAAGTGAAGCCACAGTATTGTCTTATTCTGCCACTGAGTTAGTTTTCATTTCACTTTTGAGGGCTCGAACATGCTTGCATGCGTCACCCTTGGCCACCTAATGGTGGTTCTCCATGCTGCTCAATCTATGGCAGCCTCCCTGTTCAGTCCCTTAACCCTGAAGTCACACTTATGATCTCATCCCACATCTATTCAGGTCTACCTCTTGCAACCCCATCCCCAATATTAATGCTACTCACTTACTGCACCTGGTTATCATCCCCCATCCTCTCCACATGTCCAAACCACCTCAATCCACCTCTCATCACAACACCAATACACTCCAGTCCCATCCTACCTCTCAACTCTTCCATAATATAAGCTGCAAAAGAAAAAAAAAAATCTGGGCAACAATGAGGTACAAGAACTATAGCATGTGCAGATCCTTTCACCCAATGATAACACTCATGTATCAAGACCTGAAACCATTTCCCTGCAATGCCTCCACTGTAAAAACCTGTTATTTTAGTTTCTCTTCCTACCTTCATGCAATACCGTACTTTTAAAACAGGAAAGCTCTCTCATATTGAAAGGATAAGTGATTGCTGTATGTAACTCATCTAGTAGAGGGGAAAAATATTTGCCTAAATATAATTGAAGGTGGTGGCAACCATCAGCCACCCACTTGATGTAGTGCTGCCTACTTCGTTCTTCACCTTTATCATTCTTTTCCTGTCTGCCCTCCTCTCTTCCAATTTCTCCCATCTTTCCTGTCACTTTTTTCTATTCTTCTTTCCTTTTCAGGTGGCTTTACATTGAACGATAAGACTATTTACAATTCTGGATGGTAATCAAAAGACCAACCCATACGTGTTCCCTACATGTCAAAAAGAGGGTTGGCGGAGGGTTAGTGCCTCTCTTTATAAAGCAACTACCTCAAAGACAAGCAGTCACCCTAGCAGCATTATAGCATTTGGTTATAGATAGACAGAATGAATAAAACGAAAAATATGTCACTGGATTCTAGCTCAGAGATTTCCACGCATGTCCTCATCTCTCATCTTCCTCGGTCTGCCTTTGGAGACGCTTACTTCCATGCTAACCCCTGTTACTCCCTCAGCCAGTCAATTCCTCCTTCCTCCCATCATGTCCTAGCCATCTCAACTACCGGTTTGTATCATCTTTCTGATATTTTTTGTCAAATCTTCCTCACAGCACACTACTATCAGTTCTGCCACTTAATGATACCCTGCTAATCCACCTCAACATTCTCATTTCTGTGGTTCCAGTCTGCATATAGCCTCTTCCTTATAGGTCAGTTCTAACTGCCATAAAGCATAACATTCTCACACATTTTATAGACAGTACCCTTCAGACATAAGGAGAACCCCTTCATGGTCAGGTGAGGTGGCAGTTCTCTTAACTTCTGTCCAATACCCATTCCATCAATGATGCAACCCTCTGGTCCTCCTCCTGCACTCAGCATATCCCCCAGATGGCAAAACTCCTCCATGAATTCCTATATGGATTACACATCACAATACCCATTTTTTCTACTGGACCACAGACTGGCTGAACTATACTGATCCCACCAGTAGGCTGCAAGGAGAAAGTCATCTGTCAGTGAGTCACACAAAGCTCAACACAGGACTATGCCTTTCATACATGGGCCACAGCACCTATGCCCCATCTAAACCAACAGCCACATACAGCTTCACACAGATTCTTGAAATGTTGACAACACCAAACATCCAGCTGGCAATAGCATCTTCACCTTAGGCAGCCCTTCATTTACATGCCGGTGTGCCACACAGGTAAGAAGAAAACCTCTATTTTTCTTGTGGGGGTGAGAATAAGATTTATATCATTTTGGTTTGGAAGACAAACACTACAAAGTCCATATTATGGAGCCTCAATGAAGTTGGCATCGAAAGAAAAAAAAAAAAAAAAAAATGGTGTTAACAGTGACAAGATTATATTAACAGGTAACCTATCTATCTACTGCGAAAAGCCTTAATCCTGTACGGGGTGGCCACAAACAAATCGCCTCCATGTTGCCCTGTCCCCCGCCATTTAACTGGCCTCCCCCAGTTCACCCCCCCCTTCTCAAATATACCTCTCCACTCTACTTATCCATTTCATCCTTGGCCTCCCCCTCCCTCTCCCCCCCTCCCTCACTGACATACACTCTCTTTGTTATTATCTTGCTCTCCATCCTCTCCACATGGCCAAACGACGTCAATTTATTTCTCCTAATGTCTTCTATCACATACACATTCACACCACAATGCTCCTTCAATTCCTCATTTGTCAGTCTGTCTCTCTATGTAACTCCATATACTCCTCTCAAATAACTCGCTTCCACTGCTCTCGCTCTTAACTTGTCCTTCCAACAAGGTCCAGGTTTCACATCCATACATTAGAGTATATCACAATACAGTACTGCCATGAAGCGACTTTACCTCCATGCTCACTACCCTACTTCTTATCACTCCTTTCAAAGAACCAGCAACCTTTCTTCCTTGCTGTACCCTTTCAAGCACATCCTCCAAACTTACATCATTACTCATCACACTACCCAAGTACTTAAACGAACTCACGTTTTCCATTTCCTCGTCATCCAACCTCATTGTACATTCACTGACACCACTTCTCTCGAAGACAAAAACTTTACACTTTCCTAAATTCAACTTTGCTGTAGATTCTGTTTCTTACATACTCTCCCAAACTCATTCACCAAGCCATGTAGTTCCCCTTCATCTTCACTTAATACATTATCATTTGCAAAACAATAATACAGGAAGTTTCCAAGCTCTACCTTGTATCTCTTTTATAACCCCAGCCATGAAGACTGAATAGCCACGGACACATGACACATCCCTGTTTCAATTGAACATTCAGACAAAGATTCAACCAGCTTACTATCCAAATGCACTGCAGCCTTAGCCCCCTCATACATAATCTTCACAGCATTCAACACCTTCTCATTTACTCCATTTATTCTTAATATTTTCCATGTTCCTTGCCTATCCACTGTCATATGCTTTCTCCAAATCCATGAAAGCCACATACAACTTCTTTCCCTTCTCTGGCAAATATTCCATGAATGACCTATGGATGAATATTTGATCTACACAACTTCTTCCCTTCCTAAAACCTCCCTTATCTTCACCAACTAATTCCTCTGGTATTTCCTTAACTCTTTTAACAAGCATCCTACCATATAGTGTACTCTGCCTACTACGCTACGAAGACAGATGCCCCTACGATTACCACACACTTCTTTTTCCTTTTTTCCTTTGTACAGTATTTGAGTACTGTATTTGAGACTGTAATTAATAAGCACATGACTGGCTGAAGAGTGTAACTGTAAATGTGTACACGGGCAAGTGTGATGCCCTGGAAGTAGGAAATTGTAGTGGAATAAAGCTTTTAGATCAGATCATGAAGGTAATGGAGAGCTCTAGAAAGTATGACTGGAGAAAGTGTGAATACTGATGAGATGCAGTTTGGGTTTATGCCAGGCAGGAGGACCACTGATGCCATATTCACTGTTTGATATCTTCAGGAAAAATATATAGGCAAGAAAAGGAAACTTGTTATTTGTTTCTGTTGATTTGAAGAAGGCCTTTGACAAGAGTCCCTAGAGAGGTGGCGAAGTAAGCAATGAGAATGCTTGGGATCGTGGAGTGGCTGGTTAGGGTGGTTATGGCCATGTATGTGGGTACTCGCACCCAAGTAAGAATGATTGGGGATTTGAGTGATGAGTTTTTTGCGAATGTTGGTGTGCATCAGGGGTCAGTTTTGAGTCCTTTGTTGTTTATCATGGAGCTTAAAGCCCTCTTGTGACTAAAGTAATGGACTCCCGTAGGAGATGTTGTATGCTGATGATTTGGTGTTGATTTCAGAGAATGAAAGGGAGGTGGAGGAAAGATTTAGGAAGTGGAGAGATGGTATGGGACAAAGGGCTTTAGAATAAATGCTGACAAAACAAAAGTGATGATATGTAGGGTTGGTGGCAGTACTGTCAAAGAAGAGGGAGAGTGGCCATGTGCAATTTGCCACAAGGGCACGGGAAGTAATTCCATCTTCTGCAGTGTCTGTGATACGCGGGTTAAGGGATTTAGTGCTATTAGAGGTAGACTACAAGATAATGCTGATTTTATGTGTGCAACATGTCAAGGAGAGGTGGAGATTGTCAGGTGTGAAAGTATTTAACTTGCTGGTGAGTCTCTTGAGTGTGTGGAAGAGTTTTGTTATTTGGGAGACATGTTATGTGCTGGAGGTGTGGCTGTGGAGTAAATGGAAGAAGTTCAGCGAGCTGTTGCTTTTCCTGACACTGAGAGGGCTCTCCCTATATGGTAAGGGATCTTTGTATGCAGCATGTGTTAGGAGTGTAATGCTGTATGGTAGTGAGACCGGAGCAGTAAAGGAAGCGTATATTCACAGGGTCAAACGTATAGAAATGACAATGATTAGGTGATGTGCAGTGCATCCCTCATTGCAAGGCCTGGGGGGGGCTAGGTTTACAAAAGAAGAGTTGAGAGGTAGGATGGGACTGAAGTGTATTGGTGTTGTGATGAGAAGAGGTAGACTGAAGTGGTTTGGACATGTGGAGAGGATGGGGGATGATAACCGGGTGCACAATGTGAGAAGTGTTAATGTTCGGGGTAGGACTGTCTGGTGTAGACCAAAAGAGATCTGGGACGAGGTCATTATGTGAGACCCCAGAGTTAAGGGACTGAATGGGGAGGCTGCCTTAGATGGAGCAGCATGGAAAGCTGCCATTAGGTGACCAAGGCTGCCGCAAGGCCAACACAAGCAAGCATGTCGGAGCCTTCAAAAATGAAAACAAAAACATATATTTATATATATATATATATATATATATATATATATATATATATATATATATACAGGTAACTCGCACGGAACACGATCTCATGGAACGCGCTCGCAATTATACATGGTAAGGGCTGGGATACATATACGACAACGTAAGATTAAAGAACCATTATGAAAACTACAAATTAACGCAGGAGTGGCCTTTGAAAGATCAAATCCTCGAACGTCACCGCAGCGCGCGGTTTGTTCTGATTACGTGACGATCTAGGCGGGAAATTATTCAGTGAGTGAGAATTTCCCGAGTACAGTAGCGCAGTATTTGTAAGTTAAATATTTACAGTACTGTACTATTCTGGAAGTTTATGTGCAACTTAAAGTACTATTAAATAACGTTAAAGCAAGAAATAAAGTCTTATAACCAGTTTACCTGATAGGCGTCAGAATATTGCCTTTTTTATTTGTTCGTTTTTTCCACAGTACTGTACAGTATTTGTAAGTTAAATATTTACTGTTCTCGTATGTACTGTACTTGTAAGCACTTAAATAAAGTTATATCATTAAATAAAGCCTTGTAACCAGTTAACCCGAATTATATGATTACCCATGATCGGCGTCGGAATATTGCCTTTTTTGTTTGTTCGTTAAACTCTTACTGTACTGCTTTTCTACAGTACTGTATTTGAAAGTTAAATATTTACTGTTCTGGTATGTACTTGTACGCAATTAAAGCATTAAATAAAGCCTTGTAACCAGTTAACCTGATTTATATAATTACCCATGATCGGCGTCGGAATACTGCCTTTTTTGTTTGTCCGTTAAAGACTTGCTGTACAGCTTTTCCACAGTACTGCAATTCTAAGTTAAATATGTACTGTTCTGGTATGTACTTGTAAGTTAAAGCACTCAAAAAAGATAAAGCATTAAATAAAGCCCTGGTACCAGTTAACCTGATTTATATGATTACCTATGATCGGCGTCGGAATGTTTCCTTGTGTTTACGTACAGTATTTGTGTGTTGAAGTTTTGCTGTGGAGTACTGTATTTGTGAGTTATAACATTAAATAAACCTTCTTACCACTTAAAAGTGCTTTCTAGTGATTACCAGTGACAGATAACAGCAAAACAACACATTTGGGGGGTCTAAGGAGCAAAATACGAAGTAGTTTAAATATACACGATTTCGCACCTAACACGGCACGGTAGGAACGAAACCCACGTGTTCCGTGCGAATTTCCTGTATACTGTATATACATACATACATATATATAAATATATATATGTGTATCATTTAGACCTCTTTTCCCACCCTAGGGCAGAGTGAAGTGTAGAAATGCCAAGACAGCCCAAATCTGCCCATTCCAATGGGCCATGCTTCCATTCACTCATCATTCAAGCCACTGGAATCCTGGCTCTATTTGATATGCCAAAAACATTCATCACGTTCTGTAGCTTCACATAGGCGTATCTGATACAGTCAATCAGGACGCTGTCATGTTAAAAAGGAGTGCCAAATCCCTGATCATGCGCTTCTCCTCACACTATTCATCCAGCCAGCTTGATCTCTTGTCAGTCACCTGGCCTCACCGACTTCCAATCCTCTCTTCCTCACACATTCATCAACCATATCTGCCTTCTCCTTGGCCTACCTCACCTCTTCCCTCCTTCAAATTCACTCACATATACCTTTTTCACAACTTTATTGTTATCCATTCTCTCCACATGTCCATACCATTTTAGTACACCCTCTTCGATTCTGGTGTACACAGACTTCCTCACTCATCTTTCATGAATCACATTATTTCGTATACTATTCACTCTCTGTGCTTCACATACATTCCTCAGCAGTCCAAACTCAACTGCTTTCATTCTTGACTTTTCATTTTCATGCCACAACATAGTTTCACATCCACATGTTAAAGTCGACACTAACATTCCTTCATGTAAGCCTCATGCTTACAGTAAAACATCACTATAATGGACTAATTGGGGCCCAAGCCATTCTCAAAAAGCAAAATCCGGAATTCCCCCTGCTAACCCAGACTTTTTCCGATATATGACACATTAGTCTGGATCGCACTAACTGTTTTTACTGTTTTCACTACCATTACAATACTGTATAGTAATAAACATTCACTACAACAATCAAATGGTATAATATATATAATAATACAGTACTGTACACTGATAAACTATCTATCTATCCATTTCCAGATGCCTCAATCAAGTTTGGGGTGACCACAAACAAATCACCTCCACGTCACTCTGTCCCCCACCATTTCACTGCCCTGCTCCCAACTCACACACCCCTCTCTCATATACCTCTCCACCCCATCCCTCCATCTCATCCTCGGCCTCCCCCTCAATCTTCCCCCCTCCACCTCACTCACATACACTCTCTTCGTCAGTCTTTCACCCTCCATCCTCTCCACATGGCCAAACCATCTCAGTGTGTTCCTCATAACGCTTCCTATCACATCCACATCCACACCACAACGCTCCTTTATATCCTCATTCGTCACCCTATCTCTCCGTGTGACTCCACAGGCTCCTCTTAAATAACTCATTTCCACTGCTCTCACTCTTGACTTGTGTCTTTCCAACATCATCCAAGCTTTACTTCCATACGTTAGAGTTGGTATCACAATACTGTCATGTAGTAACTTTTTCACTTCCATGCTCACTTCCCTGTTTCTTATCACTGCTTTCAAAGGACTGGGAACCTTTCTTCCCTGCTGTACCCTTTCAAGCACTTCACCCTCCAAACCTCCATCCTTACTCATCACACTACCCAAGTACTTAAACGTACTCACATTTTCCAATTCCTCACCATCCAACGTCGCTGTACATTCACTGACTTCACCTCTCTCAAAGACCATCACTTTACTCTTCCCTACATTCACCTTTAGATTCCGTTTCTTACACACTCTCCCAAACTCATCCACCAAGCCCTGCAGCTCCCCTTTGTCTTCACTCAACAACACAGTATCATCTGCAAACAACAGTACTGTACAGGGAGTTTCCAAACACTATCCTCTCTCGCCAGGGCCACTCCAACATCCACTACCCTACCTTGTATCTCTTTTATTACCCCATCCATGTACAGATTGAACAACCATGGAGACATGACACATCCCTGTTTCAACCCAGCCTTCAAAGAGAAAAATTCACTTAGTCCATTACCCACACGCACTGCAGCCTAAACACCATCATACATACTCTTCACAGCATTCAACAACTTCCCATCTACTCCATATATTCTTAATACTTTCCACAATCCTTGTCAATCCACTCTGTCATGTGCTTTCTCCAAATCCATGAAAGCCGCATACAACTTTCCCTTCTCTAGAAACTTTTCCACTAAAGATCTAAGAATGAATATCTGATCTACACAACCTCTTCCCTTCCTAAAGCCTCCCTGTTCTTCTCCAACTAATTCCTCTATTCTTTCTCTAACTCTGTCAATAAGTATCCTACCATACACTTTTCCTATTATACGAAGAAGACAAATGCTCCTATGATTACCACACACTTCTTTTTCCCCTTTTCCTTTGTGCAAGGGAATAATTATACCTGACTTCCAATCCTCTAGGACTCTACCTTCCTCCCAGGCCAATCTACACATCTTCCACATCCATTCTACTACTATCTCTCCCCCATGCTTCAGCATTTCACCACACACTCCATCAATTCCTGGGGCTTTCCCCAACTTAACTTTCTTCATTGTTTCCACAACTTCTATCCTACTGATTTCTTCCTGTCTTCTCACCTCCCTCCTTCCCCAAGCCATTCCCCAGCCACTTATATTACTTCCATCCTGTATGTTCAACAATTCCTTAAAGTATTCTCTCCATCTGCTCACTTTTTCTCCCTTCTCCACTAGTAATCAACCATTTTTATCTTTCAATCCCCTGCTAACCTCACTTCCACTCTGTCTAACTCTCTTCACCTCTTTCCACAACATTTTCTTACAGTCCCTTCACTTTACACTCAAATTCCTTCCAAATTCCTCATCCACTCTCTTCTTACTCTCTCTTACTAATCTTTTTCACCTCTCTCTTTCTTTCTACATATAACTCTCTCTTCCGCCTCTCAACTTCTTCCACGCCCCTATTTCTCATCCATTCATTGTATACTTTCTTCTTTTGTCCCACGGCCTGCCTCGACTCTTCAGTCCACCACGCTGTTCCTTGCACCCCCCTCCGTCTTGTCATCCTCCCACACACCACATCACACGCTGCACATATTTCTTCTGTAAATATCCTGCACACACCTTCCACATCCCCCATCTGCTCCAATTCATATTTGCCCAATTGTTCCTCCACTTCTCTCTTATACTCTGCCTTTTTCTCATCCTTTTGTAACCTTTCCACTCTCCTTGCAGCTACTCCTTCCTCTCGACTTTCCCTTCTTCTATTTCTCTATCTTTCTTGGATCCTAATTCTGGCCACCACCAAGTAGTGGTCAGAAAGTCCACTCCCCCCAACCTCTATAAGCTCTTGCATCCATTACACATCTTTGCATCCTTTCATCCACACACACATAATCAATCATTGCCTTCCTTTCATTCAGTTCATCACCCACCCTTCTCATCACTCGCCATGTACACCTGTGGATCATTTTATGCCTGAAGAGGGTATTGGCTATCACCAACCCCCTCCCAGCACAAATGTCCACTAACGCACTCCCATTCTCATCTATCTCAGCAGGCACACCCCACTCACGAACTATTCCATCCATCTTCACATTCCCTACTTTACCATTCATATCACCGATCAAAAACACTCTTTCATTCCTTCCAAACTTTTCCATGCACGCTTCCACATTTGTCCAGAACTCTTCCCTCACTCTGCTTGCATGATCTTGCGTTGGCGCATACACACACACAATTGCCCACATTTGTATTCAAACTTTCAACCTTACCCACACAATCCTTGACCCAAGTGATCCATACTGTCTTATGTTCTTCTTCCATCTTTTACTCACAACTATACATACTCCTTCCTTTGCCCTCTCATTCTCACCTACTCCTGCACATATACCCCATCCATACTCCCTTTCTCTCACACTTTCTTCTCCCCATTTTGTTTCAGTTATTCCACATACATCCACTTTCGCACCCTCAAGCACCTGGACCCACGACCGGACAAAGGACTTGTTCTTTGTCCGGTCCTGGGTCGTCATCGTTTGGTCAGTCCTTGTCCGAGGCTTCTTGTTTGTCTTTTTAGTTAGTTGTTTTCCGGGGAGGGGCACTAACCCTCCGCCAACCCTTTTAGTTGCCTTTTATATACCTTACTGTGGTGAACATAGCTGAAGTGGTCAGTCAGTCAGGGTACTTCTGACTTTATTGGACTTTTTCCAATATATTGTACACCAAACCGTCTTTACCAAAATTTTTTTCACCTTTAACTGAATACTTTTTTAATGAAAAGGTCATTAGGAACCTAGCCCCCTCATTTCTTAACTATCTTATGGGAGAAATTGGTACATTATTCACGCAATACTTTATTCAACCACTTCTATGGAATGCATCCCTGGTGAATAGTGGGGGAAAGGTGTATAAGAATTTAGTCCGGTAGCTCCTCAATTCCGATAAAAGTGAATTCTGGGCTACTGAAGTCCATTATATTGCAATTTTATGTATAAATAAAAAATATAAATATGTACTTTATATATATATATATATATATATGTATATATATATACTCTCTCTCTTTATCTATAACAGTATATATATATATATATATATATATATATATATATATATATATACTTTATAGATAAAGAGAGAGAGAGAGAGAGAGTATATATACAGTAAACCCTCTACAATTCAGATTAACTGGGGGGAACCCTATGTCAAATTATCCAAAAATCCGAATTATTGGAGCTCATGCTTGCCCCTATCCCCAAATCACACCTATGCTCACTAAAACTTGGCTTTTTCACAAAAATATTGAACAGTACAGTATATTATTACTTTATACTCAAAGAGTGCACAATACAATAAATAAAATAGTGTCAAACCTTCATAATGAAGTCTTGCAACACAGTAGCAGAGTACAGTACACTTAACTGTACTGAATGTACTGTACAGTTCTTAAAAATTACATTTATTACTACACTTGTCACTACAGAACTGTTCACGTCCACTTATCACCAGAACCCTTTTCAGACTTGTCTTGCTTAATTCGAATTTCTATTCGAATTAAAATTATTTGTCTGATGGTCAAAAAAGATTTGAATTAATCAATTTACGAATTATTTGGGTTCGAATTAGAG
The DNA here is from genome assembly GCF_032717465.1 of Coenobita brevimanus. Taxonomy (NCBI): domain Eukaryota; kingdom Metazoa; phylum Arthropoda; class Malacostraca; order Decapoda; family Coenobitidae; genus Coenobita; species Coenobita brevimanus. The sequence goes on along the minus strand of NC_136982.1, from coordinate 3,891,509 downwards.
AGGGTTTACTATATATATATATACAGTATTGCCTACCTATCTGTTTATCTGTCTATCCATGCATTTATCTGCCTAACTATCTGTATCTATCTACAATAGTATGTCTTATTTATCTATTAAAATATTCATCTGCAGTACCTCTCTGTGGGCATAAACAACAGAGCTGAGCAGTTTCCTATATATATATATATATATATATATATATATATATATATATATATATATACTGTATATACAGTATATATAGATAGATGATAGATAGATATATATATAAATATATATATAAATATATATATATATATATATATATATATATATATATATATATATATATATATATATACAGTATTGCTTACCTATCTGTTTATCTGTCTATTCATGCATTCATCTGCCTAACTATCTGTATCTATCTACAATTGTCTTATTTATCTATTCAAATATTTATCTGCAGTACCTGTCTGTGAGCATAAACAACAGAGCCAAGCAGTTTCCAAGTGCCGCCCCGTCTGTCCATGCGCACCATACGCAGGATCTGGAAGAAGCGCAGCCCCCTTACCGCAGACACCACCTGCCCGCCAGACCCATTGGCCAGCACCACCACGGACGCTACAATGGTTACGATGTCTGATCCACAGAGAGAGAGAGAAAAAAAAAAAATGTTAGAATTCAGCTAACCCCTATGTCTCTATGTGGATTCTTGTGTGTTGCCTGGAAAACTCAATAAGATCCAGGTGTCTACCCTACAATATTGATTTATATAATCTTTTCTATGCTCTTGTGTTTGCTTCTCTACACCCACTGACTGCACTGCTGATCAGTATGTCATGAGTTTGCCAAAATATTTACACTCATCACACAAGCAGATCGAACCGTCTTTTTTTTTTTTTTTTTTTTTTTATGTGTCCGACTCTGGGCATAGGCTTCACAGCCTGCTATCAAGGCCCAGCAGTCCTCCTACATACCATACACCTCTACATGTCACCACTTCGGCGCTAACACCCACCGTCCATATTGAATACATGCTAGGGCTGTCTCATACAGGACTGGTGTATTGGTATTAGCGGGGGTATTTTTACGACATGTCGGCGGGTCTTCTGGTAAATCAGTAAAGCCTGATTTAATGAAATTCAAATCCTTAAACTGTTCCCTGCCCCAGCCGGGATTTGAACCTGGGTCCGTTAGGACTGCAGGCCACCTCTCTACCGATTGAGCCACCGCCTCCCCCACACACGATATTCCAGGCCTGAAGTGCAACAAATGGACCAATATTCATATAATCTGCACTCTTACACTTGGTTGTGTCGATGCTCCAATTTTTTAACTTTTACTAAACTGGAGAAAAAAATATATATATATATATATATATATATATATATATATATACAGTAGTGCACCAACTTTCGCTACAGCAGGATTCGCGGAATCCACTTTCGCGGCATGCACCAAATATTCCCTAACTTCCACTTTCACTTGAAAAAAATCGATTTTCGCGCACAAATTTTGGGTTTGGGACAATATTTTGAACTTTGAATTTCCTGCACCGCCCGCCCGCAACCCACCGCCATCTTGAATGACGTCATGTCAACACTCTGTCCACCCATTCCCGCCATTGTGTACGATCGTGCTAGCTCCATTGTGTTGGATTCTCACGGTTCAATGGCCTCTACTATACCTGGTAGTGTGGGGAAAGGGCCTGGTGGTGTGGGGGGAGGGCCTGGTGGTGTGGGGGGAGGGCCGGGAGGCAGTGGTGGTGATAAAAAGTGGCCGGGACATTCAAAGTCGGGAGGAAGCCGAGGGGGCAGCCGACCATGGTGCTATCCCTACTGACAGTGCCATAGAGGAGCTTAACCTGGATGAAGATTTCGATGGATTTGTTCAAGAGAATCTAGCACAAAGGGAAATTCAGCACAGAGTGGAAGTGTTGCATCAAGTTGCATCTGAGGAGGCAGAGAGAGAAAGTGGTAGCGAAGCAGCAAGAGGTGGCGCCAATACGTCTGGTGTGGCTAAATAAGCCCGCCACGCGCCTCGGATACTTACCCCCAACATCCATTAAACACCTCAACCTGGTCTCTGTGGTATGTTTCTCCTCATATAATGTGTACTGTACAGTTTTTATTGTTTGTATCTCACAATGCAATGTACAATAGTGATTTGATGTACTGTATTGCAAGTGAAAATGAAAATCTGATGTTACTTTAGGATAACCGGGAACCAATTAGCCTTTTTGCCATAAAGACAATGCCCCAATTTTCGCTAATTCCACTTTCGCGCATTATTTTTGGACCCAATTAGGCGCGAAAATTGGTGCCCCACTGTATATACAGAGAGAGAGAGAGAGAGAGAGATTGCCAGACGCCTTAATCTTGTACGGGGTGGCCACAAACAAATCGCCTCCACATCGCCCTGTCTCCCACCGTTTCACTGCCCTGCTCCCAACTCACACCCTCCTCTCTCATATACCTCTCCAATCCATCCCTCCATCTCATCCTCGGCTTCCCCCTCCCTCTTCCCCCCTCCACCTCACTCACATACACTCTCCTCATCAATCTCTCACCCTCCATCCTCTCCACATGGCCAAACCACCTCAGTCTGTTCCTCCTAACGCTTCCTATCACATAAATATCCACACCACAACACACCTGCACTTCTTCGTTTGTCAGCCTGTCTCTCCATGTGACTCCACAGGCTTCTCTCAAATAACTCATTTCCACTGCTCTCACTCTTGACTTGTGTCCCTCCAACAATGTCCAAGCTTCACTTCCATTCATTAGAGTTGGTATCACAATACTGTCATGTAGTAACTTTTTCACTTCCATGTTCACTTCCCTGTTTCTCATCGCTGCTTTCAAGGAACCAGCAATCATTCTTCCTTGCTGTACCCTTTCAAGCACTTCACCCACCAAACTTCCATCCTGACTCATCACACTACCCAAGTAATTAAACATACTCACATTTTCCATTTCCTCACCATCCAACCTCACTGTACATTCACTGACTTCACCTATCTCAAAGACCATCACTGACTCTTCCCTACATTCACTTTTAGATTCTGTTTCTTACACTCTTCCAAACTCATCCACCAAGCCTTGCAGCTCCCCTTCATCTACACTTAACAACACAGTATCATCTGCAAACAACAGTACAGGGAGTTTCCAAACACTACCCTCTCTCACTAGGGCCACTCCAACATCCAATGCCCTACCTTGTATCTCCTTTATTACTCCATCCATATACAGACTGAACAACCATGGAGACATGACACATCCCTGTTTCAACCCAACCTTCAAAGAGAAAAATTCACGCAGTTCACCATCCACATGCACTGCAACCTTAGTGCCATCATAATATATATATATATATATATATATATATATATATATGTCCACATGTCCAAACCACCTCAGTGTATTTCTCCTAATCTTTTCAACCACATCCACATCTACCCCACAACGTTCCTTCACTTCTTCATTCGTCAACCTGTCCCTCCACGTCACTCCACATGCTCCTCTCAAGTAACTCATTTCCACTGCTCTCACTCCTGACTTGTTCCCCTCTTGCAAGGTCCACGCCTCGCTTCCATACGTCAGGGTAGGGATCACAATACCATCATGCAGTGACTTCTTAACTTCCATACTCACTTCCCTATTTCTCATCACTGCTTTCAGTGTACCAACAACCTTTCTTCCCTGCTGTACCCTTTCACATACTTCATCCCCCAAAGTTCCATCCTTACTCATCACACTACCCATGTACCTGAATGCACTCACATTCTCCATATCCTCACCATCTAACCTCACTGCACACTCTGTGACTTCATTCCTCTCAAACACCATAACTTTACTTTTGTTTACATTAACTTTCAGCTTCCTCCTCCTACACACTGTCCCAAATTCATTCACCAAACTTTGCAACTCCCATTCATCTTCACTCAACAATACTGTATCATCAGCAAACAGCAACACCGGAAGCTTCCAAATCTCACCCTCATTCATTAGGGCCACCCCCACATCCACTGCCCTACCTTGCACCTCCTTTACAACCCCATCCATATATATATTAAACAGCCATGGGGACATCACACACCCCTGTTTCAGTCCCACATTGAGATCAAAGAACTCACTCAGCTCACCATCCACTCTCACCGTAACCCTAGCTCCCTCATACATACTCTTCACAGCACTCAACAATTTCCCCTCCATTCCATATATTCTTAATACCTTCCACATACCTTGCCTATCTATTCTGTCATAAGCTTTCTCCAAGTCCATGAAGGCAGCATACACTTTCCTTCCCTTCTCTAGATACTTCTCCACTAAACATCTTAGAACAAATATCTGATCTACACACCCTTTTCCCTTCCTAGATCCCCCTTGTTCTTCTCCAACTAGCTCCTCTGTCATATGCCTAACCCTATCAATGAGTATTCTACCATATATTTTACCGGTCACACTAAGAAGGCAAATACCCCTATGGTTACCACATACTTCTCTCTCCCCTTTTCCTTTGTACAGAGGAACAATTATACCTGATTTCCAGTCCTCTGGAACCCTTCCCTCTTCCCAAGCCAATCTACACAACTTCCATATCCACTCCACAACAATCTCACCCCCATACCTAAGCATTTCACCACACACTCCATCAATTCCTGGGGCCTTTCCCAGCTTAATCTTCTTCATCGCTTTCACTACTTCCGACCTACTGATCTCTTCCTCCCTCCTCTCATCTCTTCTTCTCCCAGCCATTCCCCAACCACTTATATATATATATACCTGTGTATGTATATATATATATATATACAGTAATCACTCCAATATCCGGATCAATAGAGCCATCGGTAGGTTCGGATATTGGTTTTGTCCGGATATTGGGCCCCAGCTTATGGACTTGTACTTACGGACCCTAACACAGAGAAACACCTATACAACTCCCTCCGGACATGCATAGCACCTATTTAACACCCAAATCACACCAATAAGGCACATAAATGACTGAAATAAATGCAATAGACACATAAAATGTGGGTTTAGAAGTATGTTCATACATTAATAAACATTCTGGTACTTATGGACTCTAACCGAACCTAACCTAACCGAACCTAACCGAACTCTGAAAAACACATTCCTACTGCACATGCATGAGGTAAGTTTAGTATGGAAAGAAGTACAGTATGACACTTTCTGGTAAGTATAGTATGGGAAAAAATACAATATGAAACATTCTGGTAAATATAGTATGGAAAATAGTACAACATGAAACATTTTGGCTACTTACAACAAGTCCCTGGCCACCTCGATGAATAACCGCCTCCTCTCGGACTCTGACAGTAAGAACGATTTCCTGAAGCACTTGCACTACACTCTTCCTGAAGTCTTGCACTGAACTTAGTCACTAACACACAGAAGTCCGTTCTTTTCACAGTGTTCACTTTAGTCCAAATAATGTTCCATTAAATTTAAGTGTTGCACATTAACTTTTCCCAAGTTTTTTTAAGTTTCCAAAGCCAAAACAAAGAAGGTTAGTTACGTTAAATTTCTTTTCTACTTAGTCTTTTCTCCCAACTTGAAAACCTTAACACAACACACTGTTTTTTTCACTGCACAACACTCAAAATTCCCGTGTGGTCTAGTGGAGAAGTTCTTTGCTGTTTATTCACTGTCAGAGCCCGAGAGTATCACTGGCAGGCGTCCAAGGGGTGCATCGGTGGGTAGTGGTGATGGCGTACCGACTACAGAAGACTCTGAAGACAGCCGCAAACTCACGTCGAGCGGTGACTCCACTGTAGCTGATGTGCTGGGCTGTGGCTCGGAGCATGAGGGCCTGTCTTGGGAGGCAACGGAGTGGAACCAGGGCTTGGCACAGCGGGGGTCACGGGCCTGAAAAAACTGTCAATCGTTGACTGACGCAAGGACCGACGATTCTGGCGATTGATGATGCGCTGCCGGAAAGCACGCACTTCCTCCACGAGTCCCAAGGGCCCCATCTCCCTGTCGCAGTCCGGGTGTTCCAGGTAGTCTAGGACGAACTCTAGATGTTCCCGGAGTGCGCTCAGCTTGGGGATGGCTGGAGTAGTGTCCTGCTGGGCGGAGTCTGCATCATCATCGCCTTCGTCGTCGGAATCTTCAAGTTCGGGACTGACACCAGCAACCTTGAAGACGCGATCTCGATATCAGACAACGTCTGATACCCAGGATCGCTCTCGTCGTCGTCCAACCACTCACGAACATCGTCCACATCAACATCGTCGCCGTGCGTACGTAGGCCGTGCATGGAAGTCATCCACGTCAAACCCTAGGAAATCGTACTCCACATCTGTTCCGAGAAGCAGACGAGACCAACCATTTTCAAGAGTTTTCACAGGGACTTCCTTCCATGCACTAGCCCAGTTGTACAGCGCAGACTTGATGTTGTAGCGGCGAAGGTTTTCCAAAGTCCGCTTGCCTCGAGTGTCACGTCCTTCCCTGCGCTCGTCCTCGTCCTCGAGAACCACCATCACCTCGTCCAGGAACTTCCGACGGTACAGGCGCTTTGTTGCCACAATCACTCCTTGGTCCATTGGTTGAATGAGAGCAGTCGTATTAGGTGGCAGAAACATGCACCTAATACGGCCATTCTCAGCAACCAAGTCCTTGTCGCACGGGTGGGCAGGTGCATTGTCGAGGAGAAGGAGAGCCTTTACCTGGTCGCGAGGAATTCCCAGTGTCTTCGTCTGGTAATGTATGACCTCCTTGACGAAGTGATGGTGAAACCAGTCTTTGAAAATCACAGCTGTGAACCATGCTTTCAAAGAATGGTACCATACGACAGGAAGGACATCCATCACCCCACGAAGGCACCGAGGCTGCTTTGCACGGCCAACAATAACGGGCTTAAGCCGGTGCATGCCGTTAGCATTGGCACAACACAAAGCAGATATCCGTTCCTTAGAAAGCTTGCGGCCAGGTACACGCTTCTCCGTCTCATCGGCGAGAGTGTTCGTTGGCACCGAGCGATAGAATAGGCCAGTTTCGTCAGCGTTATAGACTTGACCGAGAGTGAGGCCCTCCCTGTCGATCAAGCCTTTCACCTTGTGCCGAAACTCGTCCACTCCATCCTCGTTAGCGTCCAATGCTTCGCCATGTGCTTTACGGTTAGTAAGGCCATGTCGCAACTTGAACGCGAAGAGCCAACCCTCGGATGCCTTGAAGTCTAGGGCGTCGTGAAGCCTTGCAAACTTCTCAGCAGCAGCCTTCAGCTCCGTTCCACGTACCATCACACCAGCTGCACGTTGCTGTCGATACCAAATCAACGTGGAGCGGTCGATCTCTGCATACTTGGGAGTAAACATAACCTTCCTCTCCACGTTGCGTTTGCTTCTCGACGAGAAGTCAGCCGTGTACTGCATGAGCTTGTCTCGGGAACGCTTGATATCAAACAAAGTCGACCGGGCCAGGTTGAACTCGCAGAGAATGCGAGAGGAAGACCAACCCGCATCAACCTTCTCCAATATCTCCCGTTTCTTCTCCAGAGTCAACACCACTCTCTTCCTTTTCTCAGGAGGCGGGGCCATCATCACACACACTAAGAGTAGGGCAGAGAGCAGCAGGAGGCCTTGCAGCAAGTACGGCACCACCACAAAAGCGAGCACGTGGGCAGCCATTACGAAGAGCGCAGGTCCAGTCGCGGTGAGAGACAGGCGGGAAGTGGGGAGGATGCAGCGGCGCTCTATCGGACGTCGGAGGAATGACGAACCAAAACAATGCTCTCACGCGGCGCGCGCGGCAAGTTCAAATTACGGACGGCAAAAAATCGGTTTTTTTTCCAATTTTTTTGGATTTTCGGACCATTTTGGGAATGTTTGATCCCAGGACGATAAGGTTCGGTTAGTGGGGATGTTCGGTTATTGGGCGTCCGGATATTAGAGTGATTACTGTATATATATCGTCTCATCTCAGTAGTTTGAGTGTCCACTGCAGGACCGGCCTATCCCGACCGTAGTGGGGACGATACAGCCAATGTATCTCTACTAAGTGGCTTAGGCTGTCTAGTAGAGATTGTATGTAGGGTGAGAAGTGCTTGTAATTGTAACTGTAGTGTTGGAGTGGCTTTGGATGTTTGTGTAGTCTGTGAACCAAGTGTAATCGACACACGCAAGCCGACTGGGTCGATTACACTTTATAGTAGGCGACACTGGTTCAACCATAGCACCCCATGTGTCCGCCAATGTAGTACGTGGCCGGGTGAACACTCTCAAAGTTTATTACCCTGGCGGGGTGCGAACCCTGGCTCACCCGTGTAAGAAACACACACCCTACCACTGTACCACAGAGACTTATATATATATAATATATATATATATATATATATATGTATATGTATATACAGTATATATATATATAAGCGGGGATCCTCTCTTTGGCTCAGTGGTAACGTGTGCGAGTATGAAGCATGAGGGCCTGAGTTCAAATCCTGGCCAGACCATTGATTAATTTGTTAAGTTTCGATTCGGTCCTTTACATTGGTTGCAGTGGTGGGATGTGAGGCAGGGCTTAGAGAGCCATGATGTTTAAAGTATTTTAAACCTTACATCCCGGGGATGAGCTGTCTGTGTGGTCTGTGGGCTTCCCCTTAATGGTGGCCACCAGTGTGCTCTGCCAGCATGTCTGTCCAAAACTGACCAAATTAATCACCAGGGGGAGAAAAGAGTGATGCAATGGGGTGTATAAAGGCCCGCGTTGCTTAGAGGCAAAGCGGGGATCCTCTCTTTGGCTCAGTGGTAACGTGCGCACGTATGAAGTGTGAGGGCCTGAGTGAAAATCCCGGCCAGACCAGGGATTATTTTGTTAAGTTTCAGTTCGGTCCTTTACATCAGTGATTCACAATGATTAAATCACACCCCCTTCCCCTCTCCTGCCCCTGCTTCCTGCCATCATCTGACTGAAAACTTATTCCCGAATTACTGCTATTATTGTGGCCGCTGTTTCAAGTGCACATTAAACCCCCCTCCCCCATCCCGACGTTTTCTGGGCAGTGGTACGCCCCAGTCCCGACATTTTTGGACCTTGTTTTTTTGGCTCAAACATCCGTTTTTGGTGAGAAACATCAAAAATTCATAGAGAAATCGCTCACCTGAGGTTTAAAATACTCAATCCAGGTAGGAGTACCTCCTTACCTTGCAGGGTTTTCTATCAGGCTGGCTGCAAAGAAAACGAGTTCTATGGGAGAATAACTATTCCAAACCACTCATAAACGGTATTTATTTATTTATTTGGTACGAATTTATATGTAGTACGATAGTACATTGGTTTTCAAACAGTAATATAGGCATTATAAGCATTGTTTCACTCACTAACTCATCACTATTCCTGACCTTTTTTTGCCACATTACCTGATCATCATTTCTGACAGTTTCTTCCTATAATGTTTGTCCTCCACATTGTCATCGATTGGGGAATCACTCTGGCCCTGAATTTCGTACCGTGGCATGACATGGCTTTACTGGCCAGGTCACTGATAACAGGTGAATTGTTGAGAAAAGGGCATGCAGGGGGTGGAGGAGGTCATGCTGGGTAAGGCATTGTCCCTGCCTGGCATCTTGTAGAGGAAAGTGTCCCGTGTATACGTGCCAAAAATCACTCGTGAATATTGAAAATTGTGCAAATTAAATTGAAAATTGAGCAAATTAGGGACCTTACAATATTGCCGCGTTAATTTACGTCTCCGGGATATGAGTGCACATCATATGAGGACGTGAATTCACATCTCCGGGATAGGGCGGGTTAACCCAGGTTAATACAACCTGAATTATCTCTTCTGTAATTCACTATTCCCCTCTATGGGAGATAGGTGAGGGGGAGGGGGAGGTGACGGACATTTTGATTCAGATGCAGTCCATTTTGAAATACTTATGATTTCTTGATATCCTTAATTTTCCCTGGAAACGAGCAGATTATAGCAAGAAAAATGCAAATACGTGAGCAGGCGACAGAAAAAAAAAAAATGCTACAAAGAAAAATGTGCCTTGAAGGATACTCTATGTAGGTTAGATTCAGGGTTTTCAAGAATACTCCCCCAGTATCCCTACTTGTCGTATGAGGCGACTAAAAGGGTTGGCGGAGGGTTAGTGCCCCTCCCCGGAAAACAGCTAACTAAAGAGACAAACAAGAAGCCTTGGACAAGGACTGACCAAAAGATGACGGCCAAGGACCGGACAAAGGACATGGTTTGGATCGCAACGTGGAATGTAAGGGGTGCGAATGATGAGATGAAAGATTGTCCAAGTGCTTGAGGGTGCGAAAATGGATGTATGTGGAGTAAATGAACCTAAATGGAGAGGAGAGAGTGTGAGAGAATGGGAGAATGGATGGAGTGTATGCCCAGGAGTAGGTGAGAATTAGAGGGCAAAAGGAGTTTGTATTATTGTGAGTAAAAGATGGAAGAAGAACATAAGCGAGTATGGATCAGTTGGCTCAAGGATTGCGTGGGTAAGACTGAAAGTTGGAATACAAATGTGGGCAATTGTGTGCGTGTATGCGCCAACGCAAGATCGTGCTAGCAGAGTGAGAGAAGAGTTCTGGACAAATGTGGAAGTGTGCATGGAAAAGTTTGGAAGGAATGAGAGAGTGTTTTTGATCGGTGATATGAATGGTAAAGTAGGGAATGTGAAGGTGGATGGAACAGTTGGTGAGTGGGGTGTGCCTGCTGAGACAGATGAGAATGGCAGTGCATTAGTGGACATTTGTGCTGGGAGGGGGTTGGTGATAGCCAATAACCTCTTCAGGCTCAAAATCATCCACAGCTATACATGGCGAGTGATAAGAAGGGTGGGTGGTGAACTGAATGAAAGGAAGGCAATGACTGATTATATGTGTGTGGATGAAAGGATGCGAAGATGTGTAATGGATGCAAGAGCTTATAGAGGCTTGGGGAGTGGACTTTCTGACCACTACTTGGTGGTGGCCAGAATCAATATCCAAGTAATGGAGAAATAGAAGAAGGGAAGGACAGGAGGAAGGAGTAGTTGCAAGGAGAGTGGAAAGGGTACAAGAGGATGAGAAAAAGGCAGTATATAAGAAAGAAGTGGAGGAATGATTGGGTAAATATGAATTGGAGCAGATGGGTGACGTGGAAGGTGTGTGCAAGATATTCACAGAAGAAATATGTGGGGTGAAGAGAAGATGGAAGGGGGTGCAAGAAAGAGCATGGTGGAATGAAGAGGTGACAGGCTGTGGCACAAAAGAAGAAAGTATACAATGAATGGATGAGATATAGGGGCATGGAAGAAGTTGAGAGGTGGAAGAAAGAGTTATATGTAGAAAGGAAGAGAGAGGTGAAAAGATTAGTAAGAGAGAGAGTAAAAAGAGAGTGGATGAGGAATTTAGAAGGAATTTGAGTGTAAAGTGAAGGGACTGTAAGAAAATGTTCTGGAAAGAGATGAAGAGAGTAAGACAGGGTGGCAGTAAAGTTAGCAGGGGAGTGAAAGATAAAAATGGTAGATTACTAGTGGAGAAGGGAAAAAAAGTGAGCAGATGGAGAACACTTTAAGGAATTGTTGAACATAGAGAATGGAAGTAATGCAAGTATAAGTGGCTGGGGAATCGCTGGGAGAAGGAGGAAGGTGAGAAGACAGGAAGAAATCAGTAGGATAGAAGCTGTGGAAGCAATGAAGAAAGTCATATTGGGGAAAGCCCCAGGAATTGATGGAGTGTGTGGTGAAATGCTGAAGCATGGGGGAGAGATAGTTGTAGAATGGATGTGGAAGATGTGCAGATTGGCCTGAGAGGAAGGTTGAGTCCTGGAGGATTGGAAGTCAGGTATAATTATTCCCTTGCACAAAGGAAAAGGGGAAAAAGAAGTGTGTGGTAATCATAGGGGCATGTGTCTTCTTAGTGTAATAGGAAAAGTGTATGGTAGGATACTTATTGACAGAGTTAGAGAAATAACAGGGGAATTAGTTGGAGAAGAACAGGGAGGCTTTAGGAAGGGAAGAGGTTGTGTAGATCAGATATTCATTCTTAGATCTTTAGTGGAGAAGTTTCTAGAGAAGGGAAAGAAGTTGTATGCTGCTTTCATGGATTTGGAGAAAGCATATGACAGGGTGGATAGACAAGGATTGTGGAAAGTATTAAGAATATACTGTATGGAGCAGATGGGAAGTTGTTGAATGCTGTGAAGAGTATGTATGATGAAGCTAAGGCTGCAGTGCGTGTGGATGGTGAACTCAGTGAATTTTTCTCTTTGAAGGTTGGGTTGAAACAGGGATGTGTCATGTCTCCATGGTTGTTCAATCTGTACATGGATGGGATAATAAAAGAGGTACAAGGTAGGGTAGTGGATGTTGGAGTGGCCCTGGTGAGAGAGGATAGTGTTTGGAAACTCCCTGTACTGTTGTTTGCAGATGATACTGTGTTGTTGAGTGAAGACGAAGGGGAGCTGCAAGGCTTGGTGGATGAGTTTGGGGGAGTGTGTAAGAAACGGAATCTAAAGGTGAATGTAGGGAAGAGTAAAGTGATGGTCTTTGAGAGAGGTGAAGTCAGTGAATGTACAGCGAGGTTGGATGGTGAGGAATTGGAAAATTTGAGTACGTTTAAGTACTTGGGGAGCGTGATGAGTAAGGATGGAGGTTTGGAGGGTGAAGTGCTTGAAAGGGTACAGCAGAGAAGAAAGGTTCCCAGTTCTTTGAAAGCAGTGATAAGAAACAGGGAAGTGAGCATGGAAGTGAAAAAGTTACTACATGACAGTATTGTGATACCAACTCTAATGTATGGAAGTGAAGTTTGGAAGTTGTTGGAAGGACACAAGTCGAGTGAGAGCAGTGGAAATTAGTTATTTAAGAGGAGCCTGTGGAGTCACATGGAGAGACAGACTGACAAATGAGGATATAAAGGAGCATTGTGGTGTGGATGTGGATATAATAGGAAGCGTTAGGAGGAATACACTGAGGTGGTTTGGCCATGCAGAGAGGATAGAGGGTGAAAGACTGACGAAGAGAGTGTCTGTGAGTGAGGTGGAGGGGGGTAGAGGGAGGGGGAAGCCGAGGATGAGATGGAGGGATGGGGTGGAGAGGTATGTGATAGAGGGGAGGTGTGAGTTGGGAGCAGGGCAGTGAAATGGCAAGGGACAGGGTGACATGGAGGCGATTTGTTTGTGGCCACCCCAAATGGGATTGAGGTGTCTGACAATAGATAGATAGATTGACAAAGGTCTGTCAAAGTGAGCTGGCGGGCTGAAGGTGAAACACTTCCACTAACTTCAGCAGTGTTATGCTCTAAATCCTAACTTTTAAACTAACAGTAAAATTAAACAAAATTCTGACCGGGTTTCTGATATTTAGGTATGTATTAACCTATGTGGTCATATAAATGATATTTTCCAATTCAAAGTGCCGATTCGGTAAATGACCGCCTATTTGGTATTTTGTCGCACCCTTGCCTTTTGTTGTAAAAATATTCTGTTTACCTTAACAATAACAAATATTTCAATCAATCAATCTGCATCGAACGAGGAAACAAAATACCAAATCAGCTTCTTTTTTTACCACCCTAGAAATAATCAGAACAATAGAACCAGGAAGAACTCATTTGGAAAAGGCGGTGTCACACTGGGCAAAAAGTGGCTAACATGTAGGCCAGTTATGTTGAGCTGCTAACCAAACTGACCCATGGTGAGCCAGATATCGCTTGCAAGGCAAAATGGATAACAATTTTTGTTCTGAGATTGTTGGTGGGACTGGAACTCAAAGTTGCCTATATTAATTCTGCAACTGGTGAGAAAATACTCTATCACAGAAGGAAACTTTAACTAAAATTGCCAAGTAAATAAAATTTAATTCTTGTGGTTTTTATTAAATTTAATTCTTGTGGTTTTTATTCATTTCTGCTCTTTTCTTCTGCCATGAAAGCAATATTCGGACATTCTGGTGACCCACAGCAGAGGCTGTCTGTTTTGTTTCCAAACAACAAGCAGAAAGCAGATTGTAACCAGTACTCGATATGAATTCTGCAGCAAGGAAAACTCTAGTCGACTGCCTTGTGGCTCTGGAGTTGCTGAAGTACGTGAGGTGATTGCAGAAACTGAGGAAAAGGGAGTGGGTACTCCATGGTGGTTTGTTTACAAATGACCACGAGGTGCCAAGGCAGACGTCACGACTACTTAGCCATTTTGGCTCGCAAAAACACGTGTAATGGCAACTCGACTTTGCTTGCCGTTCCACCTCACAAAAGCTGCTCACATGTTAGCCACTTCTGGCCGTGTGTGTTGCAGCCTTCGGTGCTTCTACTGCTTGAAGTGTATGTTTACCTAAGTAACCACAGGTACGGATTAAGGAATGTAGTGATAAGAATGGGGATATTTTTTTTCAACAGGAAAGGGTCATTTACTGCCATGGAAATGGTCAGAAAATACAGAAAACAAACCTCTATGAACTGAACTGGTAAGGTCTTTTTGCTGCTTAAAGTAGGGCGTAATCACATTCCTTAAGCCGTACCTACTATTGTTTCTGGCGTAATGGAAGAGACAGTCAAACGTACTCAAAGGTGGATTTCATTTCCTAATTCCCAACTGAACTGACTGAATACTGATTGTTGTAAGGTGGGCCTTGCCACACACCTTCAGCAAAATTACAGTCAGTGGTTATAAAATCGTGGGTGTAGCCACAAGGCCTTTAGTAAATATCAGCTACAGTATGTGCTATGAAATGTAAATGGATTTGTAAGATATATTACATACAGGAGTGAGGAGTAGAAAGAGAGGTACAGAAGTACAGCATGATATCGTTAACCACAGCCTAAAATAATGACACAGCACCACCCTATCAGTGGGCCATATGGAACTGGCGAGTGATAGCCAAAACACCCACAAACTCTATCCGCTGTTTTCTCAGTCGCCTCGGACTGCACACCCAAGGTCATCTGCTAGCTCCAGAGAGCGATTCGGTTTTCTCAGTGGCGTTTCCGAGGCCTGTGACCCGGCCATTATTGGACCAATCGGGTGGAAACACCCGACTGTTAATCGGGCAGGGTAAACCTTCCGAGCTGGCAGGCCGCTGTAAAATTTGTTTATTTTTAAAAATAATATATAAAAATACGTGTGGTATGTACTGGGTAACGTCAGTACATACTTTTTCGATGATTTGGTGCAGAGTATTGTTAAAAATTTGTACACTCCCAAATGTTTTACAAGAATATGATGCAGCCACAATATTACTAGATATCGTCAACAAACTAGCTCCATCGTCTGCCTGGGGTGCAAGTCACCAGAGCAGGAGTTGGAAAAAGTAATATGTACCTATTGTACATACAGATATATGCTTAAAACAATACCAAATCATGTTTCCTGCCTTAATTAAGATGCCTCATACCATCCATCAATCAACTGATCTTTCTGGAGAAACTCATGCAGTAGCTCTTGATATCTATAAAGCTTTCGACAGAGTATGGCACCGTTCCCTGCTGTCCAAACTCCCTTGCTATGGACTAACGTCTTTTGTTCCTTTGACTTCTTATCTTAGTGACAGGAAAATAAGTGTAAAAGTAGATGATGTATATTCGAATTTCCACTCAATTAACGCTGGCGTGCCGCAGGGATCAGTTCTGGCGCCAACCCTATTTCTGGTTCATATTAATGATCTCTTATCTGTCACTCACAATCCCATTCACTCATATGCAGATGACTCAACACTACATAGTTCATTCACACTCAGACATCCATTTACAAAGTCTAATATCTCTACCTCTCAACTCAGTACAGCCACCTCCATAAATCAAGATCTATCTACAATCAGTGAATGGGGACAAAACAACCTTGTCTCTTTTACTGCTAGTAAAACTAAATATATACAGTTTACTAATAGACAGATATTGCCAGATTCGTACATTACCTTCAGTGCTACTAATATTCCCATCTCCAAAAGTATTGGAATTCTTGGTGTCTCACTTAACAGTGCCCTCAGCTGGACCTCTCATGTCAGATCACTTGCTAAAACCGCCTCAAAGAAACTTGGATTATTGTACAGAGTCCGTAACTTCTTCGCCGATGAGCAGTTAGCTATAATTTATAAGAGTCATGTGCGCTCTCAGCTTGAATATTGCTCACCCTTGTGGAATGGTTGTGGAGAGGTTGCATTAAGACAACTAGACAAAATTCAGAATAAAGCTGTTAGAATCATTAACAACCCTGCCATTACATATAAACTACCTCCCCTGCAAGTAAGAAGGAATGTTTCCTCCCTTGCACTATTTTACAGATATTTTTTTGGCAAATGCTCAGACAAAGTTGCATCCATGGTGCCATCTCTCCATGCCTTCCCTCGTGCTACAAGGGCATCTGGTAGCGCTCATGACTGAAATGTCACTCTACCATATTGCAGAACTTCTGCCTATCAGAATTCTTTCATTCCCCGAGCTGCATCTCTCTGGAACTCGCTTCCCCAGAGTTGTTTTCCTCCAAATTTCAACCACAACTGTTCAAGTCTGTTACAGATATTTTATGAACAGAGGACACCAGTAATCTGGTGTATGGATTATTTTTTTTTCCCCATTTGTTTTTCCTTCCTCCGTTCTGTTATTAAAAAAAAAAAAAAAAATGGTAATGTAGGTAAATGTTCCGTGAGTGACCTTGGCTCCCCTTGCTGACCAGTCATTCAAAACACACTTAAAATGATTTTGGCCACGCAAAAAACTACCCAAAGTATCTATCTATCTATCTATTGCCAGATGCCTCAATCCCATTTGGGGTGGCCACAAACAAATCGCCTCCAAGTCGCCCTGTCCCCCGCCATCTCACTGCCCTGCTCCCAACTCACACCCCCCTCTCTCATATACCTCTCCACCCCATCCCTCCATCTCATCCTCGGCCTCCCCCCCCCTTTTCCCCCCTCCACCTCACTCACATACACTCTCTTCGTCAGTCTTTCACCCTCCATCCTCTCCACATGGCCAAACCACCTCAGTGTGTTCCTCATAACGCTTCCTATCACATCCACATCCACACCACAACGCTCCTTTATATCCTCATTCGTCAGCCTGTCTCTCCATGTGACTCCACAGGCTCCTCTTAAATAACTCATTTCCACTGCTCTCACTCTTGACTTGTGTCCTTCCAACAACGTCCAAGCTTCACTTCCGTACGTTAGAGTTGGTATCACAATACTGTCATGTAGTAACTTTTTCACTTCCATGCTCACTTCCCTGTTTCTTATCACTGCTTTCAAAGAACCAGCAACCTTTCTTCCCTGCTGTACCCTTTCAGGCACTTCACCCTCCAAACCTCCATCCTTACTCATCACACTACCCAAGTACTTAAACGTACCCAAAATATAATATACCTATATTTATGCAAAATTAAATATGATTGGTCACCATTTGGAAGTAAAGTACTGCTAACTACCACAGGCGGGCCTGGTCAGTATTGCCAGCTCAGTGCAGGTCACTCAGGTGCTAGGTTCCGAGGCTCGGGCGCTCGCACCCGAGAAATTAATTGACTGAAAAAAACAATCTCAGTTGTAGGGTGCTGGCGTCCGAGGCTCGGGAGCGGGTGCCTGATTTGGGTGCTTAGGTGACTGAGAAAATGGCTGTATATCACTCTTCCTTCTCAATCGCTCTAACTTCACTACTTTCAAGTTATTTAATTTTTTCACATAAGTCCTGCAGCAGTACACACCAATTTTTTTCCTTTACACTGTCTTAAGTGGCAAATTTGTCAGCGTCTATGGCTGGGTACATTACTATCTTCGATGATGGTGATTTATGTAGAATTAGGTCATATATGGATAGATTATGTTAAATGGAGCTAGACATATGTTAGGTGATCTTCCCTTGATGGCAGTTGTGGAAATTCTCATTAATCTTGAATCGTAATGGAGTACTAAGAGGTGCCTGGGACGCCAATCCACAAACAAGTTGCTTCCGCCACTTTGATAAGAAATCAAACAAGACTGATTTGATCTGATTTGATAATATTCTGTTTAGAAAGTTACAGAGGTCTTATACAACAAAAGAAGGTAGTGCGTCTCGCCAAACACCTCCTTCAGCAAGTATAATGATATACAGTCAGTTGTTACAAAATACATAAAAGAGGGGGTTGCCACACACACACACCCTCAACACCATTTTTTATACAATCAGTGGACATAAAATCATGTCCTACAATAATTATTAGCTACAGTATGCACTGAAATATATGGATATATAAGGTATATTACATACAGGAATGACTAATAATAGCGGGGCAGCAGAGAAGTACAACATGATAGCAGTTGCCGCAGCCAAAGATGCTGACAGTGCACCAAACCATCAATGAAGGTGAATGGGGCCAGTAAGTGATGGCCCAAAAAAGACTTAAGAAACGTTTATTTACCACCCCAGAAATAATCAGAAAAATATAACTATCAGGATGAAGAACTGATATGGTAAGGTGCTTCTACTGTTTCAAGTAAAGTGTATGTTTACCCACACAACTCCCCTCCAGAGTACTGAGGTATTATACCATATAAATAGGAGCAAGGAGTACCACATTATCATCTACAAGTTGTCGAGGTGTTGTTGTTCTTGTGTATCAAAAGCACCTTTCCACTGCTGGGGCAGCTTCAACACATCTTTCCTCAATGGCGTTAATGGGGTCTGTTTCCAAAGTCAGCCACACTCAGTGAGGCTTTGAGTATTGGCCTTTTGGGAAAAGGGCGACCTGCACAGGTGCCTTTGCCACAAAAGGCGCCTTCAAATCTCGGGGTATTCAGCCTCATAGCAGGGCAGTGACTATGAGTGGTACAGTACGGGTACATCTAGGACTCGAACAATCGCTGTGGATAATGTGTGCCTGTTTTATTTATAGAGTTGAGAAGTACAATTTGCTAGTTAGTTAGTGCTGGAGTATTCCTGATGATTCTCGTAGTTCAGTTACATATCAGAGTTACCAGTTAGCCTGCTGTTTGTGAGAGGAGGTATTTTGTAAGTTCTTTTTGCGCCTTTTCTCTATGTTTTATTTATGTGATTGGTTGTTAAATCATGTAATTTTATCTCAGTTTGTATGCTAAAGCACTAAGAGTGTTATGTAGTGTAAGAGAACTCTGGATGATTTGGATGTCTCCAAGTTGGTAACTGCTGACCCTTCGTGAGTGTACTGTACTATAATGGGGTACTTTATGGGGTGGAAGACAATGGGGTGCTTTCAAAGCTAGTATTCCGCCAGATGGCTCCACTGTTGCAGTAAACACATTCCCTGCACTGTTTAAAAAGCATATTTTTCTTTGTTAAATATCTATACTGTTGTGTGAAAATGTGGATCATGGTAATGTCATATGCCGAAATATAAATAATACAAATAGAACACGTATATATAACGTATCGTGAAGTGTTTATATTTATCATAACCGGAAATTAAAATATCACTGATGGCATGTGATGGCAACCCGTCCTTCCAGTGACCCTATATTATTTAATTTCTGCTACATTTAGTGCAAATTTGGTTCTTAATACATTGTCTGTTCAGACTGTAAAGTACGCCTAGTGGGTATCTAGACTCATCCAGTTTCTATGTGGGCAGAAATTTAATGTTGAGTAAATACTGGCATTCAACATTTTGCTCGTTTCCTTCACGCATGCGCACCACAAGACAGTCCCATGTTTAAGTTTTTTCACGAGGGATGTCAAGTTTCCATGAAAAATTTTATTTTGATGGCGTGTAATGTCACGGATTTACTCAGAGTAGAAACAAGCTAAATTCATAACATTCGTCATTGGTTCACACGTGACTATGTATAGGCAGTGTGTTTCACTGAGCGATATCTTTGTGTGATTGTCATTCCCACATCTTGCCTCTCTAGCTGTTAACTAAGCTACGCCGATTTCTCATGTCCCTGTACCCGACGTTGGTTACATTACTGTCGTAAATGGACACACCCACAAACACATATAGTTCAGTAATGTGAGTTCCTCACTGTTGAGCTGAGAGAGAGAGAGAGAGAGAGAGAGAGAGACCTTCCCCTGCAGCTTCCTTGCACCATGAGTGAGTCATATTCATATGTATCATTGTTGCTTTTTGTAAATAAAGTGTTACGGTGAAGTTTTGTCTTTTTCTGTTGAGAACTAGTGGTTATTTTAATTTTCACATTTCACCAAGTGCCTACCAAATAAATACCTTAAGGTCATCTTATCATCAATATCTCACACACATTGCCCCCACTTGGCAAGCCCCTAATGGTATGGTCATGTGAGAACTGTCTCCAGGGCACCTGTCCACACACATATGTTTGTAAGATCTTCCACTGACTGAGTCAGTAGCTTGTGCACATACCAGTCCTCTTAACCTGGATGCAATCTCACTGGGGGTAGACATTTAAGAGGATGCAGTAGTATTTACTCATGTGTTCTCACGTTTGCATATATATATATATATATATATATATATATATATATATATATATACATATATATATATATATATATATATACATTATATACATTATATATATATATATATATATATATATATATATATATATATATATATAAATATTTATATATATATATACATTATATACATTATATATATATATATATATTATATATATATATATATATATACATTATATACATTTATATATATATATTATATATTATATATATATATATATATATTTTATATTATATATATATATATTTTATATATATATATACATTATATACATTATATATATATATATATATATATATATATATATATATATATACAGTATATATATATATATATATATATATATACATTATATATACATATATATATATATAATTATATATATATATATATATATACATTATATATATATATATATATATATATACATTATATATATATATATATATATATATATATATATATACATTATATATATATATATATATATACATTATATATATATATTTATATATATATATATATATATATATATATATATATATATATATATAGCGTGAATACTGAACTTGACTCCGTGTGAATCTTGTGGATCACTTGGAGGCGATGTCTTGGCTTGTTTACCTTCCACAGTTGTCTGTCCTCGGTGAGACCGGGCAAAAAATGACGCGTAAACGATCTTGGTTTTGGGACGGTTCCTCAGACCGGATGATTTATGATGGTGAATGCCAGTATTTACTCAACATTAAATTTCTGCCCACATAGAGACTGGATGAGTCAAAATACCCACTAGGCGTACTTTACACTCTGAACAAACTATGTATTGAGAATCTAATTTGCACTAAATGTAGCAGAAATTAAATAATATAGGACCACTGAAATGGCGGATTGCCATCACATGCCATCAGTGATATTTTAATTTCAGTTTATGATAAATATGAACAATTCATGATACGTTATATATACGTGTTCTATTTGTATTATTTATATTACGGCATATGACATTACCATGATTCACAATTTGACACAACAGTGTAAATATTTAACAAATAAAATTATGCTTTTTAAACAGCTCAGGAATGTGTTTACTGCTACAGTGGAGCCATCTGACGGAATACTAGGCTTTTCGGAAGCACCCCATTGACAATCGTCATGGTCAAGCCTGCCACAGACATCGTAGGACACGCATGCTCATGAATCATATGCTGCATTTGTTTATGTGCACTTGTGATAGGATTAATGTCATTCCTACTAACAAAACCACTTACACTATCCAATGAATACACACAACAAGAGCTTATTCATTTGAATGAGTCATACAAAAAGGTAAAAATATTCTAATCTGGCAAGTCTAGCAACTAGTCAGCTCATTCAGCCCTTATAATTTAATGTTTCTATGTTAATTCTTTAGAAATGAGTAGATTTGTATCTCTTAATAAATAGTTTCAATGAGGAAATTCATATTTTCCTCCTCTGAGACGATTTACTAACTTAAATTTATTAGTGCCTAAATTCGCCTTCAGTCAACGATTTCGACAAACCGTCCCAAATCCAGGAACGGTCAACAGTCATTTTTTGCCTGCTCTGAGAGAGGTCGGAAGGCTGGACTGAAGTCGAGAGGACGCACGCTGAAAATCTGAGATGTCAGGATCGTACTGTTGTGTTCTCCTGTGCATTAATAGGGGTGGCCATCAATTTCCTCAGATTATGAATGATGAAATTACAAAATAAACAATTTGGATAATATAGTGTCATATACAATATGTATATATTTCTCAAAGTGGCTAATCAATCCAGAATTGAATATATTCTCTATAATAAGTATATATAGAAAAATGTATGTATATATATAAAAATATGTGCTTTTCACTTTCACTCACAAAGTACACACTGCTTCCTACCCAGATGACTTAACACTCCCACACACACTTCATGACTGGTGTACTACAAAAAGACTCAGAATGGCCTCTTTTATGGTAGAACACAGTCATAACTCACACCTCACTATCAACAACAACCCCCTTGTCCCACATGCACACAAAATCTTTGGTGAAATGAAAGCACAGTAACAGAAGAATATTTGGTAATATTTTGCAGCATAGAGCAGTTAGTTAGAAGCTGATCTGTAAAAATATTTATCTAAGACACCCCTTCTGAAATTATCTTGATGTCCTCAACCGTGAATATTACAAAATCTTGGGTGCCGCAATATTAGTAAACAAAAGCAGAGTAAAACAATTAACTCTAAGCCCTTGACCACCCCGTTTGGGATACATGGCGTCTGGCAATGGATGGATGGAAAAGCAGAGTCTATCTTGTCCCTGGGACTGTACCTTCAATGCGCATGCCCCACTTGGATATTTGGGATGTTACGAGCGTCGTACCAATTTTTTACTTATATTGGCTAGTAATCGACTTGAATAGGGCAATTACAAAGTATTTCGTTCCAGCCAATAGTGAGTAATGTTAACTCCACCTCTTTCAGTACAATAAAAGACTACTAATGCAAAATAAATGAGGATCTTGGAGTTCATTTGATGCTAGTCTAGCTGGATAAATATTTTTTACGTATTACTATGAAAATAATAAGTAGTTTGCCTTCATTTCTTCTCAATTATTTGAGAAAAAAAATAATTCCTCTACACATTACAAACATTCATTTGAATCATAAGTCCACACAAAGATATATTATTAAAGATTCATGAGAGTGCGACTGTTCACTGTCAGGGGCAGGCTCGACCACTTCAATGGCGGCTCCAAAGAACCCCATTCTGGAGAAGTAGGGAGGGCTATTTCAGGGGGTGGAAAAGTCTTAGGCAATCGCTTCGTATTAGTTCAGTTTGAGTATAATTCAGTCAGTGCAGTTAGTGAAGATTGTATAGCTCCGGTACTTATGAAAGCAGAGAAGTGAAGTTGGCAAGCATTAAGTGTTATTGGAATATAAAGACAATGAACTTTAGAAGCCAGTGTTTGTTTAAAATGCCTGAACTGATCTTTGATGTACACAGAAAGGCTGACCATAAGAACAAAAACTCACAGGGCAAAGTTAGTGAATCTAGCCCCATTAATAACAAGGTCGTAATGGGGTGCTTTGGAGCCGCCATTGAAGTGGTCGAGCCTGCCACTGACAGTGAACACTCGCACTCTCATGAATCATTAATAATATATCTTTGTGTGGACTTATGATTCAAATTAATGTTTGTAATGTGTAGAGGAATTATTTTTTTCTCAAATAATTGAGAAGAAATGAAGGCAAACTACTTATTATTTTCATAGTAATACGTAAAAAATATTTATCCAGCTAGAATAGCTTCAAATGAGCTCCAAGATCCTCATTTATTTTGCATTAGTAGTCTTTTATTGTACTGAAAGAGGTGGAGTTACATTACTCACTATTGGCTGGAACGAAATACTTTGCAATTGCCCTCTTCAATTCGATTACTAGCCAATATAAGTAAAAAATCGGTACGACACTCGTAACATCACAAATATCCAAGTGGCGCATGCGCACTGAAGGTACAGTCCCAGGGACAAGATAGACTCTGCTTTTGTTTACTAATATTGCGGCACCCATGATTTTGTAATATTCACATTTGAGGACATCAAGATAATTTCAGAAAGGCTGTCTTAGATAAATATTTTTACAGATCAGCTTCTAACTAACTGCTCTATGCTGCAAGATATTACCAAATTCTTCTGTTACTGTGCTTTCATTTCACCAAAGATTTTGTGTGCATGTGGGACAAGGGGGATGTTGTTGATAGTGAGATCTGAGTTATGACTGTGTTCTACCATAAAAGAGGCCATTCTGAGTCTTTTTGTAGTACACCAGTCATGAAGTGTGTGTGGGAGTGTTAAGTCATCTGGGTAGGAAACAGTGTGTTGGCTACTTTGTGAGTGAAAGTGAAAAGCACATATTTTTATATATATACATATTTTTATATATATACTTATTATAGAGAATATATTCTATTCTGGATTGATTAGCCACTTTGAGAAATATATACATACTGTATATGACACTATATTATCCAAATTGTTTATTTTGTAATTTCATCATTCATAATCTGAGGAAATTGATGGCCACCCCTATTAATGCACAGGGGAACACAACAGTACGATCATGACATCTCAGATTCTCAGCGTGCGTCCTCTCGACTTCAGCCTTCCGACCTCTCTCAGAGCAGGCAAAAAATGACTGTTGACCGTTCCTGGATTTGGGACGGTTTGTCGAAATCGTTGACTGAAGGCGAATTTAGGCATTAATAAATTTAAGTTAGTAAATCGTCTCAGAGGAGGAAAATATGACTTTCCTCATTGAAACCATATATTAAGAGATACAAATCTACTCATTTCTAAAGAATTAACATAAAAAACATTAAATTATAAGAGATGAATGAGCTGACTAGTTGCTAGACTTGCCAGATTAGAATATTTTTACCCCTTTGTATGACTCATACAAATGAATAAGCTCTTGTTGTGTGTATTCATTGGAGAGTGTAAGTGGTTTTGTAAGTAAGAATGACATTAATCCTATAACAAGTGCACACAAACAAATGCAGCATATGATTCATGAGCATGCGTGTCCCACGACGTCTGTGGCAGGCTCGACCATGACGATTGTCAATTGTCTTCCACTCATAAAGTACCCCATTTGAGGCACCTGAGCAAGATATGGCATCTCAGATTACGCGCTCCTGTGGCGCCGTATCTCTCACCAAAGTTTGGTTTTCACTAAAATTTTTTACGGCACCTTACTCCGGTCGTAAGTTGTACATGCTTTAAATCAGCCGTCATCAGCTGGTTTCTGCTCAGCCAGTGACAGAGAATCTTACAAGTGAAGCTTTGTAACGATCAACCAACCACGGACCGAACCCTCAAATCAGCTGTTTATCTCCCTAATGTAAACACAAGCGCAGAAGGGATAACATGCACAATAATTCAACAGGAGGAAGTAACACCACCAACTCACTCGGCATATTGTAGCGAATATATATTGGAAATAAAAATTCCAAGTTCAACAGAACCAAACAAGAGATGTCCTAACGTTTCAAGTGACGAACTCATAGTGGTATTTATTTCCTTTATTGCCGTTTCTTTAGCAGGCAATCTTACCATACCCAGTGGATTTGTGTTATATAGAGTATGCCTTTATGTGTTTTATGTGTGAAAATGAATATTACCGAATATTGTTCAACATACTGAAAGGTGGATTTCGTTTCCCAACTTTCCAACTGGATGCTGGGTTAGGTTAGGTTTGACTGGGTTGGGTAAGGTTAGGTTTGGGTAGATTAAATTATTGGGTACAGCTAAGCTAGGCTGTTAGGTTTAGTTAAACACTTTCAGTAGGCCGGTCCCTTCTACCATTACTAATATTTCCGATCAGATTGTCATAGTCATATTATGGTTATTCATTTGCACAACAAATGAGGCCTCAAAACACTCAAGTGAACTAAATAAACTATCAAATGGAACCAACATAAATCAATAAACCAAAAATTGGAAACGGCATTAAAGGAAATATTTACTC
This sequence comes from Coenobita brevimanus, assembly GCF_032717465.1. Classification (NCBI taxonomy): domain Eukaryota; kingdom Metazoa; phylum Arthropoda; class Malacostraca; order Decapoda; family Coenobitidae; genus Coenobita; species Coenobita brevimanus. Next base: position 3,865,594 of record NC_136982.1, on the reverse strand, counting down.
TCTTAGTTCTGATTACTGAAGCCTGCAAAACAAAAACAATTATTTTTTCCTCACTAGACACAAACATTACAAAGAAAGCAAAGATAGGGGGAATAGTGTCACAAGTGTGAAAAGTGAGAGCAGTGATGTGAGGAAGAAATTTCGTAATTCAAGATCACAAGGTAAGGGGAAGGCAGCCAAGGCACTGAGGGAGGCAAAGAAAACGGTATGCTAAAAAAAAAAAAAAATGCATATTTCTGATGTTAGTTACATAGTGCCTGAGAGGATGTAAGCTTTTTATTCTAACTTACCATTTCAAACAAACCTAACCCATTTGTGAGGCTTTACTGGTAGAGGTAGGGTTTGATTATAACACTTTGGTTAGCTTGATCATAAAATTCATTTCCTTTTTTGGGGGGGAGGGAGGTGGGGTTGTGCTTTTGGCATTGATGACTTACAAAAATTTCCTATATGCCAAAGGTTAAAGTTGATCCCATCAATCAGTAATAATTTTGCTGGTCTTATGTTGAGCATTCATACTGTCAAATATGTCATTCCTTTTTATTTTCCTTGATACCTTATCCAGTATACTGATGCATAAAATGGTTTGTATCGCATACGCTTTGTTTAGGTAATGTTTGTTAAGTCTGACACCTTAATTCCAGTGCCATGTCTGAAATAAAATTACTGTCTTCATATAAGTTTAATCACCTTAGTATATCAAACTGTCATTGTTCAGTACATCCATTATCAACCCATGAACTGCCCGAAGTCTGATTTCATGTCGTGGAAACCTAAGCCGTGTTTTTGTTGTCCAAGCTGGAGCTTGGGATTCGAGGCGTGTCTTGGGGCACTTTGTATCTGTCTGCAAAACAGTCCTAACTACCAGTCTACCATTGTTGGAGCCTCCGGCAGTGTGGGACGGGGACATAACATTTTTTTTTTTTTTCTTTGGCTGATGTTTTTAGATTATTTGCATTTATATAGGTTTGGTCAACAATAAATCATACCAATCAATCAAAAGTCCAAAATGTGACCAGAGAAAGTAGCTAAAATGTCGCCAAGTTGCTAAACGGCGGAAAAAGCAGTCAAGCGACTTCAAAAGTCGCCATATCTAGCGATAAAGTTGGGCCAGATATCGTTTACTATACCTCATACCAATTAATCTGGCCAGGCATGTATGGCAACATTGTTCCCACCGAGATTCTGATTGGCTGGAGGTGGTTGTTCGATTTCGTTGTTGCATAAACCGGTACTCTCTTTATTATCAGATGTGATACTGAATTTGTCGAAAGTACACTTGTCAAAAGCAATAAGATATCCGTTATATACTTAACAACAATGAAATTTTCGTAGGAAGGTAAAGATATGAGTCAACAAAGTATTATAACAGTCCAAGCCAAGGTCAACATTCGAACAATTCCTTTAAATCTCCGATACTCCTTAATATAACAGAAAATTAAGGAAACCTGCTAAATCTAAGCATTGGTATATTACACATTTAAATTATAAGATCAGTCCTCACCTTTAAAACGTACCAAAACTCTGAATAATTAAAAATTCCAATGAAAAGACAAGTTCTGCGGGGAGGGAGGTTTGAAACAATCGTGAAATTCAAAGTTGGCTAAAGGAAAACTATTTCATTGTATCTCCTCTATTATCACAGTAAGGACTGATCTCAAATTTTAAATGTGTTATACCAACGCCTAGATTTAGCAGGTTTCCTTAATTTTCTGTTATATTAAGGAGTGTCGGAGATTTAAAGGAGTTGTTCGAATGCTAACCTTGACTTGGACTGTTATAATACTTTGTTGACTCATATCTCTACCTTCCTACGAAAATTTCATTGTTGTTAAGTATATAACGGATATCTTATTGCTTTTGACGAGTGTACTTTCGACAAATTCAGTATCACATCTGATAATAAAGAGAGTACCGGTTTATGCAACAACGAAATCGAACAACCACCTCCAGCCAATCAGAATCTCGGCGGGAACACTGTTGCCATACATGCCTGGCCAGATTAATTGGTATGAGGTTTAATTGATTGTTATCAATCTGAAACAGTAAAGACGAACCCTATGTTTTCGCAAGATTAGTTTTTTTTTATATTTCTTCAACACCATAAATTAAGTTTGAAGAATTGTTACGTAAGTTACAAGAAGCACAAAAAAAAAAAAAAGTGTGGGGAGACGGGGAGTCTTGCCGTCTCGGATTCCCTGTCCAGAGGATGGTTGCCAGATCCTGGAAGTTTCATCTGAATTTCGAGAAAGCGTGTCATCACTTCCTTGGAAGATTGTACACCCTCGCCAAAACGTATCTGATCACCTGTGCACGATGAATATGGAAATAAGCGGATCTTACCTTGTCATCTCAGAATGGCTGGCATGTCTGACTGTGGAGCAATGCACCCTGAAGTGTTCACACTGGTGGAGGGTGCACTGGTGTATGGAGCAGTAACCACTACTTCCTTAGATACTCAGGGAGCCGTTTTCAGTTACTTCGATCACAAATTAAAAAATGAATGGTGCTTATAGCGTTCGCACAAGATTTTTAAAGAGTGTACAAGTGTTTTTGCAACATTAGTGATGAGAGGAGATGCCACTACATCTCTGTGACACTGAAAAAATGTATTCCATTCAACTTCTTCCTCCCTTTTTGAAATACCTGTCGCCGCCGGACCGACCACCCTACCACCGCCTCACCACCACCCCAGGAGGGCACCACGGAGGGCCGGATCACCGAAAGGTCAACCCGGGACAAGAAGGGCGCCGGTGCTCCCCTGTCCTGAGTCCCTCTGTCACTCAACCGGTCCGACAGAAGCTACGCTGGCAGAAGACACGACCCTGCGGGCGGGGCAGCCTTCACCAGGTTCGGGGTGGGACTGAGCCAGGTCCAGTCCCAAACAACACCGCGGTACCTCCACTGTACGTGCCAGGGAGGGTACGGCCACTGTACACCCCTCAGTTGTTTTCCCCCTGTAGCGCCGCCACAACGGCCACTGTACTTGTGGGGGAAGGAGCGGCCACTGTACGCCATTCAGCTACAGCCACATCTGGAGACGGCCTCGGAGTGTTAGCTATTGAGCGCACTCCGACTGGCAATGGAAGGAGTGGAACCACAATAATGGCCACTGTACGTGTCGGGGAGGGAGCGGCCACTGTATGCCCCTCATCCACTACTTCCTCCTCCTACGGGAGTAACACCACCAGAGTGTTAGCTATTGAGCACACTCCGGCTGGCGAAGGGAGGAGTGGAACTGCGATAACGGCCACTGTACGTGTCGGGGAGGGAGTGGCCACTGTACGTGTCGGGGAGGGAGCGGCCACTGTACGCCCCTCGTCCACTACCTCCTCCTCCTACAGGAGTAACACCATGGTAACAGCCACTGTACGTGCCGGGGAAGAAGCGCCCACTGTACGCCCTTCAGTTACTTCCTGTGAGGCAGGCAGACCCACGGTAATGGCCACTGTATGTGCCGGGGAGGGAGCGGCCACTGTACGCCCCTCATCTGCCTCTTCCTCCTTCGGGAGCAGCACCGCCACAACGGCCACTGTATGTGTGGGGGAAGAAGCAGCCACTGTACGCCCTTCAGCTGTGGACCCTGGGGATTACGGAACCGCCACAACGGCCACTGTACATGTGGGAGAAAGAGCGGCCACTGTACGCCCCTCATCCGTGATTCCTGAGGTCCTCCCGGAGAAGGAGGTCCCTTGCACGGCCGGCCTTTCACCTCTCGGCTGCGTGGGACGCCCCTCTCTTACTCCCTCCAGGTGTGGTTCCCCGGAGCTGCTGCCGGAGTGGTGGCGCAGCCCTGTGTCGGTCCTGCCGCCTACCCCTGGTCAGCCCCAGTCCCTGACGGACGCCAGACAGAAGAGATGCCACAGTCTGCCCCTGACGGTGCCCCTCCCTACAGGCGACTGCACGACCCAGGCTCCCAGACCGGACCGGCGGGCCCCAGAGCCAGGCCGTTTGGGCTCCACTCCCCCACGGCTCTCTGCCCGGAATAAGAGGCGACAGGCCCGCCTCCTGCAGTTGTTCGGCCCCAGGTCGGAGGGCCTCCCTGCACCCCACCGACGAGGCTCCAGCACAAGGGCCTCTCAGGTCAAGGCCCCCAGACGGGAGAGCCTCCCTGCACCCCCCTGACAAAGAAGGCCCAGGCAGTGACACCCCTACGGGTAATGCAGTGTCTCCTGCAGGAGGGCTCCCCAGTAGAGCCCCCTCCCACGCCCGAGCGCCTCCTATGTTAAGCCCAGGAAACAAGGGCAAGTAGTGACTTTAACGCATCTCGTGTGCCTTGAAAAACCACAGAGACGGTAGTGAACACTGACAGTGAATGAGAGAGGCCAGAATAATATAAGTGACACACAGTGAGACAAATACCCAGGCAGAACAGAAAATACTAGTGAGCACGGGCACAGAGACATACGGAAACGGTAAGAGCGCAAGGAAAAGCCAAAGGTCTGTGAACAGAGTGTCTCCGCGACTAAGTAACTATCCCGAGTGTCGCGACTCGCGGTCTGACAAGTTATAGTAATACTCACTCTCTCGACCCCTGGCCCTCTTTACCCTTAGTGCATCTGGCTGAGACTATTAAATGCTAATTCTGCCTATGGACATAATACGGGTATATAGAAATTACAACTCACCACCGATGTATAACTGCACAACTCGACCCCTGGCCCTCTTTACCCTTAGTGCATCTGGCTGAGACTATTAAATGCTAATTCTGCCTATGGACATAATACGGGTATATAGAAATTACAACTCACCACCGATGTATAACTGCACAACTCCACTCTGCCTGTGCTGTGTGTGATACATTATATTGGGAAGCTAACTCTGTAAACCTGTCTCCATCATATCCTGTAACTCTTTGTTTATATATTGTAACAGTGTATTGAAATAAGCCAATAGATGTGTTAAGGTGTACTGCCTAGTTTTTATGCCCTGTTCCTTTGCAAGTGTTTTAATTCCGGTCCGGAAATAGGACCCCGCTCAATCGCGGGCGTTTTTAGGACGAGAAGTCGGACTAAAAACATCCCGCATAACACTTTTCAAAACAACTATAGCAGTCTTCCAGGTAAGGCCACAAGACTTTATCCAGATAAAAGTAAGTCCCAGATGAGTCACCAATCTGAGACTGTGTGCTAATACTCCCAATATTAGCCCTCTCATGGTTACAGCAGCTCTAGTATTGTAACAGAGGTAAGGACAGGCGACTTTATTCCGTTAAAAAAGAATCCTATGAACCTGAGTCTTTACAGTGGTAGTTAACCCTCTACTGATCGGAACAACTCAAGTATTCTAATCCAGCAAACCCTACACGACTTTATTCTGTTAAGAGTAAATTCAAAGAGCCTGAGTGTAAAGAGTATTTTTTAAGAAACACGAACGAGTCTAGGTATCTCTTCCCACTCAAAAATACGCGACAAATATTTGAATTCAGCACTTATTTAACACTATTAACACTATCTATGTATTGTCAGACACCATAATCCCGTAAGGGGTGGCCATTTGACTTTGAGTTGTTTTACGGGGAGGGGCACTAACTCTCCACCAACCCACTTGTTGACACATTGAGAGCACGTATGGTTTGGTTATATGGTTACCACCCAGCGTTGTAAATGGTTTCTTGACTTACAGGAAACCATTTGGCTTGTCACTCAATGTAAAGCCACCTGAAAAGGAAAGAAAAGCAATAACAAGTGACAGAAAAGATAGCTGAAATGGGAAGAGAGGAGGGCAGGCACACAAAAGAATGATAAAGGTTGGGGAAGAAGTAGGCAGCACTACATCAAGTGAGTGGATGATGGTCGCCACCATCTACCACTCTTAACACGATGATGTTTTATTTCGCTATCTTCACTTTTCTTTTCCCAAGTCTACCAGAACACAATGGTAGAAAAAAAAAAAAAAACGAACGCTATATGAAACCCATCCGGTGTGAAGAACGTATTCTGCGGTGAATAAAATAGTCGGGAGATAACACGATTAGAAGAGAAAATGTCATCATCCAATTCTTGTGTTAAACATTGCACCACAATGACGCATTATTTAACTGTTGCTATCTCCAGGGGATATTACTGAGTCTGACGGAAAGGTAAGATACAAACTTCGTTAGCCCAGTCATTAATAGACAAGATGCTGTAGAAGGACGCCTTCATGTGGTGGCACTGATAAAATTGAGCAATTCATCTGCCCTATTATACATGCCATCTCCCACCCCATCCCTTAACCCGGTAACTGCTCTATACCGCCTGGGCTGTTCCGAGTGCGACTGCTCAATACATCCCTGGCTGCGCAGGTGAATTTCGAATATAGTGCCATGGTGACCAAGGCCGACCCACGCAAGCATGTTTGAGCCTTCAAAACCGAAACCGAAAAAGAAAACGAAAACCATACATTCCAATACGGAATCAGACACTTCGATGTTCATCCATGGCATTACCAAGGTAAATATTGAGCTAATATTTCTTTACTACATACTTTGGCATGTGTTCTCTCAATTCCTAAGACAAAATTTGGCCTTTGGAAAATTTCATTTTTACCCCTATATCTGCGCACCACGGACACCTCCAAGAAACCGCCATGCGCAGTTAACAGGTTAAAAGAAAGCTGTGGATAATGGCATCTTCAGCCTGCAGTATACCGGGTTCACGTTTCACATGAACCAGAGGCTACAACAACAACAACAACTACTACCACTACTACTTCTACTACTACTACTGCGACTACTACTACTACTACTACGACTACTACTACTGCAACTGCTACTACTACTACTACTACTACTGCGACTACTACTACTACTACTATTACTACTACTACTATAATACCACCACCGGTACTACTGACAGAGATCCTTTTGAAGTTGAATGTATGGAAATAGCCTCACTATCCCCCTCCAGTCTATGATGTGCTTGGTACTGTATTCTTGCTATCACCAGATATACTCTTTTTTTTCCACGTATTAGTTATAAGCAGAGCCTATTAACAACTTTATCAACGGGTTCTCCTACACTGAACCAAATCGTCTCGTTGCAGAAATAACAACAAATTTATGTCCCTGGACGGAAGGGGTTTAAATGGAAAAAGATGTATATCCATCTTCCACTCCATGACAGGATATGAGTGGAGGCAGGCTAAATTATACTGTGTTTACTTCAGCTTATTCTCAAATTGCCATCTCTCTTAAATGATGAGTTGCTTTAAAGATTAACACAAGAATACGATACCAGTTACGAAGTTCTATAAGAAGGAAGAAAAGCCACTGTATTAATCTGTCATTGAGCTACAGGAAATATATTGCAAAATGATAAAAATCAGGGCCAAGGTAGGGTGAAAACAACAACAGAGGATGACAGCTCTTTTCTATATATACTGTATATATTTTTTTAAATAGCAGATAACCATCATTTACAACAAGTACACAGAACGAAATTCATAGCCCGATGATCTAACCTAGGAGTGGAATTTTCAAACATTTTGACGACTGCTTCCCTGTTGTAACTTATCCTTGTTTTTCTACTGGAAGATATTTACGACTGCTTCCCTGTCGTAATATATTTACAGATATTTACTAATATTCCCTGTCGTAACTTATACTGATAGGAGGCTATTTACAACTGATTTTTCTGCTGTAACACTTTTTTTACAGGAAGATATTTACGACTGCTTCCCTGTTGTAACCTATACTTTTTACAGGAAAATATTTACGATCGCTTCCCTGTCGTAACTTATACTTGTTTTAATAGAAAGAACTAAAGACCAAAGATTATTCTGCACTCTTCTTTCCATTTCTCGGTTACAGTCTGAGTGTCTTTTGAGTCTACCATCGCCACCCCCCAACATGGCAGCTTATCCCTGCTCACAGTAGTTCACACACACATCAACAAAGGTATCCACATTACCCCTCTCACGTCGACATACTAAGGTTAGGGGACCGTAGATTCGTCAGTTAGGAAGGTTTTCCGGCATGTTATTCGTTTTTTTTTTTTCTTTTTTTTAATTACAGCTTGCTATTTTCCTGTGTGCTTTTATACGTAATGCAGATATAAATGTGATATATGACAGTTGAAGTAATAGTTGTTGCAATCTCAGACTCATATGAATAAGAACCCAGCTGACTGCAGACTGAGTTTTCCTCCTACTCCATTCCACTATCCTCTTTCCGGGGGACAGGAAGGGAGTTGAGGGACGTTTGCAAAACCAGGCAGCAAAGTCGACCAGTTACACCAATGCCACCACGAGAAGGCGGCCCTCTCCAGCACCGTGATATACTCGTAACTATTAACATTAATGAACACGTATAGGAGATGCTACAGCGCCGTGAATTGTTCAGCTTTAAGTGTTCCTGCTAAATACTGAAACTGTATACTGTGAAGATTAAAAAAAAAAAAAAATCGGTCAGACTTTAACCCTCTCATAGGTCCTCCAGTGGGTCGAAGTTCGGTAAAACTGCTGCATCTTCAAAATAAGTTCAGTTTTAGTTTCAACGCTTGGGAATAATTCTTACACTTAGGTTATTTCTGTCTGCTTTGTTTTACAATATCGCGATCATTTAATCTTCTTCATTACCCCGACTTTTTTTTTTTTTTTATTTTATACTTGCCAGTTTCGGACTATTTATTCAGCTTGGGAGAGTGCCGTAATAATGAAGGGATTAATGATTGCTATATAAAATCAATGCAGGTCAAGCAAGAAGAACGAGCATTCAGAGAATGCAACACACACAATACGAGTACATTTGGCCTAAGAGTCGGACATTTGGTCTTGTCCTGTGATCCTTACCTTCGACCAAGGTCAAGGCATGGATAAAGGCAAAGCTGAAGTAATTCGATTAGAGAGAGAGAGAGAGAGAGAGAGAGAGTTAGCATAATAAATCAAGGCACATGGACATGGCAACACCATCCCTATGTTACCCGTTCTGTGATACAGGTCGTACACAGGAATTCGATGGTTAGATAGAAATACAGACACAGATATACCGATGATCGACGGTTGTGTGGATGACCGGACAGGACGGTAGTTACAGATGTACGGATGGATGAACAGATAGATGAAACTGCAATAGGCAGAGCGCTTGTCGGCTGGATCCGATTGACTGCTTAGTTTTCACGGCCGTGTTGGCAGTCATATGTCTGTTTAGTTTTCACCGGCATGTAGGCAGTTAATTGGAGAAATTTTTCACGCTTCAATGCGTTGCACAGGATGGGTCTAGGATGTTAAAAATTGCATTGCCAGATGCGCCAGACGTTTCTCTTCAATTTGGTTAAAAAAAAAAAAAAATCGATTTTCGAAATTTGAAAAAATGGTACCGGGGCCAGCCACTGGGTTCCGACGATTTCCGGACCCACGACCATTGAGGGGTTTCAACCCCCCACCCAGACCAGGGCCTTTGACCGATTTTGATGAAAAACATTAGGCTTCCAGGGTTTATGTTTATCTGTCTTCTGATTTTTTTTTTTTTTTCCAGAATGATTGGCGCAAAATTGTGACCTGTAGAGTACAGACAAACAGACAGACAAACATACGGAACTGACCAACAGCTTCCCAAATCGAAAGATGCCGGCATGCAATGAAATGAAGACATATATACATATACAGATGATGTCTGGATGGATGGACAAGTGAATAGAAAGACTAGGATACAGAGGAGATGGATGGATAGCGACACAGAAAGAAAAACAGTTACAGAAAATATGGCTGGATGGACGGATGACGACAGAAATTTCAGTAGCATACACAGGCATACGATATGACTGGACTGACATGATTAAACAAAGACAGAAACAGGTTAACATAATTATATACACAGACTATGGGTGGGTGGATGGATGGATGGATGGATGAGAAACAGACATAAAGAAAAACATGCACAAAAAATATTAATGGCTAGATGGACGAATGGACAACAAATATATAAAGAAAACATACATACACGGATAGATGAATGGATGGATGGAAAGGCAAATGGACAAAAAGCGACAAATGGACGGATGGACGAATAGACGGAGAGATACACAGACTATATAGACACAGAGATCTACTTACCTATGCAGCAGAAGGGCCGCTTTGCGTATTTCATCCTGCCACAGAACCCCTGGTACCTGGAGCGACATCCTGAAGACCACAACCTGAGGGAGACGGTGAGTGAATGAGGCTTAGGTCATTTGCAGGTAAAACGGGGAGGCTAATAAGGCTCTTATTCTACGGGAAAACTGGGACTCCGTAAAAAAAAAAAAAAAAAAAAAAAAAAAAAAATCTGCCATTATGACGGGTGTGCAGTCAATGTGTTGTTTGTTGTTTTTAGAGGGTGGGGATAATGATGATGGATAACAGGAGTATTAACACCCACAACCCAATGAGTTATCATCATCATCATTATCATCATCACGACGATCAATATTTGAAGGGACGAGGTGAGTGGCTCTGTAGTGAATGAGTTAATGAAGGCTATTTCTCACCCCTCCGGTACGGAATGTCTCTCCTAAGCTAATTCAAGTCTTCTAAAGTTAGGAAAAATAAACTATAAACGATGTCACTGTATGGACTGAGTTAACAGATCTCTCGGGATCGTGCTGCATAGTCAAAGAAACAACGGTCTTCCCAGTTCCGTCTGAAGAAAACTTACAACTGGCGAAATACTATGAAGACCCTATCTCTATTAGTGTGTGTTTCAGATGGTTCGATTTTTCCGCCATGCATCTGTCAGACTTTGAGAGGATACTTGTGTCTATCTGAACGTGGCTTTGGATTATTTCCCAACACCACGCCCATAGCAATTTATTCCCCGCTTAACACCTCCGTATATTCTTGTGCGTTACTGACGCAAACCATACCTTTACTGAAACGATCCAAACAGCATACTGTACAAGAAAATGTTCAGGTGCAACATGCAAAATAAATCGTTAAGAATACATTAACCTAACTCCTTAATTGCGATGACGTATTTCGTAATTATTCTTGCTAGTACCATCAGCCTTTGTGCATATTTTTAGAAGAGAATAATCGAACAGAAGGGGTTAGATATTGCCTAAATTAACCTCATTACCAGGATGGATCCCACCCTAACTCGAATAAAAATCAACCAGAAATACCCAGAATCAAGATGTTAGTGAGAGACGCCTTCATCTGGTGGCACTGAGGTAACCGGGCAACTAAACTGCTTGGTTATACAAACGTCCTTCAATCATTTCCGTGTCCCCTGAGAGGAGGATGGTGAAATGAGGGAAGAGGGTCACTTAAGCATACATTCCACAGGGTCGACGCTTCAGATGAACCTGGGGCTACAAGAAGAAGTCAATACTACGATGAACCTTTTAATATTTTAACTTTCTCCAACCAGACAATTTTATTCAGCTTACGAAAGACTCTGGGTGTAAAGGGGCTGACGAAGGTTATATTTTGCTTCTCGTTCAAAAAGTCCATGCAAACTAAATATACCCATATTATGTTAGCAAGAAAACAGTTTAAAGTGCGCCACTATTTTAAAAAGGCTAGCAAAGTAATCGAGGGCCGAATATCGCGTGCCCAAACAGAATCCACAGACTTGTAACCTTATAATAACAGCGTCTCATCATTAAGCGACCCTGCACCCACCTATTCTAATGCAGTTTTCTCGTGTAATCCGACTAACGGGCTGCCAGGGATTAAATCACCTGGTAATTAGGGCTAACTATCCTGGTCCACTCTTTATTTTTATTTCTATCTCGCCCGGCTTTTGTGCTGTGCCGGGTTGGAGAAAGAGAGAGAGAGAGAGAGAGAGAGATAGTGTGTGTGTGTGTGTGTGTGTGTGTGTGTGTGTGTGTGTGTGTGTGTGTGTGTGTGTGTGTGTGTGTGTGTGTGTGTGTGTGTGTGTGTGTTCTTACCTAATTGTATCTTTACAGGAATGAGTCGAAGTTCGTACTGTTCCGTGTCTTAAACCATTTTTATGGTATATATCCTTAAATTTATGAATTGTTTTGGCGCACACTATTTCATTCGGTAGTGCATTCCACTGATCAATTGCCCTATTTGGGAAACTAAATTTACTTACGTCTTTATCGCCTCTCTTTTTATGCAGTTTTTTGCAGTGTCCTCTTGCTGATGCATCCCCATAGGTTATGTAATCTGTTATGTCTATTTTCTCCTTCCCTGATATGCATTTATATAGCATAATCATTTCTCCTCTTTTCCTTCTCTCCTGTAGTGTAGCTAGATTCAGTTTCTCTAGCCTTTCTTCGTAGCTTAGATCCCTTAAGCTTGGTACCCATCTTCTAGCGGCCCTCTGAATTTTTTCAATCTTATCTATGTGTTTTTTGAGATGAGGAATCCAGACTACTGACGCATACTCCACAGTTGGTCTGATGAATGATGTTATTATCTTTCTTAGCATGTCTTCATTTATGTATGTGAATGCTACTCTTACATTTGCAAGCAGTGTATGCATGTTCCGTACCTTCTCACTGATGTGGTCAGCCGGAGATAGTCTGTTATTGATAATCACACCTAGGTCCTTCTCTCTTTCTGAGGTCTTTTTCCACTTTTACCAATCTTGATTACATGACACTTTTCCACATTGAATTCCATTTGCCATGTATTGCTCCATTCATGAAGTTTATTTAATTCTTCTTGTAGCTTTTTACAATAGTCTGCGTTAGTAATTCTCCTTTGTATTGTTGCATCACAAGTAAACATATTTAAATAGCTTTCATTTCCAATGTTGCTATCTATATCATTTATATACACTAAAACATAATTGGTGCCAGCACTGAGCCCTGTGGAACTCTGCTAGTTACTTCCCTCCATGGTGAGTAATTTCCCCTTAATACTGTTCTCATTTCCCTTTTTCTGAGAAAATCTTGCATCCAACAATACAGTTTGCCTCGGATTCCTCCTTGATGGTACAGTTTCCATATAAGTCTTTGGTGCGGTACTCTGTTATAGTGATGTATCGGATACCAAATTTTAGAGCTCCACGGAGGCGGAGGCGGAGCCGGATATCTATTTCTCATAAAATGCGGTTCCGGATAATACTGCGGAGGTTAAGATATTAATTTTTACGGACGCGGACAAAACTGCGGATTATTTTTACCTCCATGTCCGCGGCTGTGGACGCGGACACGGATTTTTTTTTACACATTATGAAATAGTATTGGCTTTAGTCCAGATATGCCTATATACTAACATAGCACGTGTAACTATTGCGACAGAGAGAGAGAGAGAGAGAGAGAGAGAGAAGAGGAACAATGAGAGACGGAGGGAGGAAGATAGCTAATAGAGAAAAAAACAGAAAGAGGAAGAGGGACTGGTAGGTGAGAGGAACGGAGAGGAGAGTTGTGGATGAAAAGGTGAGAGAAAAAGAATTACGACAAAAAGAGAAAGGAGAAATATTGGATGGGTGGAGATCAGCGACCTCTGCGGTTCTTTGATGCGGAGGCGGATTATTATGCGGAGCTTTTATTATCTGAAAACGCGGTGGCGGAAAATGATGCAGAGCTTTTGTTGTCTGAAGACGTGGACGCGGATAGTAAGTAATGCGAACATTATTTCACTGTGGAGCCTCCGCGGAGGCAGAGGTGGAGGTGGATAGCCGATACATCACTACTCAGTTAAATGCTTTCTTGAAATCTAAATAGATACTGTCCACTCATCCTTCTCTTTTCTGTAATGTTACTGTTACTCTATCACAGTAGCTCAACAGATTAGTAACACATGATTTTCCTTTTCTAAAACGAAACTGTCTTTCCGTTATCATATAGTGTTCTTCTAGGTAATTTATCCAAACTTTTCTTATCAGCTTTTCTAATACCTTACTTACAACACTGGTTAGTGATACTGGTCGGTAGCTGAGTGGATTTTGTCTATTCCTTTTCTTGAATAAGGGAACAATGATTGCTTTCTTCCAAATAACAGGTAAAGATAATGGTTTACTTAACTCCTTTGCACATTCATGTAGCACCCAACATGAAATTTCATCAGGACCATTTGCTTTTCCTTTGTCCAATTTACTTAACTCCTCCTGTATTTCTTTTTCTGATATTTGTATATCTGCTAATATATGTGGGCATGCATGTTCCGTATCATCCCTCTCAAAATTATTTTCTTCTGTAAAAACTGATTGGAAGTTCTTATTTAGTGCTTCACAAATATCCTTCTCTTGTTTATAGGTGATCTCATCCGTAATGGATTGTATTTTATCTTTTACTTTGGTTTTGCTTCGGATGTAGCTGTAAAATAGCTTCGGTTGATCACTACTTTTACAGTAATCCCTCCACTATCCGATGTAATAGAGCCAAAGGCATGTCCGGAAAGTGGTCCCGTCCGAATAGTGGGCCCCAGCCTCCTGGACTTGTACTTATGGACCCTAACTCAGAAAAACACCTATACAACTCCCTCTGGACATGCACAGCACCTATTTAAGACCCAAATCACACCAATAAGGGACATAAAGACTGAAATAAATGCAAAAGCACCATAAAATGAGGTTTTAGAGGTGAGGTTATACAATATTAAACATTCTGGGTACTTTTAACATGTCCCTGGCTCCTGGACTGGTAGGTATGGACCCTAACCTAGCCTAACTCAGAAAAACACCTCCCTACTGCACATCCATAGCACCTAAGACCCTATTCACACCAATAAGGGACATAAAAGAGTGAAATGAGGTTAGAGGTAAGTACAGTATGGAAAATACAGTACCATATGAAATACTCTGGGTACTAGCAAGTCCCTGGCCATCTTGATAAATAACCCACCTCCTCTCAGACTCTGACTGTAAGAAGGAGTTCCTGAAGCACCTGCAGTACACTGTACATGAAGTCTTGCACTGAACTTAGTCATTTGCACTCAGAATTCCATTCTCTTAACACTGCACACTCTTGTCTTACTTGCGCTCCATTGTACCTTAATGAAATAAGTGTTGCACTCTGCACTTAAAGTCTTTCCGCTCATAAATCCATTTTCTAAACATAACACACTCTAGTTAATTTATGCTACATTGAAAGTCAATCAGATCAGTGCCTTTTCACTCAGAATTCTAATTTCTTAACACTATGCACTGTTTTTTTTCACTGCACAACACTGTAAATTCCCGTGTGGTCTAGTGGAGAAGTTCTAGCCGTTTAATCACTGTCAAAGTCTGAGAGTAGCTGTTGCAGGTGACCTAGGGATGCGTCGCTGGGTCATGGTGATAGAGTACCCACTGCAGACGACTCTGAGGAGAGGCACAAACTCATGTTGAGTGGCGACTCCACCGTGCCTGATGTGCTGGGCTGTGACTCGGAGGATGAGGGCCTGTATTGGGGAGGCAATGGAGTGGAGCCAGGGCTGGGCACAGCGGGGGTCACGGGCCTGAAAAAGTTGTCAATGGTTGATTGACACAAGGAACGACGATTTTAACGATTAATGATGCGCTGCCTGAAAGCGGGCACTTCCTCCACAAGTCCCAAGGGCCCCATCTCCCATTCGCAGTCCAGGTGCTCAAGGTAGTCCAGAACGAACTCAATGTGTTCCCGGAGTGCGCTCAGCTTGGGGATGGCTGGGGCAGTGTCACACTGAGAGAAGTCCACATCACTGTCGCCGTCCTCATCAGATTCTTCTAGCTGGGTACTGGCACCTGCAACTGAAGATGCGATCTCGATATCACACATGGTCTGATACCCAGGATCCCCCTCGTTGTCATCCCACCACTCACGCACTTCGTCCACATCAACATCGTCCCCATGCGCACGTAGACATGCATGGAAGTCATCCACGTCAACACCTAGGAAATCGTGCTCCACATCCGTTCCGAGAAGTAGACAAGACCAACCACTTTCTAGAGTCTTGACAGGGACTTCCTTCCAGCACTGGCCAAGGCCGTCTTGATTTGAACAGGCCCGGGTCTCCCGCCAATATCTGACTGTGACGTCACAATCGGTGGCCATTGTATTATTCCACCAGCCCACCCGCCACGTTATAAACAGTGAGGTACGCCTGCAATTCATCCACTTATTTCAAATTTTTCCTCTCTCCCATCTGGATTTCGTTCACGGTAAGCCATAAACGTATTAATAAATATGTATACCCATATTAGAATGCATGAAAAGCATCATTGCGCTTACTCAAAGCATTTTAAATGAGAAATTAGAGGTATCAGACTGTCAACAGTGGATATCTTCTAGTAAAGTAGTTCTGGTAATACGTTAGGCAACGAAATTACAACAGCCTAAGTTTCTCAGTGTTCTTTATTAACTGTGCATAATATATTTTGGTGGATCACAGTCGTACTGAGATGTTAATTTGGTTACTGATGCCTTCATTCCATGCCAAATAACCTAGGCTACTCAATGGTAGCTTGATTTATTCTTTTAATTCTATGTATTCAGTGAAATATCTAGGTAACAAGGATATCAACAGAAAAGTATAGGCCTAGCCTAGGATAAGAAGAAACATTTATAAGCCCAGCCCAAGCCAAGCAAAAACATTTATGGGCCTTGTCTAGGGAGGAAGAAACGTATAGGCCTAGCCCATGCCAAGAAAAATGTGCATAGGCCAAGGCCAAGCCAGGAAAAATGTGCACAGGCCTAGCCTAGGCCAAGAAGAAATGTGTATGGGTCTGTCCAAAGCAAAATGTAATGCCTTTGCCTAAATCTTATGCCTAAAAGATAAGAAGAGTTGTTAGCTAAATATGAATTTTAGCCAGGCCGGAGTATATTTTATTGATAGGCTACTCATGTTTCCTATAGTTTGATGAGAGGGACTTGAAAAGAGATGTGCGCCGGTTAGAGCACAAACAGAAATGAAAATATGATACAAGTAAACTTATTTAAAGGACAAATATCAGTTTGGTAAAACTGCTGTTGGGTAAGTCTTTAATACCCATTATTTTGTATATAATTAATTTAGTCCCCATTACAGTTAGGTAAAGTTGTTGCACTGTTTTATGGTAGAAGCTGTTAGATGGATGATAAACTAATCTGACCTTACCTCACACGGAAAGGAGAAAAAAAAAAATACCGATGACTGGAATATAGTTATATACCAATATCCTTATATAATTATATACGGTAGCTATATTTACCTATACCTAGCCTAAGAAAAAAAAGGCACATTATATATGCGATGCAATTCAATGGTAGATAGAAGCTTAACCTATTCAATAATGGTTGATTATGTATATACGTATAGTGTCTATATTTTCTTCCTTTGGTGTACTGTTTCTGCTTTCTTCAGCAATTCAGTTTTTTACATGTGTAGGTTATTTATACCTTATTTTTCAAATTCCCCGGGAATTCATGCAGATTTATTGTTAATAGATGCATTAAAAACAGTAAAGTGGACATAATATTGGGTTTATTCAAGTGGGCTTATTCAAAATCCAGGTGCACAAAAGGTGGGCCAACGACGTTGTTGCCAACCTGGATTTGCGTGTATTATTTTACCGTGCAAGTAACAGTTATTTTCTGTTTGTACAGTGATAAATAATCTTTACACAGACAGGTATTCTATTATCTTATAAAAGTTGCATCTGAACACATCTACTCATTGCAATGTTTTAGGCCTAATTCGGGAACATTGTAATTTTTAATGTTTATCATAAAAATAAATAATTACTAATATTAGTAGTAACACCAATAATCAGCGATAAATAATAATGGCCATACATAAGTAAGCAAATATTAAATGTGTATGCGTGAGAGAAAGGCAAAGGCAGGGGAAATTGTGGCCACCGCCTGTGACGTCATCAGTCTCTCCTCCGGGCCTGTATATCAAGAAGGCCTTGCACTGGCCCAGTTGTAGATTGCAAACTTGATGTTGTAGCGGCGAAGGTTTTCCAAAGTCCGCTGGCCTCGCGTGTCCCGTCCCTCCCTGCGCTCGTCCTCGTTCTCGATAACTACCATCACCTAGTCCAGGAACTTCCTTCGGTACAGCCTCTTCGTTGCCACGATCACTCCTTGGTCCATTGGTTGGATGAAAGCAGTAGTATTAGGTGGCAGAAACAGGCACCTAATGTGGCCATTCTCAGCCATCAAGTCCTTGTCGCACGGGTGAGCAGGTGCATTGTCGAGGAGAAGGAGGGCCTTTACCTGGTCGTGTGGGATTCCCAGTTTCTCCGTCTGGTAATGGATGACCTCCTTGACGAAATGGCGGTGGAACCAGTCTTTGAAGATCTGGGCAGTGAACCATGCCTTCAAGGAATGGTACCAAACGACAGGAAGGACATCCATCACCCCATGAAGACACCAAGGCTGCTTTGCACGGCCAACAATAACGGGTTTCAGCCGGTGCATGCCGTTAGCATTGGCACAACACAAAGCAGATATCCGTTGCTTGGAGAGCTTGCGGCCAGGTACACGCTTCTCCGTCTCCTCCACTACAGTGTTCGTAGGCAAAGAGCGATAGAATAAACCAGTTTTGTCAGCGTTGCAGACCTGACTGAGAGTGAGGCCCTCCCTGTCGATCAAGCGCTTCACCTTGTGCCAAAACTCCTCTACTCCATCCTCGTTGGCGTCCAAAGCTTCGCCATGAGACTTACGGTTGGTAAGGCCATGTCATAACTTGAACACGAAGACCCAACGCTCGGATGCCTTGAAGTCTAGGGTGTCGTGAAGCCTTGCGAACTTCTCAGCAGCAGCCTTCAGCTCCGTGCCACACACCAGCACACCAGCAGCATGTTGCTGTCAATACCAAATCAACATGGAGCAGTCAACCAGCATACTTGGGAGTAAACATCATCTTCCTCTCCATGTTGCGTTTGCTTTTCGATGAGAAGTCAGCTGTGTACCGCATGAGTTTGTCTCGGGATCTCTTGATATCAAACAAAGTAGATCGGGCCAGGTTGAAATCACGAAGGATGCGTGAGGAAGACCATCCCACATCCACCTTGCTCAATATCTCCCTCTTCTTCTCCAGAGTCAAAACCACCCTCTTCCTCTTTTCAGGCGGATGGGCCATCATCACGCACACTAACAAGAGGGACGAGAGCAGCAGGAGAGCCTGCTGCAGATAAGGCACCACCACAAAAGCAAGCACGTGGGCGGCCATGACGACGAGCATGCACACACGACAAGAGGCAGGCGGTAAGTGGGGAGGATGCAGGGGCGCTCTAGCGGACGCCGGCAGAACGACGCACCAAAACACAGTT
The DNA here is from genome assembly GCF_032717465.1 of Coenobita brevimanus. NCBI lineage: Eukaryota > Metazoa > Arthropoda > Malacostraca > Decapoda > Coenobitidae > Coenobita > Coenobita brevimanus. The sequence continues at coordinate 3,846,504 of NC_136982.1, read as the reverse complement.
GGGCCGTGCCGCCGCGCGCCCAGTTCAAATTGCGGGCAGGAAAAAGTCGGATTTTTTTCGAATTTTTTGCGGTTTTTGGCACATTTTGGGAATATTGGATCCCAGGACCAAAGTATCCAGTAAGTGGGGATGTCCGGAAAGTGGGCATCCGGATAGTACGGGAATTACTGTATTTATGATGTCCTCCTCAAACTGTCTTTGGGCTTCCCTCCTTATTCTTGTATAATCGTTTCTTGCCTGTTTATAGTTGATATATGTCCTTTCACTATTGTGTCTTCTATATGTTCCATAAAAAATCTGTTTTTCTTTTGATTTTTACACACTATTAAACCATGTCTTTATTTTCTTTTCTTTTCTTTTTCATTGTGCTGGATGTACTTCTGGAGTCCTATTTCATAAAGTTCACAGAATTTGTTTATATATAATATTTAAATCTTGTCCTCTAAGCTCCTTTTCCCAATCTATTTCTAAGAAGTACTTCTTTAGGTCATGGTAGTTTCCCCTTTCATAATTTAGGCTCTTTTTGTAACTTTCATTGCTGTTAACTACGTCATATGCAATCCTGAAGTTGCAATTTAGTACTGTATGGTCGCTTTCGCCTAGTAAATATAAGATCTAGTACTGAGGGTACATCAAGTCCTCTTTTTTCAGGTGTTTTCCCTTACATGCTGTGTTAGGAAAATCTTGCACGAGATCCAGGAGCTTTTGGTCCCAACAGCTTTCTTGGCTTATTATACCTAGAGTATTCCACTTTATATTCGTATTAAAATCTGTTAGTGTAATTCTGTCCGATTTTTCCTCCATTCTATGTAGTAATGCTCTTAAACTGTGTGTGTGTGTGTGTGTGTGTGTGTGTGTGTGTGTGTGTGTGTGTGTGTGTGTGTGTGTGTGTGTGTGTGTGTGTGTGTGTGTGTGTGTGTGTGTGTGTGTGTGTGTGTGTGTGTGTGTGTGTGTGTGTGTGTGTGATGGATAAGCACTGCTTGCCTGGTTGCTGGGTGTGACGTCAGAAGCTGTGTTGCTCGGCGGTGGTGATATCAGTATCTCGTTGTTCGCCAGGAGATTCAATCATAATAAATCAGCTAAATTATCATCCTCAACAAAGGCTTCCCAAGGCCAGTTACTCGTCTACCGCAGCCACTCACTATCCAACACAACAGACAGGCACACAGACACGCACACACGCTGAAATTCTAAGCATATATAACAGACATCATATGAAGCGCCTAAGCGTGAGCGCGCGCGCGAACACACACACACACACACACACACACACACACACACACACACACACACACACGCAATCGCAGGCCCCTAAAAACAAGTATAGGCATTGGCAGAGGCGCGCGCGAACACACACACACACACACACACACACACACACACACACACACACACACACACACACACACACACACACACGATCGCAGGCCCTTGAAAACAAGTATAGGCATTGGCAGAGGCGCGCGCGAACACACACACACACACACACACACACACACACACACACACACACACACACACACACACACACACACACACACACACACACACGCAATCGCAGGCCCCTAAAAACAAGTATAGGCATTGGCAGAGGCGCAACAAACTAACCAAAGTTCCTTCCCTGACAAACCCTGGCCCAATGACCGTGGTAATTGTGTGCAGCGAGAACAATGAGTGAACGCAGGACAATGGGCAAACTTTGGTCCCATATCCACAAACGTCCCTCGGCCCCTGTTTTGTATAGGACTGTTTAAACTTTTATATTCACTATTACAGGTACCACAATACTTTCCAGCCAAAGTACAGTGAATATAATAATGAAAATAACACGAAGCCAAAACGATCTTAGGTAATAGTTAATATGGAGACCAGTTTTTCGTAAATATTTGCTAGGATCCATTATAAATACAACCCCTGATGCCTGATTGGTGGAGATGGGAATGAGGCGAAGGTAAGGTGGAGGTGGGAGTGGGAGAGAGGAGTGATGAGGGGGAGGAGGAATGGGGGGAAGGCGGGCTGCGTCAGCAACGAGATGGAGCGAAAAGATATGGAGATATCGAAAAATGCATACATAATACACATCCACATAAATATGAGTGAAGAAATACAACCATGTATAATTATATATTAATACAGGTGACAACTGGAGGACTCTGGAGTGAGACGGGACTGGATGGAATGGGGTTCTAAATTAACAATGAGATGGACTAAGAAGATGTAGAAATGATGCACAGTAACCAAATACTGTTTAGCTAAACTTAAATGATTAATACAAAACACGTAAGTTTACTGTGATAAGTATGAAATGTGAGAGGGTGGCTGCGTTATCAGTCATGGTGTGGAAGGGTGGAGATATTGCAATATGCATGCATGACATCAGTAAAATATGTGAACTTATTAATGCGGTACATTTTATGATACTGATGATCACTGGGGAAGACAAAATGACATGGAACAAGGGCAGTGACAAAGTCAACACTGCCTGAGTGAGAGGATGTGAAGACGTCTTACCGAGAATATCTCGAGTCTGAGTAGGCCTACGTCATTTTGGGTTTCTTCTTCCAATCCCTTAATTATTTCATTCAGCAAAGAGAAATTTTCAACCTTCATGAATTAGATACAGCCTTCATTCACCATTTCACTACCAGAGAGCTCTCCTAAACTGAATAAAGTCGTCAACCAGCAACAACAATAAACGATATATACAGGTATATCCCTTCGTGGGCCAGGGGTTACCAAGTTACACGGAAGGCCAATGGGGTCCCGGTGGACCCCAAACCTGACTGGTGTATTTCTGCCATATTCATAAAGTTATACCTACCGTACTAAACTTTGTACATATGGTGCCCAGGACACGACACGTGGAAGCAACCTAACAAGTGTCCCTTTTTGTTTTTGTTTTTATATTATTTTAGCAATTTTTTTTTTCATTTTATCACAATTTTATTAAAGATTGAGTGTGGAAATACTGATTCTACACTTATTTGAATGTCCGATTGTCAGTATTCTTGGAACAGGTTCTCAAAATAATAACAAGTTCATGTGTAAAGTAAATCAGCATGATCATGAAATAAAACTATCCCTATAATGTTCAAATTTGGTACAACAATTTCTTGTTTTATCCTCTTGATGAGCATCTTCTGTATTACTACCGTCACTTGCATTTTCAGAATTATCATCAGCACTCACAGGAGACTCAATACTACTCACACTAATTTCACTGTCCGATCGTTCAAGCACTTCATAATCATCAGCGTCGGATACAGATAAATCACCATCTGTATAATTTTCTTCTTCTTGGTCAACTTCTCCCACCGCCATTGAGGCATAAAACTTTGCTACTGGAATTGACATTGTCCTAATATTTATAAACTGAAATATCTGAAAAAAATATATACAAAAAATTAATCACACGAAAGGCCAGGTGGGGTCCTGGCAGACCCCACTGACATTTATTGCAATGTCACTCCTTAATCGTGTGAGATTTTTTGCTCAAATTTTATGAGGATATAAAATAACCACCTACAAAAAAAGTCATGAGGCCTGGCTGTGAGAGTAAAAAATGACTTAATGGCAACATTTTAAAAACATGCTGGTGTCCGCAGGGACCCCATTTGCCCACGAAGGGATATATATATATATATATATATATATATATATATATATATATATATATATATATATATATATATATTGCCAGACGCCTCAATCCCGTTTGGGGTGGCCACAAACAAATCGCCTCCAAGTCGCCCTGTCCCCCGCCATTTCACTGCCCTGCTCCCAACTCACACCCCCCTCTCTCATATACCTCTCCACCTCATCCTCGGCCTCCCCCTCCCTCTTCCCCCCTCCACCTCACTCACATACACTCTCTTCGTCAGTCTTTCACCCTCCATCCTCTCCACATGGCCAAACTACCTCAGTGTGTTCCTCATAACGCTTCCTATCACATCCACATCCACATCACAACGCTCCTTTATATCCTCATTCGTCAGCCTGTCTCTTCATGTGACTCCACAGACTCCTCTTAAATGACTCATTTCCACTGCTCTCACTCCTGACTTGTGTCCTTCCAACAACGTCCAAGCATCACTTCCATACGTTAGAGTTGGTATCACAATACTGTCATGTAGTAACTTTTTCACTTCCATGCTCACTTCCCTGTTTCTTATCACTCCTTTCAAAGAACCAGCAACCTTTCTTCCCTGCTGTACCCTTTCAAGCACTTCACCCTCCAAACCTCCATCCTTACTCATCACACTACCCAAGTACTTAAACGTACTCACATTTTCCAATTCCTCACCATCCAACCTCGCTGTACATTCACTGACTTCACCTCTCTCAAAGACCATCACTTTACTCTTCCCTACATTCACCTTTAGATTCCGTTTCTTACACACTCTCCCAAACTCATCCACCAAGCCTTGCAGCTCCCCTTCGACTTCACTCAACAACACAGTAACATCTGCAAACAACAGTACAGGGAGTTTCCAAACACTATCCTCTCTCACCAGCGCCACTCCAACATCCACTACCCTACCTTGTACCTCTTTTATTACCCCATCCATGTACAGATTGAACAACCATGGAGACATGACACATCCCTGTTTCAACCCAACTTTCAAAGAGAAAAATTCACTTAGTTCACTATCCACACGCACTGCAGCCTTTGTACCATCGTACATACTCTTCACAGCATTCAACAACTTCCCATCTACTCCATATATTCTTAACACTCTCCACAATCCTTGTCTATCCACCCTGTCATATGCTTTCTCCAAATCCATGAAAGCCGCATACAACTTCTTTCCCTTCTCTAGAAACTTTTCCACTAAAGATCTAAGAATGAATATCTGATCTTCACAACCTCTTCCCTTCCTAAAGCCTTCCTGTTCTTCTCCAACTAATTTCTCTGTTCTTTCTCTAACTCTGTCAATAAGTATCCTACCATACACTTTTCCCATTATACTAAGAAGACAAATGCCCCTATGATTACCACACACTTCTTTTTCCCCTTTTCCTTTGTATAAGGGAATAATTATACCTGACTTCCAATCCTCCAGGACTCTACCTTCCTCCCAGGCCAATCTGCACATCTTCCACATCCATTCTACTACTATCTCTCCCCCATGCTTCAGCATTTCACCACACACTCCATCAATTCCTGGGGCTTTCCCCAATTTAACTTTCTTCATTGCTTCCACAACTTCTATCCTACTGATTTCTTCCTGTCTTCTCACCTCCCTCCTTCTCCCAGCCATTCCCCAGCCACTTATACTCGCATTACTTCCATCCTCTATGTTCAACAATTCTCTAAAGTGTTCTCTCCATCTGCTCACTTTTTCTCCCTTCTCCACTAGTAATCTACCATTTTTAGCTTTCACTCCCCTGCTAACTTCACTTCCACCCTGTCTTACTCTTTTCACCTCTTTCCAGAACATTTTCTTACAGTCCTTCCACTTTACACTCAAATTCCTTCCAAATTCCTCATCCACTCTCTTCTTACTCTCTCTTACTAATCTTTTCACCTCTCTCTTTCTTTCTACATATAACTCTCTCTTCCGCCTCTCAACTTCTTCCACGCCCCTATTTCTCATCCATTCATTGTATGCTTTCTTCTTTTGTACCACAGCCTGTCTCACCTCTTCAGTCCACCACGCTGTTCCTTGCACCCCCCTCCGTCTTCTCTTCCTTCCACACACCACATCACATGCTGCACATATTTCTTCTGTAAATATCCTACACACACCTTCCACGTCTCCCATCTGCTCCAATTCATATTTGCCCAATGGTTCCTCCACTTCTCTCTTATACTCTGCCTTTTTCTCATCCTCTTGTAACCTTTCCACTCTCCTTGTATGTATGTATATATATATACATATATATATATATATATATATATATATATATATAAAATGTGTCTGACACTAGGAAAAGGCTTCAGGGTCTATTCCAAGGGCCAGAAGTCCTCTTACACACCTCAACATTTCACCACTTAGGTGCTAACACCCACCGTCCATACATGCTAGGGCTGTCTCACACAGGACTTGTGCACTGATATTAGCCGAGGTATTTTAATGCCATGTATACGGGTCTTCTGGATGATCACTAAAGTCTGCATTTATGAAATTCAAACTCTTAAACTGTTCCCTGCCCCAACCTGGATTCGATCCTGATTCCATTAGGACTGCAAGCCGCCTCTCTACCGATTCAGCCACCGCCTCCCCCCGTCATTGTGGTGAGGGGTTTACAATGCATGCTTCACATTCGTATACATATAAACAAACAATAAATATCAATTGCCATAAAAGTAATGATGATGATGAATTGTACAACTATACTCGGTAAATGTACGCTTTACTTTAATCAGCAGAGGGATCATACCAATTAATATTCCTCCGGTTTGTTTTCTGTACTCTTCTATTTCAGATTTAAAAAGAAACGTTCATTTACCAGCCCAGAAATAATAAGAAAAATATAAATGACAAACAGAAAGAACTCATTTGGCAAGTGCTTCTACTGCTTAAAGTAGAGCGTATGTTTACCCTATATTCAGCTATTTTGTTGGTGATGGATCATTCTTTTTCTGACAATTACACTTCCCGTGCTCAACAGAAAGCACCAGTGTTGATGATATACTAAAATATCCTAGCTAACCATTTTCTTAGCTAAAAACATATAAGATACCTGCAGTGTCAAATATCAATTATGTAAAAATCTTTGAATACTAAAATAAAAACCACTATCGCGTAAACAGCGTGATGGAGTAATAATTCATGAGCACAAATCAACAGAAAATTAAATAGAACTAGAAAAACATAAATGCAGTTGCATGGCCCATACACTGCCACATGCTCAGCTAACATCTGTTCAGCTATGTGGATAGTATCACGCCTGACTGTCAGTTAGCCAGGACAGTCTGAGTGACAGTTCTCAGTCACCAGTGCAGGAGTGTCCACAGTATTGCCTCTTGTTCACCTGCACATCACTCACTCGCAATAAAACCATTCGTTTACTCACACCAATCAAACACTACTTCAATAACGTTACCTGAACGAAACTCAGTTCCATCCATACTGCACAATGTCGGTAAAACAAAACAATACTGCTGGGAATAAACTATAGTGCAGGTTCAATTATTATCGTGCAGGTAGGAAACAGATGGTTATCATCGTCCCTAGGAGCCCATGGGAGTAGTGCGGGGACAAAACTCCATTACTTGACTAGGCACAACAATCCCTGGCGGGAAACCCAGACACATACAGTATGCACAATCGAAATCCGTTCTGACTGTGTTAAACATAAATATCTTGTTCATAAATGAGTGAAATAGGCACGTGTTTCACTCTTTTATATGCCCGTGTCATGCTGCTTCCTCTCCACGAATTACTGCCTGCACAGGTTCTAACAATGTGTTCCCTGTGGCCAAGTATCGTAATGTAACTGACAACCGCTGGCGGTGAGTTACTTATCATAGCATTTGTTTATATTTTTTCTTCCTTTATCTGAACGAAAAAGGAAATCATCCTCAGCAAGTCTTCGAAACGTTCTCCATCCATTTCCAGATAACTTTTACAATCGTCTGGATCATTTGGCACAATACAAACAAATTTTCATGGATGCAGAGATACTACCCCTTCAAAAAGCTGTTCGTTTATCAACTAAATTTTGCGCCCTACATTTGGTTAAAAAAAAAAAAAAAAAAAAAAAAAAAAAAAAACAGCAAGTGTTGCACAGGGGTCTTAGTCAAAATTCATGGTTACTCTACCAGACCTTTAGAGGCTGAGGGTTGACGTAGGCTTCAGCTAAAAACTGCACGGTATTACAGGATCACTGCTGATGACAGATTATTTAGTGATATTGCTCTTACGACACTGAACAAATATTAGCATACTGAACGTAAGTACAGGTACACCACTCAAGGTGACTAACATCAACTGGAGATAACAAATAATAATACATCACGAGACTGACGGGTTTAACAAAAGAAATATAAAAGAACACACAGTGGTCCGACCTGAGGATGTACTCGATGGTAAACCAGACAACAACGAAGGACTCTGTATAGAAGAGGACGGCGGTGGCTTGCTCCTCGTACTCCTCCACCGTGGACAGCACACTTAGGGTCAGGCACAGGAAGATCACGAGGAACCTAAGGGGAGAGAGAGAGAGAGAGAGAGGGCACGGTTAATGGAGAGGCGTGTGACAATGTACTGTAGGTCTTAATGCTACATGCCTAACAATATCATAACACATACTTGCCTACTATTATCATTAGTGGTACGTGCGATACGTGCGTAAGATGCAGCAGCAGCAGAATAATAATTAATAATTATTATTATTATTATTATTATTTTTTAATAATTATTAATAATTAGTTATTATTATTATTATTATTATTATTATTATCATCATCTTCATCATTATTATTATCATTACTATTATTTTATTATTATTATTATTATTATTATCAATATTATTATTATAATTATTATTATTATTTTTTAATAATTATTAATATTCTTAGTTATTATCATTATTATTCTTAGTTATTATGATTATTATTATGATGATGATGATGATGATCATGATTATTATTATTATCTTCATCATTATTATTATCATTACTATTATTTTATTATTATTATCATTATCATTATTATTATTATTATTATTATTGTTATTATTATCATCATACATTGCTATTGTTTTTAATATTATAATGAAAATCATAAAAACATTTGTTCTGCTTTCGTTCCCTCCTTTGGCAATTGTCAAGCTTACGAAACCCCTTCAGTAAGATGACGTCATTATTGGCTTATTTTTGCTACTTAAAGACGATTTTATTAAACCAAGTAAAGGCCTCAACTATTTATGTTAACGAACACTAACCCCTTCGGCTCTAGAAGTCTCTCCTCCATGCTTAGTGAAATCGTCTGAAGGAAGCTGGAATATCATCAGAACGACGTCACCGTAATGAAGAAATATGGGGTGAGCTCTATACCTCCCAGTGAAGCTTACCATGTTGGGGATACTATTCACTGAGGTGCTATACTCCCCGCCAGGCAACTTGTCTCTTAAGCCCCGTCCCTTCCCACCCACCGCTCGTTGAGTGGATGAGGAGGGGCGGGACCACGACTGCTGGAAGAGGGAGGCGCTTAAGGGACAAGTTGCATGACGGTGAGTACAGTGAATCATCTGTGGCAGCGACCCATAGCCTAGAGCATCAAGAAACGAATCGCAAGTGGGAAGTGCCATATAAAAGCAACTTACCGAGATACCCATTTAACACGATAACGATTTTTCTGTTCAGTTCTAGGTAATATGATTCTCTCTCTCTCTCTCTCTCTCTCTCTCTCTCTCTCTCTCTCTCTCAGCCAACAAATGTCTACTACTCACTCTTCTACTGTCCAGCTGCCAGCCAAAACCGAGACTTCCTAATACAAGCACCGGGTCGCTTCCACAGTCAGCGATAAACTTCTCAGCATGTTAAGCTTCGTTGCGGAAGTATGGCGCTCTCTAGGGATAACCATTCAAATTATGCTCAAGTATATGGTTCGTTCACTCCCCAACACTAATTGCAGAAACAAAGGAATGAAGTGAGGTTAGCATCTAAAGAAAAAATGTAGTCAGAGAAGAAGCGACCTTAAGCCTGAAAAGACTGCATTATGTTTTCTGTCCTGGTTATTATGAAAAGTGACGGGAAAAAATTCATTTGTTAATGCTTGAAGTAATAAAAAGGTTTCTTTGGTCGGCATGTCAAAAAAAAAAAAAAAAAAAAAAAAAAGGGAAGCGATCTTAATCCTAAAAAGGAATTCTGTCTAGGATATTACTGAAAAAGGTAGACAAAAGGGGAATATCTCTAAAAATACAATCTATAACGTGGGTCAGATTTTTGTCCTTTTGCAGCTTACTTCACGTAATTCAATGAAAAAATGAAAAAGAAAAGCGAAAAAATACAAAGCTACAATGCAACAGTTGTACATTCGTTTCGTAACACTATTTCGCGACTAGCACCATATTCTAGTGTTAATCTACTGTTACGGATCAGCATTCAAGAAGAGACGGCAGTTTTAGACCAAATTAAAATGAAATCTGCATAGTCTCTCCTCACGTGACCACCCAAGCAGTTTCATTAACTCTAAGCCAGTGTGTCTGTCCCAACTCAGCCCCATTCTTCTAAGTGACGGGGGAGGCAGAATGGTCCTAAATTAATTACAGAAATGTTTGACTTTGGAACGCTGGTGAAAAATGGCCGTTCAGCGCCGCCCAGTTCTAGAGAATAAGTGAAAAGATATAAGACTCTTTCTTTCTCTCTCTCTCTCAAATAGTGAAATGTGGCTACATCCGTCCGTAGAGTTCGCAACCCCCCCACCCCCCTTCCATCAAACCCTAAATTCCAATGACGAATTTTGATGTTGCTTCTTATTATCTCCAGATGATTCTTCTGTTCTTAATATGGACTTCTCGATCCGTGGGGTTATAGTCTCGATTAAACCCTCCACTATTTGATGTCCTTCCTAGCTGAATAAAATCGACCAGCAGGGGTACGAATAAACTAGGAGTACGTCAGTGCATGGAAGGAATTAACTCTTTCAATCCGATGACGTATTTTTGCATTTCATTCGTGCCACCCCCAAATGATGTTATTCAGCTCAAGGGAATCCTCATTTAGGAATAGGGTTAATGAAGGCTGTATGAAATTCTCCCTATTCGAAAAGCCTGTTCTCGACTGAATAAAATCGACTAGCACGAACAATGAAAGTAACAGGTTAACAGATAGAAGGCTGTTGGGGGCAGTCCTTGAGTGACAGTTTGCGTATATTTTCTATAGGATTAAAGAAAAAAAAATCAAAATTCAGAGACGTAAACTGTGGGGTCTTGCTGGGTAACGGTTAAAAAGTTTCTCTCTCTCTCTCTCTCTCACTCTCAGCCAACAAATATCTGCTATTCACTATTCTGATTTTCCGGCCTCGCAACAAAGCCGAAATTTCCTAATGTAATCACTGATTTTTTTTAACGGTACATCAGTTCAGAGAACATCAGGTACGTGAAATGTAGGCAGTTCTTCCGTCGATTCATTATCATTTTTATTCTGTCCTTATAAGAAGCGCTGGGACCCGGATTTCAGCAATGTATCGGTGGACGTCTTTTTCAATGTTGTCAGCTGCAACAAAACTTATTTAGTTTAGATTATATTTTTGGTACTAAGCTGGCTCGCTATAACTTTCATTAACTTGCTCACTATAAGAATTTTTTCTCAAGTTACATAAAATCTTCTGGTGCAGGCAATAATAAAGTTAAAGTTAACTGGGGTACCCGGCGTTGTCCCCCCCCCCCCTCCGTCCTCGGAGCCGCCCAAGGGGATGCCACCCTGCCTAAAACTTGGTACAAGTGAAGGTTTACTACCAGGTAAAATTTTGCTTTCTAATAAATAAATTGGCTGTACATACTGGCGTTGGCGGGGAGCCTCGGAGACCTCTCTCATAACGGGCGGCCTCCACGGATCCTTTTCTGTATAAAACCTTATCTTTGTGGAGGTCCATGATCATGGACCTCCACAAAGATAAGTGCATTATGGACAAACACACACACACACACACACACACACACACACACACACACTGTTTTATACATGTCATCTGACTGAAAGGGTTAAAATAATAAGAAAGTTATAAGACAACGGTGGGTCCTAATGGGTTTATAAGTTCCCTCGTTTATCATTCTCTGCTCGCTCCCCTCCTCTTTCTCTCTAAACCATAAAACTGTCATTTACTACGGACGTTTTCCGGCTCCTGCACTAACAGAGGGCTCTTCAGAGCTAAGTAAAATCGTCTAGTTGCAGTTACGAAAGTAAAGAGACGTCATCGTCCTCATGGTAATAATTAAAATATTCTTTTTCAATGAATGGTTCCACTACGCTGAATAATATTGTCTACCTACTTGCAGTACATATACAACCACCTACCTACCTACACGGCCACTCACCCACCTACTCCGTCACCCAGCAACCAAAATAAACAGCTATCCAAACATTTACAGTATCTGCTCATTTATAAACCTACCCATCCACTTAAGTAGACCGATATCTACTCATTTATCAACACAGCCACCCATACACGAATCCAAACAGCTACCTATTCATTTATCTGAACTGCCAGTGACTCACAGTATCAGTATCTGATCCTACAAATCCTATTCACACAAGCACTTACCCATCTATTCACTCACGAACCATGCTACCCATGTAAAATCTCCCTGGCGATTTTCACACTCATATAAGTACACGGTACCAACATCCACACTCCTACCGATCCACCCACCTAACTCCAACTACACACACACACACACACACACACACACACACACACACACACACAGTTCTAAAGCCACCCCCTTCCCAGCAGGAATCGAGAGGGTTGGGGTGAAAGAGACCTATGTTCTGACCCCTGGAATGTGGGTTGTTGCGGTCTGTTGCCTTCAATGAACGCCCTCGGAATTCTGGACATCAGGAATGCTAGAGTGCAAATCGGAATCGGGAAGCTGGGCATTGGACGAGCTGGGAATATTTTGCTAGGAATAGGGAAGCTGGGAATCGTGGAGCTGGGAATCAGGGATCTAGGATTCAGGGAGTTGGAAATCAGAAGCTGGGAATCAGGGAGCTAGGAATCAAGGAGCCGGGAATCAAGCCGGGATTCAGAGAGCTGGTTATCAGGAAGCCGGGAATCTGAGAGATGGGCATCATGGAGCTGAGAATTAGGGAACTGGGAATCAGGGAGTTGGGAATCAGTAAGCTGGGAATCAGGGAACTGGGAACAGAGGAACTGGGAATCTGGAGAGCAGGGGAAACTTTGCTGGAATTCAGATACGAACTGAGAAGGCTGACAAAAGCTCAAACTGAGAATCACGAGCGCCCAAAAATACGCCCATCTCTGAATCGGAATCACATTGACCGCAAACTAAGAATCGGAACCGCAGAGAGAGGAAACTGGGAATCAGAACTAGAATGATAGCAAAATGAGGAAATGAACCAGAATATAAGTACTCTAAGAACAGGAGCAGAACCAACGCAAACTACGGGCCTGTCCACACTGACTCCGAATTTAAACACATTCCGACGCAAACTTGTACCATCGTGTAGGTCGAAATATGTATTAGAAAGACCTTGCTATTCATCAGCCCATGGAGTGAGTTGGGCCTCCTTCAGTGCCAGACATACTGAAATGTAGGTGACAGTGAGAACAGAAAGCAGCCTAGTGAAATGGGTTGCTGTTCTTTCAGTTTACAGGTCGCCTTGCATGATCATACAATTTGCATCAGAATATGTGTGATTCCGACTTCAGCGTGACGATAGTTCATTCATTTTAACAGAGTGTTCCCCGTATCTTTGGAAGAATATGACAATACATCCAATCAGCATCCTTTCCATGGCACTCCATGACTAGCATCATATTCTAGTGTTAATCTCTTGTTAAAGCTCACTATTCAAGATGGAAAGATGGCTGATTTACGCCTATACTCGTTTCACCTTAGCCTGGCCCAAATTTTTGTCCCTTTGCAGCTTATTTCACATGGCTCAGTGGGAGAAAGATGACAATACTACAGTCCTACATCTCTTTCATAACACTTCTTTTTGACTAGCATCATATTCCCGTGTTACTCTACTGTTACAACCCAGTATTCACAGTAGATACACGGCAATTTTAGGCCACGTTAGAGTGAATGGAGTATAGTTAAAGTGAGACAGTCCTTAAGAATGGGAACAAGAAGTACGGACAAAGATGAAAATCGGAAGAAGAATGAGAACAAACTGTTAATCATAATCGGGGCAAATACGACGCAGCAACAGCACAAGGATGAGACTTAGATCACTCGCCAAGAGAAAAAAAAAATATGCAGCCTACTGATATGAAATAAAGCAGGATTTACGAGACAAGGGATCTGGTGGTGGTGGAGGGGGAGGGTATCTAAGGAGGACGAGGAAGGGATGAAGGGGGAGGGAAGCTGAGTGTGCGGGAGGGGTTTAAGGTGGGGTGATGAAGGGGCGAAATAGTGGGGTGGTGGGAATAAGGGGGAAAAGGGGAAGAGAAAGGAGGGAAGTGGGAGAAGGAGGAGATGAAGGGAGAGAGAGGCCGAAGGTATAGGGGGGAACGAAAAGGTGAGGTGATGAAGGGAGACGAAAGAGGGAGGAAAGAGGGAGAGGGAGAGGGGGGGTGCAGGATGATGGATGGAACGCGGGGAGTTACAAAGGAGAGCAGGTCGTAGGCGATGAAGCGAAATGAAAATTGACGAAGAACTGGACGTGAAAGGGAGAGAAAAATGGGCGAACGTAAGAGGAACTGATTTAAAAAATTGAAAAGGGATATGCAAAACGACAGGATGTCTGTGACGTAGTTAAATGAAACTGAGAAAAATACGAGATATATGCTGATACAGAATATATATATATATATATATATATATATATATATATATACTCTGTAGTCAATCAGAATGTGCAAAGTTCGTAATTAGCAACCTGAGGGTTATGTGTGATAGTCTTTAACATGCCTGAGGCTGTGGGTTTTCCTGGGATAATAAAATCGTCATACAGTACAGAGTTAGAGGAGTGCTGAAGGCGTTAATAAACAAGAAAGTTGTACAAGCAAATTATCTTCAATTTCATGCAAACAAGCGACATTTGCAGAAGCTTCCTTCCTCTTTGTATGTACTGTATACATATTTGACTGCACCTGTCTCTATGGATCGAACAAATCACACAACAAGCAGGCTAGAGTCCCCGTTTGAATATGGCTCGCTCCGTACGGTAGCCACGTTTAAGGCCGAACAGTTTTGGTGTCTGATGTTTTTGTGCCCGTCTTTTGGTGGTTATAAGCCTTTATTTTTACAGCTACTGGTCTGTGAAATAATTCTAAATGCCATAATGAAAAAATCTGTGAAAGTTGTTTCACAACCTATCCATCTGGCTCAGTCACATGCACCGTAACTAGCAAGCCACTTGACCCAGAAATAAAAGCCAACGGTCGTGGCTGCCAGCGCTGGTAAGACGAATGAGAACGAGAACACCACTAACACCAAGGAGAAAAACACACACACGCACTGTGTGTGTGTATGTGTGTGTGTGTGAGAGAGAGAGAGAGAGAGAGAGAGAGAGAGAATTTCCTTCACAACGTAATACAGGAAACTATAAAGTTGAGAATACAAATACAAACGAATAAAGTGAATCAATAAAGACCCCAGCAAGAAACATATTAGATGCACACAGAACCGAGTTAATAATCGCTTGGAAAATAGAAAATATCTATCAACCAACTGCAAAACTTGGCAGCCGATTTGACTCTGGTTTCCTAAAAATGCTGATGCTTGTGGCCGTAGTCAGGGGTATGGGGTGGGGGGTTATATAGGAATGCCAGCCAGGGATGGGGGTGGGGGAGTGTATTCTTTCTCACTGTGTAGGTAAGCTTGTCCTAGGTTCATATTCTCGTCAGGTAGAGCCTCCTTGACACATACACCTTAGGGATTTTTTTCTCTTCTGGTACGTTCGTATACTGGCTCACCCATATGTAACGCTCCTCTTCCACCCCGCCAGGTGTTTTCTCGTGTGTTATGAGGACGGCTTAGTCTGGGTTACCTGGGTTTAACTTGCATCTCTGTAGGCTAATCACTCCTTGCAACATATGGGTCTCCACCGTACAAGAATATAGTCACAAGGCGGTAACAAGAATGAATGAAACGTCATCGTACTAAAGGGGTTAAGATATAATATGAAGACTAAATCGCTAATGGGAGGTTGTAAGAAAGCCTCCATAGCTGACGAGAATACGGGCACTGATGTGGCAAAGTGGTAGTGGTGCTAGAAAACTTAGTGTAGTGTCTGGTAATGATTTTAATGTTTACCCGTAAAGTCATCAGTACATATAAGTGTGCCTAATGTGACTATGTATGTGTCAATTGAGTACTACAGTAAAAGTATATTTACCCGTTGTAACTGCTTAATGCAAGTCGTAGGTTTTATCAAAGGCTGGGGTAATATTATGAGCGAGAGCGAAGCCCTCGCGAGTCTCTCGTCAAGTAGTGGCATTTTCTCACATATGAGAGGCCCAACCCGGCCCGGCCCGACCGTAACGCTTTGGAGAAGCTTATATCTCAGCAACCACAGGGCTGATCACTGCGTGGTTTGCACTATATGACAGCCCCATCCTTTAAGATTTGTTTTTGACAAGTTTCATCACATCCCGGCGGTGCATGTGCCACGTGACATGCGCCATGTGCAGCATGTCACAAACCTTCAAAAGACGGCCACAAGCCAGACAGTTTGTCGTAAAGGCATAAAACATCGTAGGTAGATAGCCATCAATATGCTCTTGGCATGCCACATTTCAATGCTTTCGGATTTAAATGGGCTCTCTCGTACCTCATCGACAAAGGCGTATTACTGGTCATATTATGCTGTATAATATCTGGCTAGATTATGAAGAATCTTCTTAATAAAAGGAAATTACAGGAATCCCATAATATTCAGTGCTCACCGTGACAACAACAGTTGGACAACAATCATCATCAGAGTATCCACTGATATGAGCCACTATAATTTAATTCATCATTAAGGCCTTTGAACAAATAAGGATAAAGACGTACCACACTTATCAATGACAAGGATAACAATACAAAGCACTTATAGAAGGCAAGGCTATGAAAGACATAACGGTTAGGAAAACTATTCAATCACTACCTGACTTAGAGAAAAGTACAATTTTTTTGCACTGTGGTATAGTTTCAGCTCCCCCCCCCCCACACACACACAAAAAAAAAATAGTCTTCGGTCAGTAGAAACACTGCCTCATTTTTTCATCATAATCGTGCCAATCAGATATTTCTGCGATCCGGTGACGGACGGGGTCGTACTGTTGTAGGGCCATGAGGCTACTTCTCTGCCTCTTCCTAACCGGTTTATCAATTTATTTAATTATTACCGGTGCTTTTTAACTATTTGGCAAGTCAATACTCTCTTGGATGCTCTGTCTTTCTAGCCTTTTCATCCTGACGACATCCTCTTAATTTAATTCTTCCTATCCGCGGACAACTCTGTTCATCTCATGATATACTGTATATATATATATATATATATATATATATATATATATATATATATATATATATATATATATATATATATATATTATTTTTACCTTGAGAGGTCAGTTAAATCCTTCATCAGCCCTTTCACTACTAGAGATCCTTCCCCAATTGATTAAATTGTCCAGAGTGACTGAAGGGTTCCAAGTTCACTCCGATGACATTTCAAATTATTCCTGGTATCTCCAGACGATTTTGTTAACTGTGGTGAGATCGTTTTTTTTTGTCCGACTCAGGGCATAGGCTTCACAGCCTGCTATCAAGGCCCAGCAGTCCTCCTACATACCATACACCTCTACATGTCACCACTTCGGCGCTAACACCCACCGTCCATATTGAATACATGCTAGGGCTGTCTCATACAGGACTGATGTATTGGTATTAGCGGGGGTATTTTTACGACATGTCGGCGGGTCTTCTGGTAGATCAGTAAAGCCTGATTTAATAGGGGTGGGGGAGTGTATTCTTTCTCACTGTGTAGGTAAGCTTGTCCTAGGTTCATATTCTCGTCAGGTAGAGCCTCCTTGACACATACACCTTAGGGATTTTTTTCTCTTCTGGTACGTTCGTATACTGGCTCGCCCATATGTAACGCTCCTCTTCCACCCCGCCAGGTGTTTTCTCGTGTGTTATGAGGACGGCTTAGTCTGGGTTACCTGGGTTTAACTTGCATCTCTGTAGGCTAATCACTCCTTGCAACATATGGGTCTCCTCCTGCAGTTCATAATCCTCCTTTCGGGGGATAGGAAGTTGAGGAACGTTCGTATAACTGGAAACTTGAATTTGGAAGGAATCTGAGTGTAAAGTGGAGGGACTGTAAGAAAATGTTCTGGAAAGAGGTGAAGAGAGTAAGACAGAGTGGAAGTGAGGTTAGCAGGGGAGTGAAAGATAAAAATGGTAGATTACTAGTGGAGAAGGGAGAAAAAGTGAGCAGATGGAGAGAACACTTTAAGGAATTGTTAAACATACAGGATGGAAGTAATGCGAGCATAAGTGGCTGGGGAATGGCTAGGAGAAGGAGGGAGGTGAGAAGACAGGAAGAAATCAGTAGGATAGAAGTTGTGGAAGCAATGAAGAAAGTTAAATTGGGGAAAGCCCCAGGAATTGATGGAGTGTGTGGTGAAATGCTGAAGCATGGGGGAGAGATAGTAGTAGAATGGATGTGGAAGATGTGTAGATTGGCCTGGGAGGAAGGTAGAGTCCCGGAGGATTGGAAGTCAGGTATAATTATTCCCTTGTACAAAGGAAAAGTGGAAAAAGAAGTGTGTGGTAGTCATAGGGGCATTTGTCTTCTTAGTATAATAGGAAAAGTGCGTGGTAGGATACTTATTGACAGAGTTAGAGAAAGAACAGAGGAATTAGTTGGAGAAGAACAGGGAGGCTTTGGGAAGGGAAGAAGTTGTGTAGATCAGATATTCATCCTTAGATCTTTAGTGGAAAAGTTTCTAGAGAAGGGAAAGAAGTTGTATGCGGCTTTCATGGATTTGGAGAAAGCATATGACAGGGTGGATAGACAAGGATTGTGGAAAGTATTAAGAATATATGGAGTAGATGGGAAGTTGTTGAATGCTGTGAAGAGTATGTATGATGGTGCTAAGGCTGTAGTGCGTGTGGATGGTGAACTAAGTGAATTTTTCTCTTTGAAGGTTGGGTTGAAACAGGGATGTGTCATGTCTCCATGGTTGTTCAATCTGTACATGGATGGGGTAATAAAAGAGGTACAAGGTAGGGTAGTGGATGTTGAAGTGGCCCTGGTGAGAGAGGATAGTGTTTGGAAACTCCTGTACTGTTGTTTGCAGATGATACTGTGTTGTTGAGTGAAGACGAAGGGGAGCTGCAAGGCTTGGTGGATGAGTCTGGGAGAGTGTGTAAGAAACGGAATCTAAATGTGAATGTAGGGAAGAGTAAATGATGGTCTTTGAGAGAGGTGAAGTCAGTGGATGCACAGCGAGGTTGGATGGTGAGGAATTAGAAAATGTGAGAACGTTTAAGTACTTGGGTAGTGTGATGAGTAAGGATGGAGGTTTGGAGGGTGAAGTGCTTGAAAGGGTACAGCAGGGAAGAAAGGTTGCTGATTCTTTGAAAGCAGTGATAAGAGACAGGGAAGTGAGCATGGAAGTGAAAAAGTTACTACATGACAGTATTGTGATACCAATTCTAACGTATGGAAGTGAAGCTTGGACGTTGTTGGAAGGACACAAGTCAAGAGTGAGAGCAGTGGAAATGAGTTATTTAAGAGGAGCCTGTGGAGTCACATGGAGAGACAGGCTGACGAATGAGGATATAAAGGAGCGTTGTGGTGTGGATGTAGATGAGATAGGAAGCGTTATGAGGAACACACTGAGGTGGTTTGGCCATGTGGAGAGGATGGAGGGTGAAAGACTGGCGAAGAGAGTGTGAGTGAGGTGGAGGGGGGAAGAGGGAGGGGGAGGCCGAGGATGAGATGGAGGGATGGGGTGGAGAGGTATATGAGAGAGGGAGGTGTGAGTTGGGAGCAGGGCAGTGAAATGGAGGGGGACAGGGCGACGTGGAGGCGATTTGTTTGTGGCCACCCCAAACGGGATTGAGGCGTCTGGCAATAGATAGATAGACAGATAGTCGCTGCCACCACATGAAGGCGTCCTCTCTAACACAGGGTTATAAAAAAAAAAAAAAAGACGACAGACAGGCAAGGATGACAACAGTACCTCCATGCACCCTTTGAAGGCAGGCTAAGTAATAAATTGGGGATGCATTTAAATGGTTGGCATGCCGGAGCGGAAAAAGCTGCGAGGCGGAGAATGTGTGGGGTCGCGAGTTTGGTCCCGGCTGTTGTAGGAAAAAGTTTGAGGATTTGAATTTTCAATTCTAGGCAGTTCACTTCTCTCCCATAAGGCCTCATCTATATGTACACACACACACACACACACACACACACACACACACACACACACACAAACTCTCCCCCATTCTCTCTCTCATTACATTCACGTCTAAAATAAACGTGATATCCCTAGCATATCACACTTCAGATGCCTGTATCTGGCGACAAAGTGGAGACGTGTGAGGGACCCTGCAGATGAGGACTACGGCGGTATGTGGCATGTGGAGCACTGGAATTCAGGGTGCATGGAAAAAGTAAAATGGCAGGAGAGAAAAGGAGGAAAGTAAAAATAAAATAAAATAAAATAAAAGGAAATTGAAAAAAGACGACACTAGAAGCTGAAAAAGACTAAAAAAAAAAAGGAACCAGAAACGGAAACTAATATATCTATATCTTTATCTATCTATCTACACACACACACACACACACACACACACACACACACACACATATATATATATATATATATATATATATATATACAGAAAATTTGAAAGCTATAAAAAGGACATTGAAACAAGCAAACAGGAAACAAAAACGAAAATAAAAACAAAGGGACCAAAAACGAAAAACAAAACGTAAAAAAACTAAAGCAATATGACAAGGAAACTACGAATACTGAGGAAACTAGGTAAGAGGAAACTGAAAATATAAAACAAAATTTCATAAGAAGAGGAAATTAAACAAAGAAGAGGAATTTCCCTCAAAAAAAGGATAAACATATGGAACAGAGGTGCATGAAAGACAAAGGGAACTGTAAGAAAAATGTTGTGACAGGTATGGGTGGAGGCAGCTATATGGGGGTAGAAATATAAAGGCAAATTGTTGGACTATGGAAAAAGTAACAATGCAAGGATTTACACACACACACACACACACAAAAGCATACGTATTTCTCTCTCTCTCTCTCTCTCTCTCTCTCATGACAGTGGCAAAGGGGCAATGCGAGATAAGATACACACAGATGAAGAGGCTGACAGGCTGAATTCTATTTTTAAAAATCACATGTTTAAACCATTTCCGTAAACTGAAGAAACGTACGGCGATATTTTTTGCATTTTTTTTAATCTTTTCAAAATATCCTGAATCTATTTTCCTTTTTATTTCAGACGCTTATACATTTATTTTAACAAGTTTGAAATGCCAGAGTGAAATTTCCCGAAACATAGGAATTGGATACTATACGAAAGATGGGCTGGAAGGGAAGGAGAGAGAAGGCAGTAAGGAAGAAAAAAAAAATTAGGATGGAGAAACGAGAGTCAGACAAGAGGGGGGAGGAAGGACAGAAGAGAGTGAGATAAGCAGGGAAAAGAGTGAGGAAGGAGAGAAGAGTGAGATGAGAAGAGAAGCAGAGTGAGGAAGGAGAAAAGGAGAGTTAAAGGAAGAAGAGAAGAAAACAAGACTGGAGAAAGTGGAGTAAGATGATGAGGGATAAGAAAGAAGAGGGAATAAAGCAGAGAAAAGGGTAGAAGTGAGTATGAAAAAGGAATGAGAAAAAGCAAATAAGGAAGAAGACGAGAATGAAATAAAAATGGGGGTCAGGGAACAAGAGTAGAGTGTATGGAAGACAAGGGAGTAAGGAAGAAGACGAGAGAGTAAGGAGGGAGAGGACAGAGTAAGGAGGGAGAGGACAGAGTAAGGATGGAGAGGACAGAGTAAGGAGGGAGAGGACAGAGTAAGGATGGAGAGGAGAGAGTAAGGAAAGGGAACAGCAAGTAAGGAAGGCGATGAGAAAGTACGAAGAAAATCAAGTAATGTCGGAAAGGAGACAGTAAGAAATATATGAAAAGAATAAGGCAGAAATTAAGGGAGCACACAAGAATCAAAGGGATAATCAGAGGCTAAAGAAGGACTAATGAGAGTAAGGAAGCAGAGAAGAGACGAAGGAGAAAGAGAAAAGAGCAAAGGATGGAGAGACTAGGAAAGGAAGAAGATGTAAAGGAAAGCTAGAGACAGTCGTGATAAACAATAGAAACTAAGGAGGAAGAGACAAAACATGAGTAAAGAGAAGAGAGTAAAGATGATGAGAACAGAGTAAGAGAGAAGACAAGCGAGCACGGAAGGAGACAAACACAGAATAAGAGGAAAGAAGACAATAGAAGAGAGAGAGAGAGAGAGAGTAGCAGAAGCCGCCTCTTGATCATCGCAAACCTACTTACAAAACGGGAAAAAATTAGTTGAATTTACCTAACACAATTACCAACAGTGAAAGAGAAAAATGTAAATGAGTTCCCAGACTTGCCCAGTAACCCGTTTGGAAGGCAGTATGAGCCGCTTACGAAATCTAAACATGAAACGTAGACACAAACGAAATACAGACAGACCCACGAAATGTACACTTAAGAAATGTACATACTTAAGAAATGTACACTTACGAAATGTACACACTAACGAAATGTTCACACTCACGAAATGTACACACTTACGAAATGTACACACAAAGAATGTACAGATGTTTACAAACTGTAGACACACGAAATGTAGCCTACACACGAAAGTGACACTTAAGAAATGTTGACCAGTTTACGAAATTTAGACACCTACGAAATGTCGAGACATTTTATTGAGTACTGGGAAGTTCTGACACAGTAATGAAATGTACAGAATCGCCAAAATATTACTCAACAACACAGCTTAGAAAACGGCAGGTTAATTCCTTCAGAATGGCGATGTTATTTCTATTATATTCTTGCTAGTTCCCGGCCATTTTGTTCAAGTTTAGAGCGACATGTCCGAAGCTGGGAAGTAAGACAGAGCCTGCACTGACCCCTTCACTAGTAGGGGATTCTCTCTGGCTGAATAAATTCATATAGTGTAGGAAGAAAAAAGGAAAAAAAGAAGAGAAGCACTCACACCTAGTGACGGTTTTAATGGCTGATAATCTGACACTGCCCCTGTGACCCTGAATACCTGACTTCTCAAAAATCGAACCCTTTCGTCCTTGCCTGCCCTCAACCCATTCCGTAAGTTTGGTCAAAATCAGATTAAACATTGTCAGCTGCTTTTGCTAATTCATACCTTAACCTAGTCCAGCTCATATTATTATCTTTGCCCTCTTGTTAAAAAAAAACATTAGGTCAACCCCTTGGCTGACCCTTAACTTTTCCACCAACTTCCGTATAAATCGGAAAAAAACTGTTCATTATTTCACAGGCAGGTTGACAGATAGAAAGGTATGACGTCCTCGGGCTGAAAGGATTAAAAGGGATACAGCCAAGCGAATCTGATGGAATGCAAATCCCCCACCCGTGTGTGTGTGTGTGTGTGTGTGTGTGTGTGTGTGTGTGTGTGTGTGTGTGTGTGTGTGTGTGTGTGTGTGTGTGTTTCTTTCTTCTCTGTGAATTTACGTCTGACTGCCTGTCTGTCTGTCTCTGTCTGTCTGTGTGTCTACCTACGTCCGTCCGTCTGTCTGTCTGTCTGTCTGTCTCTCTCTCTCTCTCTCTCTCTCTCTCTCACACACACACACACACACACACACACACACACACACACACACACACAATTATGTCAACTAAAACTATCACGGACACACACACACACACACACACACACACACAATTATGTCAACTACAGTACAACTATCAAGGACATACACACACACAATTATGTCAACTACAACTATCAAGGACACACACACACACACACACACACACACACACACACACAAAATTGTCAACTAAAACTATAACGGACACACACACAATCACACACACACACACACACACACACACACACACAAAATTGTCAACTAAAACTATAACAGACACACACACAATCACACACACACACACACACACACACACACACACACACAATTGTCAACTAAAACTATAACGGACACACACACAATCACACACACACACACACACAC
Source organism: Coenobita brevimanus (assembly GCF_032717465.1). Taxonomy (NCBI): domain Eukaryota; kingdom Metazoa; phylum Arthropoda; class Malacostraca; order Decapoda; family Coenobitidae; genus Coenobita; species Coenobita brevimanus. The sequence goes on along the minus strand of NC_136982.1, from coordinate 3,822,634 downwards.
ACACACACACACATACACATACCAAAACAAAACTATGTCAACTAAAATTATTATGGACACACACACACACACACACACACAGAAACCGTCAACTAATTAAAACGTACACACACACACACACACACACACACACACCGCTCGCTGGTGCAGTGGTAACGTTCCCGCTTGCCAACTGGTGGACGGGAGTTCGCGCCTCGCTCAGGTTGCGAAAAGTTTCACTGACGAAGTGGGTGGTTACTGTCCCCCTTGAGCAAGGGGACGGGTGTGCGCGTGTGTGAAGGTCACAGCCTTGCCCTTAGATCGGACTATATGAGCTCTCAGCTCCCTTCCGGGAGGGTAAAAGCTGACGATCACGACCATCAAGTGATCCTGACCGAACCGGTGAATTACATACACACACACACACACACACACACACACAGACTCTTGGACCGCTTTATCACACCTTACTGCACCTCTGATTCACTTGAGAGCAGAGAGAGGGGAGGGGGCATGAAGTGGGGGGAGGCTGAGGTGGGAATGAGGGTGGGGGTGGGGTTAGGAAGAGAGGTAGCTGAAGGAAACAGGTAGGAAAGATTGAGGGGGAGGAGGAAGGAGGGGGAGGAGGAAGGAAGGAGAGCGAGTCAGGAGGAATATGACGAGAGGCAAGAGGGAGGATGGAGACAGGGAGAGACTAGGGGCGGTTGTTTATGGAAAGGGAGACAGAGGAGTCATGTGGAAGATACCGTAGGGAAGCAGAGGAGTAGGGGAGAGACAGGGGGTGGAACGAGGGTACGAAGGTAAAGGATGTCAGGAGAAAGGAGGAAGGGAGGAAGAGGAGAGAGGGGGAGCGAAAGGAGGAAAAATTCAAAGGGAGGGAAGTCAGGGAGGTGATGGATTAGGGGTTGCAAAAACAGAAAGGAAGGGGGCAGCAGAGAAACAGGGAGGTGAGAGGGATGCGAACACGGGAAGGGATCTAAGAGGAGGCAGAGGAAGAGGAGCAGTAAAGGGAAAGGGGAGGGACAGGAGGGAAGGCAGGCGGGGAGGAGGCGGAGTAAGGAGAGGGGGAGAAGAGAGGAAGGGGTCTGGGGTGAGACAGGGACGAGGTGAATTCTGGGATGGAGGAGACACAAGGATGGCAGGTGAAGCAGGGGTGAGACATGAGTGAGAGATGAGAGAGAACAGATGAAGGACAGGCAGAGGAGAGGGTTGGGGTATTGAAGGGAGAGGAAAGGGGGGCATGGAGGAGAGGGACAAGCGACGGAGACAGAACAAGTGAAGGAAGGATTGGGTGAGGAAGAGGGAAGAGAGATATGAGAAAGGAGATACGGGAGAGAGAGGGTGGGAAACAGAGGAGGCAGGGCTGTAGTATGGAAGGGAGTGGTGGAGATGCAGGGAAGGAAGAACAGCGAGTAAGGAGGCGGACAAGGATAAGAGGAAAATGGAAGGAAAGAAAAGACAGGGAAGGAGGTGGAGAGACGACGTGAGGTAAGCGAAGAGTGGATATTGTGATAGGGGAATAAAAGAGGCAAAGGGGAAGGAGAATAGGGAAAGAAGCAGAGGGCTGGATTGTGTACTCCCCCCCCCCTCACCCCGTTGCCTCTTACTGCCGCCCAGATGCCTTGTAACTCGATCAGGAGCGTGAAATTCTCGCTTAATTGCTCATTTAAGAGAGCCTAAGGTATGATGCTGGTGTGTGTGTGTGTGTGTGTGTGTGTGTGTGTGTGTGTGTGTGTGTGTGTGTGTGTGTGTGTGTGTGTGTGTGAGAGAGAGAGAGAGAGAGAGAGAGAGAGAGAGAGAGAGAGAGAGAGAGAGAGAGAGAGAGAGAGAGAGTTGATATAAATCGGTAATTAACCCATTTCCGCCCAGTGTCCTCAATTGAGGACGGAACTGGGCATTTTCAGAAGCTAAAGAAGACGGGAACCCCGGGTCAGGGACCTATGAGCTTCGCGACAATGAGCCGACTTGCGGAGGGCGGTACGCTTAGTACCCTTCCGGCAAAATCACTCGCACAGGAACCCTGGGACCTAATGGTTTGCGATAACGATAACGCAGTATGTGTGTGTAAATATAGGTGAAAGGATCAGATATAGCCATCATTAATCCTTCAGGTATTAGGGCACTCTTCTTAGCTGAGAAAAATGCGTTATAGTTGAATGAAAATAGTATTTATTTTTTTTTTTTATGTGTCCGACTCTGGGCATAGGCTCCACAGCCTGCTATCAAGGCCCAGCAGTCCTCCTACATACCATACACCTCTACATGTCACCACTTCGGCGCTAACACCCACCGTCCATACCGAATACATGCTAGGGCTGTCTCATACAGGACTGGTGTATTGGTATACATGATGTCACCGTATCGAAGGGTTAGGATATATGTGGAGGTTCGTAATTTAAATATAGTTAGAAAATATGAGGGAACCTGGGCAGTGTGTAGGTGAGTTGAATTTGAGCATACAATAATTACCGGTAGATAGACTCGTTTCCCCAGATTAGTTTCTCCCCAAACTTCAATCTACAGCAGTTCAAGTCCAACCGGTAGATTTTTTTTTCAATGAATGGAGGACACCTGTAATCTGGTGTATGGAATTTATATTTATTTACTTTGTTTTCCTTCCCCTGCTGATCTTCTGAAAAAAGTATAGATATGTAGGCATGTCTACATAAGCTAACTGTACATATGCTTGTATAATTACGTCCGCACTGTATCGGTACATACCTGTGACACACAAGCATGACCATTTAAACGCTCCTAATTTCACACCCACTAATCTCACAACAGACATTCCTTTCATTCATGGTTCGCTACCACAGGAAAGGGTAAATTCTGGCTATCACTCGCTCCGCCGATGGGGTCATGTCCTGCAATGAACTTCATTTGGACTGTTATATATTACGGTTACATATACCCGGTAACACCTGGATACGATGTGGGTATACGAGCAGGGAGTAAGGTGTGTACGCAGGCATTGTGAATATAGTGCATAACATATTAACCATCTCATGGCCAAAATAACTCTCGTATTCTATTTTAGCTAAAAGATTTTATTCACCTGAATTCATCTTAAATATATCCAATAACTTCCTTTTGCTTTTCTTTTTTTCACTTATGCTCTCTTTCTCTCATTTCTTTTCTTTCCCGTTTTTCTAGTCTTCACTTTCTTCCAGTGACCCCTTTTTTCCCTCTTTCCTTTTTTATCATACATTATTTCCCCCGAGTCTGTTTCTCTTGTTGCCCTCTCTCCTCCTGTTACGTCCTTAATATTTTTCAACGCTATTCTCTCTTTTCTCTTCCTTCCTCTCTTTCCATCTTTTTGTCTTTTTAATGATACTCTCTCCTGGTTCTGTTTTGACTTTTTCATTTCTTGAACGATGCAGTCTCTTTTCTCTCTTTTCCTCCCTTCCTTTTCCACGTTTCTATACAGTTGTCGATACATTCTTTTCCCAGACTCTCGGCTAAAGTTTGATGAGAAAATTGAGAAAATGAACAGAAAAACAAATCTTGAGTATGTTTTTCAGACTGAGCTTGACTGATAAAAAAAAAAAAAAAAAAAGTTAAAATGAAGCCTGTATACAGTATGTTCTGCACGAGTTGAACCTACGGTATGTTTGACTAAGAAAAGAAAAATGGACAGATCGTAAGCTGAGCATCTTTTAAAAAATGGGTTTCGGCTGAAAAATTAGAAAAAAAAGGAAAGAAAAAGAATACCTGCAAAAAAAACTGAAAAGACAGTTTAACTGAGAGAATGGGGAGACAATAATTACTTTTTTTTTTTTTAAGATTCTAAGGATCCAGTAATACTGACAGAGAAAGTAGGAATAATGAAAAGAAAAATAAACCTCAGAATGTCTTAACAGACTGATCTTGACTGAAAAAAAATGGGAATGTTTTGATCAGAGTCTGAGCAGCCTGGTCATGAGACTGAAAAAAAATGAAAAAGAAAAAATGTTATGCAAATGAGGGGGAATCGTGAACATGAGAGAAAGGGCCGTACGCTGCAAAATGCGGATCAGCAAGGATAAAGAATAATTCCGGGATGCCGTTTTAAGAGAAAAGAATAAGAAAAAGACCGTCACATACAATTTCACTCTGCCCACTTAAATACTCCCGGCTCTCTCTCTCTCTCTCTCTCTCTCTCTCTCTCTCTCTCTCTCTCTCTCACCATACGGAGTCCCTTAACTTATAAAAAGGTGTTCTCGAGTTGAAGGGGTTAAGGAACTCTATTTTCAGTTGCACTTAACCCCCTCACAGCGGGTGTCATTTATATCTTATTTTTGTAACCTTCACACGATTTTGCAGAGAAAATCTGAATGAAGGCATGAAGTAACCTCGACAGTACGAAATGTCTCTCCTAATCACATTAATATCGTCTGGTGGTAGCATGAAAGAATGGCATAAAGAACTGCCAACGTAGAGAAAGAGAGAGTCCCTAGAGTAAAGAGGTCAATGGACACCGTTTTCTATTACGCATCACGACCCTCATTTTCATTGCAGTGCGAGTCCTGAATACTAACCTAATCTCCTTTTCCTCTTCACCATTCTTCCTCCCTACATAATCCTTCCCCCCTCGCTCCCTGTTTCCCTTCCTCCCTGTGAAGTCCTTCCTCCCTCCCTTTCTTCCTCCCTGTGAAATCTCCCCTCCTACTCTACGAAACCCTTCCTCCCAGCCTCCCTCCCTCCCTCCCCGTGAAGTCCTCCCATCCTAACTGTGCAACCCTCCCACCCTCCTCCTTTCCCTCCCTCCCCGTCCACTTCGCTGATTCGGTTTTAGACTGTGACGTCAAAGAACAAGGATGGGTGACGTGACAAATACACCCACGATGAAGGGTTAAAGACGAGTGACGCAACAAGCACAATCATGATGACCATGTGACGTAACAAACACAGCCATGACGACGAGTTAAGGACGGGTGACTTAACACAGCCATGGCGAAAGTTTAACGACGCACGACGCAAACAGCCGTGACGAAGGGTTAAGGACGGGTGACGCAACACAGTCATGACGATGGGTTAAAGGACGAGTGACGCAACAAAAACGACCATGGCGACGGGTTAGGGACGGGTGACGCAACAAAATCAACCATGACAAACATTAACTCAGACACATCGAAGACGTAATTATTCATATTCGTTCTAAGACCGCCTAGGATGACTCACGCTAGTTTGGTCCGTCACCCTTTATTTTTCGGAACCTCGAAATAAAATAAGTATGTATGAATAAAAAAGCATGTGGTAAGGTTCAAAAATTGGACCTGGATCCGCTGCCTCCGTTACGGAAGACAAACTACTGACGGGTAACTACAGTACAGCATTTTCGCGTATTTTTTTCCTCGGAAAATTAAACCAAAAATGATTATGCAAATCTGGGACCGTGGGAAGTGTTCCTGCAAAGTATCATCAAACTCGGTCTACGTGTCTAGGGGTACCGGCAGTTGCATAAACTCTTCTACAAACAGACAATGGTCTACCGTTATATAAATTATATCATCAGACGGTTTTACTCATTCTAAGGGTGTCTTTTGGAATTAGAAAGTTTAGATAAAGTGCTCACTGGCACCTTCACTATAAATGGTCTCCTCTAAGATGCATGTCTTCAAAGGAAAACAAGAATAAAAAACTAACAGATTACGTCATCTGATTCAAAAGTGGGTAATGTCGGGGTGAAACAACAAATACCCCATGACCAAAGGTGGGACAGAGGCAGTAAATACACCAGCGATGAAGGGTAAAGTCAGCAAATATACCCAAGGCAAATATTAAGGTCGAATGACAGAAACATCATCCTCATAGTGAAGAAATACAGTGAATATGTCATAATAACCATCCTCGTGACGAAGCAGTGAAATTTAAAAAGAAAATAAGACTGCAAATAATCCTAAAGGAATGAAGGATGGTCTCCACACAGATACAGTACACTGACATATTTCTAAGCTGCTATGATGATTAGTAAACAAAAAAAAAAAGAGGGACCCAAATTTATGTTTGTATGATTTTACATTTGACCACATAAACCCTTTAAAATGCTCTGGAAAAGAAAAAATAAATTCTGGGAATATTAACGGAATATGTGTGCAAAGTTTGAAGTGAGTTGGTAGAAAAAAACAAATAAATGAATGACACGAAATTGACAAATAATGTTTGGGAGACGAAAAAGGTCAGAAACCGAAGGAATCCAACAGATCTCCACACTTCATCCACATAGCCAAGAAACAGAGAAAATAGCTAAAGAAAATGGGGTTGTCAGTGAGAAGGGTAACTACAGTATTTCACACGAGTCCCAAGGCACCAGTACGGGGCCACAATAGCCGCATTCTCGAGCCACCGTCTCCTATGAACGACTTCGCCGAGGTGGTGGGTGGCTTAATGTAGGCTTGGTGGCTTTTCTTGTTCGGTATACCTGTGTGCCTGTGTGTGTCTTTTTTTTTTTTTTTTTTTTTTTTTTTTGTCTGTATATGTCTGTCCGTCTATCTACCTATCTGTATATTATTTATCTATGTGTTTGCCTATCTACTTTATTCTAGATATCACCAAACGATTTTATTCTGCATATGCGACATTTTCCGAACTGGGGGGGATTACGTATAGCATTCATTAACTCACTACAAAGGTTTTATCCTAATGAATACAGTAATCTGTGAGGAGAACAAAGAAAAGCAAAATATGTCCCCGGATTAAGGGGATTATCGCAGGAATAAGGGATTTCCTTCTTCTGTCTATTTACCTGTCAGAAAATATCATCCTCACACTGTATAATTCTCTAGTACGCCCACACATTTAGCGGTGTCCAGTTCTACCTTACTGCAAAAAGGACAAACTTCAGAGTGTGCAACGAAGGATGATCAAATTAATACCTGGACTGAGAAATAAACCTTACGAGGAGCGTTTAGAATCCTTGAATCTCTTCACTTTAACACAGGTTACGAGGAGATTTAATTCAAGTATTTAAAATATTCAAATATGGCTATCGATACGTTCTTCACAGTTGATCATTGGCTGTGAAGACAATGGGCAATGGACATGAAATAATTGGCAAACGATTCCAGTCACATGAAGCAGACCATTTCTTCTTTAATAGATTTATAAATATATTGAACAAATTGCCCTCCCTTGAAAGGTCACTTTGAGAAGCATCCGTCATCTGATCACTAGCTTAGTACGTTCACTCATGAATAAATAACATTTCTGTAGCATATAAACTTTTTTTTTTTTTTTTCAGAGCCCTGATGACACAACCCGCAGACCATCGACAAATATTGCTGACTTAATGTTGTTTTCCTGTTCAGGCAGATAGTGCAGAATAATATCTCCTTTCCCTCTTTCCTATGAAATTTTCATGACAGTATTTATATGCTGCACGGTGGTCCTACAAACTATATCCTGCCGGCTTCGGATGGTTTGATAGATGGTGGGTGGGGGGGAGCCTTCCTGATTTCCTATCCTTGTCTTTAGAACATAAACCTATTCACAGACGTAAGAGAAAAGCACAGTACAGCAGAAGGCTTAGGGGAAGCGTCTTCCAGTGATGGGGTTAATGTAGGCTGTATCATTTCAAACCCTCCAGTTCGAAAAGTCTATCCTAAGATGAATAAAATCGCCCGGAAATAAGAAGAATGATATAAAGTGTTCTTGCAACGGAGAAGTTAAGGATGTTATGTTTCCCTTCCCTATTGCTTCCTTGATCACAGTGATTCCCCGTCTCTCTCCTCCTCAAGAAATTAAACACCCTCTACCCTCCTCCCTTAAACGAAACGATATCCCTTGGTCCTCCCCTCCTTAATAAAGCTAAATTCCCCTCCTCTCCCCCCTCCATAAAACAGAACCCCTTCCTTTTCCCTCCCTCTGTCCTACAACTCCCTCTCACCATCAATTCCTTTCCCTTCCCTTCATCAAAACCTTTCTTTCCTTCCTTCTTTCATCAAACACATCCCTTTCCCCTTCATCTACCAATCTCTCCATACCTCCTCGCTTTATCAAATCCTTACGTTTCCCTCTTTCATCAAACCCCTCCCCTTACACTCCCTTTATCAAACCCCTCCCTTAATCAACCCCCTCCCTTTCTCCTTCATCAATCACCCTCCCTTTCCCCTCCCTTCATCAACCCTACCATATCTCCTCCCCTCATCAAATTCCTCCTTTTCCAATCCTTTCATCAACCCCCCTCTCTTTCCCCTCCTTTTATCAAACTCTTTTCGTCCTTCTTCTCCCGCCCTCCATCCGTCCCCATTCTCTTCCCTTAACATTTCTCTTCCCTTCCCTCTATCCTTCCCTTCCCCTGCTTTCATCAGTCTCAACATTCTCTCCCCATCATCAACACCAAAGCCTACAACTATCCATCTAAGTAAATCAGCATTCTTTCCACTTAATTCAATTCTTTTCTTGGATCCTATTACCTCCTTAAAAATCGTACCATCTTTCAAAAAACACCCTTACATATAGCTGAGTTCGCTTGCTTCTTCCCCTCGCATGAATCCTTTAATCTCCTTTTCCGTATCTTTCAATCTTTCTTCATAAATCCTTCTATTCTCCTTACGCATCCTACTTACCTCCTGCTCCTTCCAAATCCCCCTGTCCTTCCATACTTTTCTGCTTCCCCTCTTACCAAATCCAGGTATCCCGTTTTGCCCCAGAATCTTCCAGTGCAAATACATTCTTCCTCTTAGATGAATTACATTTCTTCTTCCTATAAGCTCCTCCTCCATCCAAATTCCAGCATCCTTGTAAGTGAATCCATCCAAACGGCTGGTTTCCCTTTCTTTTTCTTCCCCTCTTACCATTCCTAAGCCCATACTTCCTGTTTATCCTGTAAATTTTCTAGATTATCATTATTACTCCTCCTCCTCATTTTCTTCTTCTTCACCTTCTTATGAATTCTTTAACCTTACTTTCCTCTCGTCGTTTTCTCTTCCGAATACTCAAACCATAACTCCTTTTCATCCTCTTCCCCTGTTACGAATTATTTAGTCTCCATTCTTTTTCGTCTTCTCCCTCTTACGAATCCTTTAACCTTCATTCCTTTTCGTCTTATGCCTCTCTTACCAATCTTTAAACTTTAATTCCTTTCCGTCTTCTCCTCCCTCTTTCACGAATCCTTTAAACTCTATTCCTTTTCGTCTTCTTCTCTCTTACGAATAAATTAATTTCAGTTTCTTTTCGTCGTCGTCTTCTCCTCTCACGGATCCTTAAACTTTACTTTCTTTCCGTCTTCTTCCTTCTTTCTCGAATCCCAGCCCTCCCTCTCGCGCCTGCTTTCGCTACGACGGACACATAACCGGAGCCGACCTGACTACCGTAAAATTGGAGAGGCGCCGCGTTGTGTCCCGTCCGACCGTAAACATCGCTGCCCATATTCAGATACTTTTTCTTTTTTTTCCCTCTCTTTTTTCTTTACCTGAGTAAGTATAAGATTGTGTGCGTTTATTTTTCCACGTATACAACTCTCTCTCTCTCTCTCTCTCTCTCTCTCTCTCTCTCTCTCTCTCTCTCTCTCAGTTGACTACAGCTGCCGTCTCCCCATCTTAAATGCTGTGTTGCGGCAATAGAATAACAGAAGAATATGACGGTAGGGCCGAAGAAGTCCCATGGAAAGAATGTAGAGCCGTAGTATTGTCTTATCCTGCCACTGACGTACGCGATATAAGCTAGAAAAGGACGAAAATCTGGGCCAAGTTAAGGCTAAAGAACGATACCAAACACTCCAGTCACCAAAGAGAACACTGAGATTTAAAAAAAAAAAAAATAGGAGAAACAAAACGATTTTATGTAACAGCCATAGTGATGTGTTTATCGAAAAAAAAAAAAAAAAGCTAAAATAATTCCTTAATACTCTGACGTCCCTAAGGTTAACATTCATGAAGGATCTTGATCAGCTTTTACCACAAACAAGTCTCCATAGAACAGAAGTGTTACAAGGCGTAGTTTTGCTTACTCGTACTTTTCACACTGACTTTCTCACGGTTAGGACAGCTATGTATTTGCAATTCAGAGAACGCTCGGTGATTTTATTCATCTAAGAGTGAATATACTGTAGAAACGTGAGTGTTAATAGTCATCCTAGTCTTGTTGTGAGGTGACTGGCGCTGTGTGACTGAATATAAAAGTAGGAACAAATAATCGCTGGTAAAACTTAAATTAAAGAAGGTTTTATAAATACGGTACCAGTGCTCAGTGCCCTCGCCAGCGGCCTACACACGCCCTTCTCGCTCCCACCGGACACACTACTGCTCGCTGAATGTCCCTCCAAACGATTTACTTGGCCATTACTCTTGGTCTCGGGTAAATGGGAAAGCCCTGACGCTCTCCTTTAAAAGCGAGAAAAAACCTGAAGCCGATGATGTGTTGTTTATTTCTGGCCAACATCGAACGATTTAATTCAGCTTAGGAAATGAACGCAATAACAAATGTTTATATTCGAGTACCCCTTAATCTAAACACAATGGTTGGGTGGCAGTAAGAATCTAACACAAAAGACGTCACTGCAGTGAAGGAGATAACTGAGTCTGTTTTAACATTTCTCTTTAAAGATAACAAAGTATCTGTATTTTTATTACGAAAACCTTACCAAATAAATTACTCACTGAAATGTTGTACAGAGGCACATTTTTGGGTCCTGTTTCTTCTCACTATGTAAATTCAAAATAAAATTACAAAAAAAAGCCACGGGATAGTATTCAATATCACAGCAATTAGTCTAGAAAAAAAACCCATATACCTCCTGTAAAAGTGTTCCTCCTACCCAAACAACCTGACTTGACTCCGGACTATCCTTGCCTAATTTGTTTCTAGTAGTAGTAGTAGCAGCAGTAGCAGTTGGAGGAGGAGGAGGTAATGGTGATGGTCGAGGAGGCACTGTTATTTGCGTACAAGAATAATGTTGATACGATTAAGAGGATATCGTGTGTGTGTGTGTGTGTGTATGTGTGTGTGTGTGTGTGTGTGTGTGTGTGTGTGTGTGTGTGTGTGTGTGTGTGTTGCATAAGTATGCATGTTGTTATCACAGTACTTGGGGAGCACACACACACACACACACACACACACACACACACACACACACACACACACACACACACACACACACACACACACACACACACACACAATCCTTTCCACTATGCTTGGTCCAGATCATATGAAAACTGTTACAGTTATCTTGTTCACACACAAACACAGACGGGTCAAACATAGACCCTGCCCTGTGACCCCGATTTATGACCGACTGTTCTTAAAATTGACTCACTTCGTTGTTACCTTACCCTCAAACCTTTCATCGAAGGATTGGCCTAAATCGGACCAAATTGTTTAAGCTGACTTTGCCATGTGACACTGGCCTCTGACCCATTGTTGTCAACGCAACAGATCAGCCCCTTGGTTATGCCTCAACCTGTTAACCAGAAGTGAGGAGCGGGGGTCAGGCGCCATGAGACATTTGGTCGCGGTGTTGATCTCCATAACATAGGCCTCTGAGCCTACTCTGGGTTATTCACTCATCATCCTGGGATACAAGGTCACAGTATATCCAGGTCACAATTAACTCCAATACGGTTTATCTTAGGTACTCATGTTACCCACCCACCCACAAAGGGTGCATGAACACCATGTTGAGACGTCAGCTGCCCGCACCATGAATCAAATCCTGGTCCTAAGGGGCAGACATCTTCGCAGCTAGCAAAAGTAACGACTCGTCTACCGTGTCTGGTTGAAATCGGATAAAAATGTTTAACAAATTTAGTAAATAATTCGGTCCCTTAGTCATTTACTTATTGACATAGTCAGTGACCAACTAGATACTGACATACTTGTCAGCATCTAAAATTATTAAGACAGAACGGTACAGTAAATATATCGATCAATAAATAAAAATGATGTGAGCGTAGTGAAGGCTTAAACGGCCTTTATGAAGCGGCTGTCAGGTTGCTGCTTTCAAATACAAACTTTAATAACATTTTGGAACGCCCTGACAGTCACCTGGCATAGCTCGTTAGGGTGAAAATGCTGTATCCTGATCAATGTTTGGACTCATACTCGTACATCTATTTTCAAAACAATATTTTTCGTATTCTTTGATCTTTTTTTGTGTCCGACTTCGGTTCATTATTTGGCTCTGCAGTTTTCATTTGTTCTATATTCCGTCACATGTCACCTTCTCGGCTCTAATATGTACATTTCATACTGAATACTCGTGCATAGTATGTCTGCTTTATTCACGACTCGTGTACTGGTTCTGGAAGGAATGTTCTGATGACAGGTTGACAAGCCTTGTGAAAGATTAGAAAAGACAGTTTATAATACATTCAAGGAACCAAACTGTTCCCTATTCCATCCTCGGATCAAACTCTCATACACTAAGCATATCGCTCGTCTAATCACATGACCACCACCTCCACAATATAGAGGGATATGCATACCTCTAATTCTATTCACTATACGTACAATTCGTTACAATATTAACCGTATACCTTCACAGTCTCCAATACAGCACAGTACACATCTACAATAATTAATATCTGCTAACAATCCGATCTCTGTTTATCGCTTAATCAAACAGGCACACAGAAAACTTTAGCTCATACAGCTTATATATCCTAACAGGAATGCCAGTAATACTTATTCTGCCAAATCATGTAAAGTAAATATACCTTCAAGTATTTATATTTGCCGACCATAATGTCAGCATTCCTTACCGAATCACAAATACGCATTCTTAGGCATTATTATGATGTACGTACATCTAAATATGTTTAAGACGTTAAAAAACTTTATGAAATGATTGTTTTAACTATAAGGCTTCTCTCAACTGGGTAATATAATTCGAGGCGTCCACAGCATTTTTTTTTTTCTAATTAACCCATTAGCCACTACTGAATAAAATTGTCCGGTAACAACGGTAGTAAATCGAAGAAATATACGGGACGGTCCATCTGCAACGGAACCCAATTCTCGTATACTGCGGGGACGGCTCGGTCAGCGTTACCAGTGTCTATCCTTCATCACCTACTTCCCATTTCCGTGCTTTACAACGTCTGTATTTACGTTCTGCGATTGCATGGATGAACAGTGGTATCATAAGGACGCCAAAATACCTTCACACCTCACAACAGCACACACACGATATCTGAGAGCGCTATAAATGGACCACCCTGTATAAGTGCGTCCACTGCCCTGGAGGGGGTGACACCTATTTGATTATATTCTTACTTCAATCATTCGGGATTAAATACAGCCTTCATCATCCCCTTCACTACTACGGGGCATTCCTACTCTATATAAAATAATTTAGCAGTAGAAGTAATTCACTAACAAAAACAAGACAGGTCACAACTTCAAAATTACATTGATATTCGTGAAGGAAAAAAATAGTGAGGGGCAACATCATTCATCATCGTCACAACGTCACAGCCCGTCATTATCATCACTGTCACTATTGTTGCAACGTCACAACGCATCATTATCATCACGTTATTACCCATAATTATCATCATTTTCATCAGGCTCCCTGTTATCTTGTTTTTGTTTTTCTTGAAGGGAACAATATGGCGGGCTTCTGCCTTTTGATTCCTTCTTCCACACACACACACACACACACACACACACACACACACACACACACACACACACACACACACACAAACAGTATCATCCTCACGTCATATTCAATCACTGTCACTGTCATGGTCATCATTATCATCAGTATGTCTTGTGCGTCATACCATCATTACTAGTATTACTGCTCTCATTATTAAGTCAAATTTTATGCACCTGTTTAAAATGCCTCGATTTGATGATTCACCACACACACACACACACACACACACACACACACACACACACACACACACACAAAGAATCCTAACATATCCTAAAGAACTACCAGAGCATGTTTTGTAGGGCTGTAAATACGGCTCTAAACTATACATAATATTTACACTCCACCCACCACCATTACTGACCAGTGCGCCACGCACACGGGCCGAAAAGTACACACAGGCACACGCAAACACTCTTATACACGCACAATAAAAACGCTCAAGGACACTCATTAGGAACGCACAAACATACATCAACAGAAGTGCACACAATAGCGCTGTGTGTGTGTGTGTGTGTGTGTGTGTGTGTGTGTGTGTGTGTGTGTGTGTGTGTGTGTGTGTGTGTGTGTGTGTGTGTGTGTGTGTGTGTGTGTGTGTGTGTGTGTGTGTGTGTGTGTGTGTGTGTGTGTGTGTGTGTGTGTGTGTGTGTGTGTGTGTGTGTGCGCGCGCGCGCGCGCGCAACATAACATACCCACGCATACACAAACTATCAAATATACTCGTACATAGTCAGAAATAGAATATACTGAAAAAAAAAAAAAAACTAAAAGAAATAGGCACACTAAGTAAATCTAAGTCTATACATCCAGCACACGAATCAAACAACACAACTAACCAATAAATGCAAAAGGTAAGCCAAATGTTACGCCCATAATCGACTCCCCAGGCCAATGGTAACTGGACAAAAGTTGTTCCATCACAAGATTTGCGTGTGTAGCGAACTGGTGAGTAAAAATGTATATATACAACACGCTGACTATAAACAAACTAACAACCAACAAATGCGCAAACTAAGCTAGAAGTTAGGAGCTCAACCATTCCCTTTCCCCACAAAAACCGGACAACAGTTGCTCCATTTACATATTAGCGTTGGTGTGACACAAAGAATTTCATACATACAACAAATAAAAATCCAACCAACTCAGGTTAAGCAAAATGTAAAGCTTGTATTCCACCTCACCCCCTCCCTCCCACCCCCAGCAGCAGGACAACAGTAGCTCCATCACGAAGATTACTGTATGGATGGTGTGACGTGGACAGATGAGGTGAGGGGTGTGCATAATAGGGAGGTGGCATGACCCCGGCGCACCACACTCCACCCTTTTACTTAATTAAACCTGGCAGGTGCACTCGTAAGCCACGGTTCCTGCCCTCCCACCACCCCTGTCTGATAGTTTGAAGATTTACTATGCTTTTTTTACTTTATATTTCTTTTACCTTTACCCAGATTTTTGCAGTGACAGAAAAGGTCAATGCTATGGGTCTACACTCTTTCCACTGTACTTCTTCATGACTAGCATCATACTCTAGTGTTAATTTCCTGTCACAACTCAGCATTCAAGATGGACGGATGGCAATTGTAGGCTGAGTTAGTGTAAAAACAGTATAGGGGTAAAACTGGCATATCTCCAAATACTGACTGCTAAAGTGTAACAAGGGATCAACACCACAGCACGGTGTTAGTGAAGAAAAGTGTTACGGGAAGGATGTAAAGCCGTTGTGTTGTTTTGTTTTACCACTGAACTACGGGAAATAGGCTACAAAAAAACGAAAGTCCCCGCCAAGTTATGGTTACAGAACTACAAACTGCACAAAAATCTGTGCACATACGAACTGTTCCTCGTGCACTCTATAGTTCTTTCACCTTAACTTGGCCAAGATTTTCGTCCTTTGGCAGCTTATTTTACGAAGGTCAATCGTGAAAAAAGACTACTGCTCTACATCCTTTAAACGGCGCTTCTTCGTATTCTTGTCTTCATTTACTGATACAACTCTACATTAAGAATAGAGATGTCAGTTTTAGGCCAAGTCAGATTAAAAAGTGCCCAGTAAATATCCGAACCACAGTCTCAGATTTGGACACCAGGGCTTGTATTCTCCCTAACACCTCTTCCTAAGCGACTTATTTTTGGATTTGGATGGTTAATACTTGTATACTTTTGTACATTATTTACGCAGAGTATGTTGCAATTAGAATGGTTTCTGTAATAAGAAAGAGGATAATAAGGGGTAATAAGCAAAATTAATCGCTTAGGAAGAGGTGTTAGGACGCTTCCTTATCCGACCAGAATACTGGCCATGTCTTCGTATCGTGTGACACCATGGCTGTGACTTTACTTCAGCCTGGTGTAGGACTTATAGGTGGGCAGAAACTACAGCTCACGAGTGTATTGTTAGATACAATAGTTAGCCTATTATTCCACTGCCTCCATTTAGACATGACGGTCAGTTTCCTTCCTAACACATTATACCAGAGAGAACCAGATATGGACATGGAAATATACCAAATCTCTCTTAGCTCAAGAACACTGTTTATGTCAGCAGAGGAAAGTGAGAAGCATGAAGAAATACTTATATCCTCCCGACTATAATAACCACGCCGTGTCCTATCGTCCTAGTATATAAATGGTAGGACAGGTGTGTGTGTGTGTGTGGGGGGGGAGTAAAATGTGAATAAGAAAATACAATTCACATCTTCTGCTGCTAATGAAGCCTGAAGAACAAACTACAAAGCCAAACTACAAAGACAGTCATTTACCAATATATAAATGAAGCAGAGGAGAGCCATCTAGTACACGGCAAACGCTCTATTACTAGGCGCTTATCTAGAACTGGCCGAGCCGAGCTGATGTGGAAATCCAGGGTGGTATACTGTGCACGACGCCCACTTTGCTTATTAGCTGGGGAATTCTCATGTGTTGCTGGGACGACTCATTTAGTGTTACCAATATCTATCTTTGCATCATTTTCTGCTTCCTATATCCCTTTTCATGATTTATATGTTTGTTTTATTATCTCCACTGAATACAAGGTTGATTAGCAAAACACAAGCTATTCCAAGCCTGGGGTGTAATAAACAGCCTACTGTGTATGAGGAGTGGGTAATGACGAATGTGACGTGGAATAGGGGGGTTATAAGGTGTGGAGGGAAGGTGGGGTGGGGTGGGGGAGATGTATTGAAGGTGTGGGTAAGAAAAAGGGAGAGGGAGACAAACTTATCTGTAGTCAGACGCCATAATGCAGTAACGGATCCCCACATACAAAACGCCTCCATGGCAACCTATCTTCTGCCCGCCCTCAAATTCACAAACCCCGTTCTCATATACCGTATTTCTTCACCCCATCTCTCTATTTTATCCTCGGTCTCCCCCTTCGTCTCTCCCCCTGCACCTCATTCACATGCACTCTTCTAGTCATTCTCTCATTCTCGAATTCTTTTACTCTTGCTATCACCACTCGATCTAATTCAACTTATAGCTGCCTTTTCATTTTCATCGCCAGGGCTAAAACTGATCCCATTAATCCTCCAGTGGTGACCGTGACTATATATATTTTCTTACTACTACCACACACCTTTACTCAGCCAAGGACAAGACTTCACAAGGGATGAACGGTAACAAAGGAACACACACACACACACACACACACACACACACACACACACGAACCGACCTGATCGCAACAGCTACACCTCCGGCGTCCCTAAATATGTGGCCCGTGAAAAAATTTTGAAGGTCAACTGGTTACCTACAAACACAAAGCATCCTCTTCCACGACCACATCCATGTGGCTGACAGCTGGGGTGGCAGGAGGAAAACACCATCCACACACAACACTCCAGGCAAGCACAGGAACCGCGAAGAGGAACCGAAAGGAGAATTCGGGGAGAGAGAACACCGAAAAACGATCAAACATATTCAAAAGAACTTCACCTACAGTACGCGAGATCCCCATCAGTCAGGTGTACTACAGCTCCTCTCTAACAGGCCGCCCCCTCCCATTACTAACAAAAACCTAACCGAAACAGTCATGCCTAACGTCTGCCTCAAGCACGACAAACCGGAATCACTATGCTACGGAGAGTTGAGCAACGAGCACAACACAACAATTGGACTCGACGCCGGGGGTCCAAAGGAAGACTGTTGACATTAGGACCCAGTACCTCACGCCCCGGGGGAGACAAAAAGCGACCGAATCGAAGAGCCACCTTCTCGTCTGCCCAGTGAGAATTTCCTGCACCTCTGACTTAGCAAATTATCCATTTCCACTTTAATACAGGTATTTTCTTGAATGTATTTCACATCTTCACAACTGCCAAAAACAAAAACTGTGGATATAGACATAAATATGTCAGTAAGGAAGTGGTGCTCGTCTCCCAACGTGGCTTGAAACGGGCTTAGAAACTGTGACGGTTTTTCCACAGACAGTATATACTTCTCCAGAAACTCGAGGGAGAATGGGAACTGGTTGTAAAGCTGTACAAAAGGTCGCATAGCATTAATTATTGTTGATATTAGTAAAGGTATGCTTCTCGTCATCGCCTTCCTCCCCTCTTTCGGTTTCTCCATTCTCCCTGTCTTTCTTCCTCCTCCTTTATCTTTATATGTCCTTCATTTCTCTTTTCTTCCTCCTCTGCTTCATCCTTTTGCTTTTCCCCTACTCTCCTTCTCTCTCTTTCTCTCTTCTTCAGTTTACCCGTTACACTTCTGCATCACTTCCGTCCTTATTCTTTCTCCTCCTTCAAACTCATTCATTGCCCCCAACTCTTGTTCTCCCCTTCTGCCACTTTCTCCATTCTTCAGTTGCTCCTCTCCTGTTGCCCATTTCCATCTCTCCTTCCACAGCCTCCTTCTTGCCACACTTCACATTCTTTCTTTTCCCACCTATCCTTCCTGTTCTTCCAAAAAATCTCTCTTTTTCTCTTTACCCCTTTATCTCCCCTCCCTCATCTCCAGTCCTTCCTCCCTTTTCTTGCATCTAGTTCCTCTCTCTTCCCATTCCTCCCTATCAGTTTCTACCCCTCCCTCCTTCAACTTTGTAAACTCATTTCCTCTTCCTTTCACCTCTAAACCCCCTCCATTCCCCCCATCTCACCCTATTTCCTTCTCTATCCCCTCACCCTTCCTTTCTCTGTCCCAGTTCTTCATTCTCTTACTCCTTTTTTCCTCTCTCTTCCATCTCTCCCCACTCCTACACTTTCTTGTCCTTCTCCAGTCTTTCACTCCATCTCTCCCTCTTCATCTCCCTCACCCTTGCCCTCTCTACTCCGGTGAACCATTATCTTACTACCATCTTCTGTTCTTCCCCCACTTCTTCCCCTTTCCATCTCCCTCTTCCTCCTGTCCACCCCCCATTTCATCCCCTCCACATCTCATCCATCCTCACCCCTAAATATTTCTCTCTGTCCTGGCCCTTCCCTTCTCTCTCCTTACTTACAGCCCCCCCCCCTCCTTTCCTCTCTCCCTCCTCCCTCACCTTCTCCTACTTCCCCCTCCTTCCACGCTGTCCTGTCTCCCATTCTCGTACACCGTCTTGCTTCATTCGTTTCCCTCCTCTTCTCCCCTTCCCCTGTCTCCCTTACACCCATCCCCTCAATGTCTCTCTCTAATCCCTTCCTCCCCTTCCCCCTTTCCCTCATTCCTTCCCTCTCCCCATCCCTTCCTCCCCCTCCCCCTTTCCCTCATTTCTTCCCTCTCCCCATCCCCTTTCCGCCTTGGCTTTGGACGTTGTTGACTCCGGCCCTGCAAGTCAATATACCCAAAAAATGTTCCAAAACAGGAAAACTTTGTCCTGTTTTACAACAAGAGTTTTTTTTCGAAGTAAACACATTCGGGGATATGCGGGGATGAACTTGGGAAGAGAAGGTGGGAACACAAGAAAAAAAAAAAAGGAAAGAAAATGAGACGAAAAGTCAGATAAACGTGGATGGAAGAATCGAGAAGATAAAAAGAAAGCAGAGGAGAGGAACGGAGAAAAGAGGAGAGGAACGGAGAAAAGAGGCGCGAAGAACAGCACTGAGCGGACCTGAGGAGAGGAGGAGGAGGAGGAGGAGGAGGAGGAGGAGGAGAGAGAGAGAGAGAGAGAGAATGGCCACAAATCTCTTTACTGTTACTCAGAATAGCTTCACAGTTTCTGCCCTGAATCTCAAATTAGGGTTATAGTACTCAAGAGAAAAGACTAGAGACACAAACTACCACTCAAGGGCCCGCTCCCCCTTAACTTCACCAGCTTAAGGACGTCTTTTAGAGATTTTTACTGTCTTAAAAGATTTCTCCCAGATCAGGATAGATTTTTCGAACTACGGCGGTCGGATACAGCTTCCAAAAATACCCTCACTACTGGAGGTCCTTCCGAATTTTAAAATAGATCATTTGGTGGTTCTTGTTCTAAATAGGCACAGTAAGACGTCTGATGAGTTTACACCTTTGCTACGAAAGAGTGCTGGTGTGCCGTGGGAAAGTGGGGTTGTTATTGAGGAGGGACGAAATGCCTGAAGGTCCTTTTAACGATGGCACCCTTTACAGATAGCAGTGTCAGGCAATACATCGACAAATCATAAAATCCGGTCATCGAACTGAAAGGATTAATGAAAACAGTTGCCAACCCTTGACTTGAAGGGTCTCGCCAAAGCTGAACGAAAAAAATCGGCAGCGGCAAATACAAAATACAGAAGAAATGTCTGTACTGGAAGGGTTCAGATGAAGGTGAGGTGAGTGGAATGGCTACGTAACTCTGACCTTCCAAGACTGACGCTAATTTCCGAACTGTTGTCATTTGAACACCTTTTTCAGGACGGTTTAAGTTGTTATGTTAGGTTTGGTAAAATCGGATTAAAGGTGAGTTGGGCTAAGTTTGGTTATGTCAGGTTAGGGTATTTTAGGTCAGTCTGGTAAGGCTGGACTGAGCAAGATTCCGTTAGGTTCGTCTATTAAGGATGGGTTAGGGTAGCCTGCCATCTTTATTTATTCTTTTTTAAGGTTGTTAGGTTTATATGTTATTTTATGTTAGGTTTATTTTATGTTGTTAGGTAAGGTAAGGTTAAATCAGGTTAAGTTAGGGTTATCAAGAAGTAATGCATGTGCGACCATCCTGAGAAACGAAAACTTAGCGCAGGTGCTGAAATGGCTTACTATATGGAAATCCTCCATCCTGACCCAGTGACCTGAATAACCGGAATAATATGACCTTACTTTTGGGACTCCCGCTAAATTATTACACAAAACTTCCGATATACTACGCTAAACTTGCGACCTCAATAAACCCGGCCAACAGTGCCCCGGGAGGAGTCCATAAAGATAGCCGGATAACGACGGCCAAGTTCACAGTGGGGCAAAGTTGAGAATAAACGGGTTTGGTAGAGAAAATGGGGTGGGTGAGGCCAAACGGAGTGGAAGAAGGATGGATGGTGTTTGTATTTTAACATACTTTTCCTGTGACGTACTTCTACTCAATCCTGCTGCTACTGAGCGATTTGATTCACCTCAGGAAATGATTCTCGTACGGTACTGAAGGGGTTTATTATTGCTGACCTCTAACCCATCAGTCCGAAGAGCCTATCATAAAGTAAATAAAATCACCAGTAGTTGGTAAGAATAAACAGAAAATCACATCAGTCGAGTATGCTGCTAATGTTGTATGCTTGATACTACTATACAATTTCATTTAGCTTAACAAAGAAGTCGAATTATGAAGTGCTTAATGAGGGGTTATACTGGCATCTAACCACTTTAGTTAGCGAAGTCATTCCCAAGCATAAGAAAACTGCCCGCTGGTAACAAGATTTTTAAAAAGTAGATTGTTGGTGGAGAAGAGAGAGAAAGTGAGGAGATGGAAGGAGCACTTTGAGGATTTGTTGAATGTAGAGAGTGAGAGCAGTGTGAGTATAAGTGGTTGGGGAATGGCTGGGAGAAGAAGAGATGAGAGGAGGGAGGAAGAGATCAGTAGGTCGGAAGTAGTGGAAGCGATGAAGAAGATTAAGCTGGGAAAGGCCCCAGGAATTGATGGAGTGTGTGGTGAAATGCTTAGGTATGGGGGTGAGATTGTTGTGGAGTGGATATGGAAGTTGTGTAGATTGGCTTGGGAAGAGGGAAGGGTTCCAGAGGACTGGAAATCAGGTATAATTGTTCCTCTGTACAAAGGAAAAGGGGAGAGAGAAGTATGTGGTAACCATAGGGGTATTTGCCTTCTTAGTGTGACTGGTAAAATATATGGTAGAATACTCATTGATAGGGTTAGGCATATGACAGAGGAGCTAGTTGGAGAAGAACAAGGGGGATTTAGGAAGGGAAAAGGGTGTGCAGACCAGATATTTGTTCTAAGATGTTTAGTGGAGAAGTATCTAGAGAAGGGAAGGAAAGTGTATGCTGCCTTCATGGACTTGGAGAAAGCTTATGACAGAATAGATAGGCAAGGTATGTGGAAGGTATTAAGAATATATGGAGTGGAGGGGAAATTGTTGAGTGCTGTGAAGAGTATGTATGAGGGAGCTAGGGCTACGGTGCGAGTGGATGGTAAGCTGAGTGAGTTCTTTGATCTCAATGTGGGACTGAAACAGGGGTGTGTAATGTCTCCACGGCTGTTTAATATATATATGGATGGGGTTGTAAAGGAGGTTCAAGGTAGGGCAGTGGGTGTGGGGGTGGCCCTAATGAATGAGGGTGAGATTTGGAAGCTTCCGGTGTTGCTGTTTGCTGATGATACAGTATTGTTGAGTGAAGATGAATGGGAGTTGCAAGGTTTGGTGAATGAATTTGGGACAGTGTGTAGGAGGAGGAAGCTGAAAGTTAATGTAAACAAAAGTAAAGTTATGGTGTTTGAGAGGAATGAAGTCACTGAGTGTGCAGTGAGGTTGGATGGTGAGGATATGGAGAATGTGAGTGCATTCAAGTACTTGGGTAGTGTGATGAGTAAGGATGGAACTTTGGAGGATGAAGTAAATGAAAGGGTACAGCAGGGAAGGAAGGTTGTTGGTACACTGAAAGCAGTGATGAGAAATAGGGAGGTGAGTATGGAAGTTAAGAAGTCACTGCATGATGGTATTGTGATCCCTACCCTGACGTATGGAAGCGAGGCGTGGACCTTGCAAGAAGGGAACAAGTCAAGAGTGAGAGCAGTGGAAATGAGTTACTTGAGAGGAGCATGTGGAGTGACGTGGAGGGACAGGTTGACGAATGAAGAAGTGAAGGAACGTTGTGGGGTAGATGTGGATGTGGTTGAAAAGATTAGGAGAAATACACTGAGGTGGTTTGGACATGTGGAGAGGATGGAGAATGAAAGACTGACTAAGAGGGTGTATGTAGGTGAGGTGGAGGGAGGGAGAGGGAGGGGTAGACCGAGGATGAGGTGGAGGGATGGAGTTGAGAGGTATATGAGGGAGGGGGGGGTGAGCTGGGGGGAGGGGAGTCAAATGGTGGGTGACAGAGTGACTTGGAGGCGTTTTGTCTGCGGCCACCCTTTGCGGGATTAGGGCGTCGGGCTATAGATAGATAGATAGATAGACGTTCTCGGGGTGAAAAGGTTTACGATTTTTTTTTTTTTATGTGAGGAAGAAGGAACCAAAGGCAACGAGCCCGCAAAACTTTCCTTCCAAGAGAAAAACAAAATACAAGAGAGAGCCAAATTCAAGATCCATTCATTTCGAAATGCCTGGACACACTGCGTTTGAATGACTGGAGATCATAGGAAGCAGGAAATACAGACAGAGGGAGACAGTTCCAGAGCTGACCTGTTGCATAAATGAAGGACTAGGAGTAACGGTTAACTCTTGCATTAGGGAGTTGGACAGAAAAGGGATGAGAGTTTGCTGCTAGTCGGGTGCTACGCGCCCGTCGCAGAGGTGGAGGAATGCATGCAGACAGTTCAGAGGAACAGTGATCACTGATATAGCGATAGAAAAGAGATAAAGATGCAACAGTGCGGCGAAGAGACAGAGGTTGAAGGAAGTCAGTAAGAAGGGGAGAGTTAATGAGACCCCTTCATTCCGATGAAGTACTTTGCTTTCTTGCTGCCTCGCAATTTTATTAATCTAAAGAGAGGCTTTCGAACTGGATGGGTTAGATACAACCTTTATCAACATCTTTATTGATACAGATTAATTCTAAACTGAGAAAAATCGTCTGGTGTTAATAAACCTACACTAAGAGCAAATGTCATCAGAAAAAACAGGTTTATATGCGAAGAAGTAGGAAGGCCTCCATTGTTTTTACTTACATCTGCGGAACGCCATTAGTTATCAGATTTAACCAGCTTGCATCCCTTATTACAAAGTACACTAGTAATGACATACGGAGGCCAGATAAATTTTGGCTTCGTCACATGCTTCATAAGTTACCGCAAAAAATTGTTGGTTTGTCTGTCCCTTCGTGATATAAGATTTACGAATGCGGGTCGTGGTTCGTTGCACTGGTGGAATTAACCCCTTCGTACAGTAAGGTTTACAGTATTCTAATACTGTTACCGCTAAACTTTGTTATCAACCCCTTCACTGCCATGACGACTCCGGTATTTTATTCTTGTTATCAACAGACTGTGGGAGCTTAGCGTCAGGCTGCCGCACCACGAAAAGGGAAGTATGCGAATATGTGATTTTGTTACGGTATATTGCCCTTCCCAGAACTCCCCTACGCAAGTGGAGTTCTAAAACTGAAAAAAAAAAGTATTCTGAGTACGTTCTACATGGCTATTATACTATAAGGGTTGTAAATATATACTGACAAATGAACGTATTGTCGCCGGGCTAGAAACTTTACATTATTGCTTCTCAGTATTTTTAAAAATACTATCTATTTATCTCTAATGTCACTATGAACTACATAAATAATATACAGCGCAATATTAAATCCTTCATTACATTGGTTCTTTACTTTTTTTCTTCCCCATCGCGAGGCGATTTTATTCGTATCTGGACTTCCGTACAGGAGAGGCTGGATACAGTTTTCATTAACCCCTTCGGTAAAGGTTTCCTACGCCGAATAAAATCGTGTGGAAGAAGTTGGATGAATATACAAAATATGTCACTCGACTGAGGGGGTGACGTCCAATATCGAAAAATGACCTAATAAAGGAGAGAATATAGTCTCTTAAAATGACGAAAATATTACCCTAAGCGAACGAGACTCAGTAGATGAGGTGTTATCGCCTTATCTACCCATTTCCCCCTCTGTCTGAGCGCCATTCCGTCTCCTTGAATCTTATCACTCAATCGTCCCTTCCCTCTTTCCCACCTTCATTAATCTTGTTACGCCTTTTCTTTATTACACTCCCTCCCCTCGTCTCATGCAGCTCTTCTCTCTCTCTCTCTCTCTCATTCAAATAATGCATTATTTCCAGAGAAACATTAAAACCTGCAGACAAAATACGACTCGCACTTAATTTTTACGTGTGACAGGTGCTAATATATATTTTTGCGACATGATATTCTCGACAATTTTATGGCTCCAATAAATTACTCTGACTGGTAAAATAACTGACTGGTAAAGAACTGGCAAGATAACTGACTGGTGAAGTAATTAAAATCCAGGCTCCTATGACACTATCTGGAATAATTAATGACAAGTAAAATGAGTGAAATAAAAAGTAAAATAACTGCTACAATTTCTACGTGGAAGAAAAACTACAATATTAACTGGAAAAAAATTATTCAGTGTGATAGCTAACTTGAATAATAACTAATAATTACTAAAATACTGCAAGAATAAAGGTTAAAATACCTAACATAATAACCGGTATAATACACTAATGGAATAAATAACTTGTAAAAAAATAACTGATGAAATGTCTACCTGGTAAAATAATTAAAAAGATGATTGATAATATTGTTCAAATAGAATGACTGATAAAAAACGATGAAACAGACTGGGAAAATGCTATCTAGTAAATAAACAGCTATTAAAAATATCTCTGGTAAAATAACTCTTAGTAAAAGTAATATTAAGAGAAAACAAAGGGAAAATAACTGGTAAGATTCTCTCTCTCTCTCTCTCTCTCTCTCTCTCCCTCTCCCCACCCCAAATCTGTCTTCTCGAAATTGGACTACTTGTAACTCATCCATCTTCCTCGCCTTCTTTCATTTCCTTTATATCACATATGCTCTCTCTCTCTCTCTCTCTCTCTCTCTCTCTCTCTCTCCTTCACCATATTTTCTCTTTTCCCTCGTTTTCTTCGTCTTTAAAAATCATTCATTACATTCTTCTCCATTTTTTTTTTACTGTATACGCAGGCTAAATAAGAGCACTGCGATATAGTGTTTTTTTGTTGCTGAAGTGAACAATGAAATAAAGCTTCACTAAAACAATTAACCCTGCTGCATCCATTTTCACATCGTATATATAAGCTCTCCTAACCTCTTCCTACTTCCCACATTTCCTACTCACGTCGTCCATTTCCATGTCCCACAGTCTCAAATCCTTCCCCCTTCCCCCCAGATAATAATTTTTTGACTTCACTGCACTCAAACCATTAAACTTACAATACCCATATTCACAGTGTATGCTTTCCTGCCATAGCTCCACCGTCCACCACATTTCCATCCCATCTCATCGACTCTACTCACAATGGCAATTTCTCCCCCATCCCCCCCAGGACGGTTTCATGGCGCAATGTACTGTATAGTCTCTTGGTCGATGAAAGCGCTTGTCTCATTTCCTTTTCCTTTCTCTTTTCTTCTATCAGTCTTTCTACTCTTTCACTTTCTTACTTTTCATACAATCTCTCCCAACTCTTGTCTCGTCTCTGCTTTACTCTCTTCACTTAAGCTTTTGGTGCAGGAGAGGGACGTCTTTTTGGCACCAATATAATCGAACGGCTCCACTATCCAGCTATGCAAACCTCCATCACCTACCTCCTCATTACCCAAAAGGAGAATGGTGGATTGCATCAACATCATACTGCAGTTCACCGGGCTTACGTTCAATTGAGAAAACAGCCACACCAGCTTCAGTCTTTTCCTATCTGCCTTCCCATTACCCTCTTGCAATATCTCTTTTCTCTCTTTTGTCTCCTTTTCTATCTTTTTTTTCTTTCTCTCCTTCCTTTTTCTTCTCTGGTCTCTTGAAATTTCCCATCTTCACTTCAGCTTTTCTCGTGTACTTTCATCTCACTCTTCATGTTTTTTTCTCCTTTTAACATCTCTCTGTATTTCCTTTCTCGCCTTCTCTCTTCCTCTTTTTCTCCTCACTAATCTCTTTCCTTTCTTTCCACTTCAGCTTTCTAATCTCCTCTCATTTATCTTACCTTATCTCTTTCTTCTCTCCTATCCTCTTTTCTTTGTGTCCTCCTCCTCCAAATCCTCCTCCTCCCCTGCCTTCTTCCCATTCGGTTTCCGCTTATCACTCTCTTTCTTCTTTTCAATCTCCTCTCGTTTCTCCCTCCTCCTCCTCCTCTGTCTCCTTCTATTCTTTTATCCCTCCCATTCGCTTTCCTCCTATCACTCTCCCCCCACATCATTGCTCTTCCAAATAATCCCCCTATTTTTCAGTCTATCTCACTTTCACTCTTATTCATATCTACAATCGACTTCGTTTGATTTTCTTTTTCACTTTTTTATTTCTGTCTCCTTTGTCATTTCTCCGTCTGTTGAATATAAATTATCTTCATTTTTTATTCAGCTTGGTTTCACTATCTCTTTTGCAAACCGTTCCTAATGTCAGCCTTATCTGGACTCTCTCTCTCTCTCTCTCTCTCTCTCTCTCTCTCTCTCTCTCTCTCTCTCTCCCCGCTAACTTTCGCAGACCCTTGTACCTCGCCCTCTCCCCAATGTTCCTAACTTTCAACTTCGTTCCACACGCCTTCCTCTCTCTCAATTTCCGCTATTTATTCTCTCTCTCTCTCTCTCTCTCTCTCTCTCCACATACACACACACACACACACACACACACACACACACACACACTTCCTCTCGGTGCGCAATCAGAAGCGAGGGTGCAAACAACGCAATCACTGGCTCCTGTTAGGCTTTCTAATTGCTCTCGCTCATCGACAAGTCTTTTATTCATCTCTAACCATATCCTTTTTTTTTTTCCCCTGTCAGCAACATCAGTGTGAGATTAATTTTCTTTCTAATTCTGACTGTTAGATTATGATGGGAAGCAGGCTATGATGAAGTTGAGGATGATAGTAAGATGACGACCAAAACGACAACGATAATGATTATAATGATAGCGATGATGACGATGACCAATATGATGACGACGACTGTGAAGATGGAGCTTAATGATCATGAAACTGGCTGAGAGTGAGTTGCGTATGAGAGGGTTGGTGGGGAGGAAAGGGGAGGAAAGAAAAGTCGATGGAATAGAAAGAAGTTGCGTGGCTAAGAAGGAATTGGCGGTGGATATGTGGGTGAAGGTTGGAGGGGAGAGATAAGTGGGGGAGTGTGGGAAGGGATGGGAGGAGGGAGCGTTGGACAGGCTGGGTCGGAAGAATATGTGGGAAAGGATGGGAGAGGAAGGAAAATGTATGTGAGAGAGAGTAGAAGGGAGGCGTGGCAGGATGAAAAGGGTGGGAGAGGAGGAAGACTGTGGGATGGATATGTGGGAGTGTGGAAGGGAGCCGATGGGAGGGGAGGAGAGAGTCCTGTGGGAGGGAGTGGGATGGGAGACGGGAGGTAGAAAAGGGAGGAAGAATAGTGGGATGCCTAGGAAAGGATGGGAGTGAAGAGGTATGTGGGAGAGGGGGTGAGGGACAGGTATATACATGATAAGGTGCTGTGGGCTAGCAATAGAGTCAAACCTAGGCCTTATTCTCTCTCTCTTTCTCTCTTCATCCTTCCCTAATCATTCCTTTCACAAATTCATCTCCTTTCTCCCTTCCCCCCTTCCAGCCTTCTCTCCTCTTCATTCCCTCTTTCTCCTCATCCTCTCCTATTGCTTTCGTCTACATAGTGCTCTCCTTTTCTCTCCCCCTTTTCTCCACTCTCCCTTTTTTTCTTTCCTCCTTCCCCCTTTCTTCCTTAACACCTTCCTCCTACACCTTCCTCTTCCTTTCCTCTCTTCTTCCCTCCCTCGCTCCCCCCCTATTCCGTCTTCCAACATTTTCGCCCCATGTCTCTTTCCTCTCCTCCCCCTCTGTCTCCTAGCCTTTCTCCTCCCCCCTCCAGCTTTTACTGATGCGGTAAGGAAATGAAAAGAACCAAACTGTGGGGCTGGCCTGAAGATTATCCACATTTCTTATACGGCACCAAAGTTGAACCTAATCCAAAAGTTTATCATCGGATTTATTTTTTTTACTGATACGAACATTTAAGTTAGCCTACCTTTTTCATTCTGGAATGAAGATTGTAATAATAATAATAATAATAATAATAATAATAATAATAATAATAATCTATCAATAGCCCGACGCCATAATCCCGCAAAGGGTGGCCGCAGACAAAACGCCTCCAAGTCGCTCTGTAACCCACCATTTGACTACCCTCCCCCCAACTCACCCCCCCTCCCTCATATACCGCTCAACTCCATCCCTCCACCTCATCCTCGGTCTACCCCTCCCTCTCCCTCCCTCCACCTCACCTACATACACCCTCTTAGTCAGTCTTTCATTCTCCATTCTCTCCACATGTCCAAACCACCTCAGTGTATTTCTCCTAATCTTCTCAACCACATCCACATCCACTCCACAACGTTCCTTCACTTCTTCATTCGTCAACCTGTCCCTCCACATGCTCCTCTCAAGTAACTCTTTTCCACTGCTCTCACTCTTGACTTGTTATAATAATAATAATAATAATAATAATAATAAAAATAATTTTGAATTATTATCATTATTATTATTATTATTATCATTTTTACTATTATTATTATTTTATTATTATTAATCATTATTATTAATATTATTATTATTATTATTATTATTATTATTATTATTAATCAGTATTATTTAACTTTCCACAACATTCGTTTTTTTCTTCATGGGCTAAGGATTCTATTTGCTCTATTTTTTTTTCCCAATGCTGCATTTTTCATTGTATTTTTTACTTATGTGATGAGACAGCCTTCTCATGGTCGGGACGACTCCAGTACTCCAATGCACCCACACGCCAACACACCCTCACATGTCACAACTTGAGTATTAATACTGAACTTCCGTAAAATGACGTGCTGGTATAATAGTAATCATTGCATTAAGTACGATGATGTCATTCATATACTTCTAGCCACCTCCAGACGATTCAATTCAGTATATGACAGTTTTCAGCCAACTGGGGTTAGATATATTTGTCACTGCCGCATTCACAATACGTCTTGTAACAAAACTTACAGAATGCGTCACTTGATTCAAGGGGGGGGGGAACCAGGGGTAAATGTAAGGCTCTGTTGAGCCTTACGGAAATGCACTGCATGTAAACGGTAAGTCAGTCTCACTTTACCCTATTCAAAATGTAGGGGGCCGAGGCTTGGCTTCTGTTGTCCAGTACATTTACGGGTAGTTGTCCAGCCCACTTCACTCTGTGGCATTACATGATCAAAAAGCCTCCAGTCAGCTCTTGGAGATCGACCCGATAGCAAGGCCGTCACTCTGGCCACTACATAACCAGACGTCTGATACTGAGACTGCCTTATCGAAAATCAGACCACAACATTCTTTTTTGTCACAGCTGGCAGGCAGCTCATGTCCTTACAGCTGGCAGACCACTTCAAAATTTACTGAGGCACCATCTTGCAGAAGTAGTTAGAGAAGTGGTCTGTTGTTTAGTAGCGTAGGTACGGTAACAACATTAACCATCTGCTGTTGTGGGTTTCTCTACGCTGAATACAATCGTTTGGCGCCTCCATAAAATACCTAAGAGCATTGGCCGTATCGTAGGGTTTAAGAGGACGCTTATAGATCTTTTCCACGTGACGTCACGAGTCATGTGACTTGTTTACGGAGCCATATTGGACGGCAAATTGTCGGACGTCTAGAGAGAGAGAATTGCAGAATCCACAATGGTATTCCACTGTTGTGCCTTCGGCTGTAAGACAAGGCAGAAACTTTGAAGTGGGGTAAACTTCTACCGGTTTCCAGTCAATGTTGAAAGGCAAGAGAAGTAGACAGATGCCATGATGAGGGAGAATTGGCAGCCGACGGCCCACTCCCGGCTCTATTGCAAGCATATCAGGTGAGCCAATGATTTGTGAGTAGATACGAGCATATTTACCATTCTTTGCAGTTGCAGGTGTCGTGGAATATCCTAACTGTGTGAATGTTAGAGCACAAGATCCACACGGCCATGAGTGTGCGTGGCAAAAGAGGGGGAGGGTCAATGTTACAGGCCTTGTTATGATATTATTCCAGAGTTTCACCTAAACCAAAACTGACATAGCAGTGATGATCAAGAATGTTTGATGCGTACGTAAAAACCGATTAAATTACAGGTTAGGTCGTACTTGAAGTTAAGTTAGGTCAGGTAAGGAGGTTAGGTTACGTTTGGTTAGGTTAAAGCTTATATTTTTATTTTTTCAATGTTTTTCACTGTGATTCATTTGAAGCTGATATTTGTGTCATGGTGGTTGATTATAATAATAGTGCAGTACAGAATATTGTTCAAGACTTCAGTATAAAACTTATATACCACTGTGAGCCTGTGTGCTAAACAATGTTGTAATTAAAACTGAAGCAAAATTACTAGTACTACTATTTATAATTTTCTATTTTGTTTAGAAAAGAATGTTGCTACACAGAAAGCCAAACTGGCAGTACATGCTCCAATTAAATGTACACTGTCCACTTAGTAAAAAAATACTTAAATTACACATAAGAGGATAAATAATGTACTTATATCAACAGCCCCCTATATTTATCTTCTACCAGGTATGTAGCTACTAAGATTTTTTTTTTTTTTTAATATAAAATGTAAAATCATAAAAGGGGGCGCTCACCATCCACTCACTCAATGTAGTGCTGCTGTCAGGTGTCTGCCCTTTCCTCTCCTCTCTCCATTCCTTCCATCCTCTTCCGTCTTCCTTTACTTCATTCTTTTCTTGTCCTTCTGCCTACGGGTAACTTTACACTTCCTCTTCTGTCTTTCTTTCCTTCATTCTTTCCTCTTCCTTTTGCCTGTGGGTGACTCTACACTGAGTGACAAGCCAAATGGTTTCCTGTACACCAGGAAACCATTTACTACGCTGGGTGGTATAACCATATAACCAAATTTTGGCGCTTGGTGCTTTAGTGAGTAATTATTGCGCTCCAATCGGATTGAGCCGGTGAAGGTTTATATCCAAGGGATGGTTGGGGTTGATTGCTCGTGTAATGCCACTCAGGGATGAGTGAGGCTGGTCACTCTCATCTTAAATGTCGGGACCAACTGCTTAGCCCCGGGCTCCTACGCTCCTCATGGGGCAATGTAGGATTGGATGATGGATGGATGGATGGATAAAAACTATATTGTTGAAGTCTTTTAGTTTTATGTTGTGGTACTCATCAGCATGAAATAAATAACCTTAATTTAAATTTGTGCCAATGTTATGTTTCAGTTGTAATGTAAAAGCTAACTTCAAGAGTAGTTTTGACAGTTCTGGCCTGTACTATCTGCTATGCAATTTATGTAAAAACTACTTAAAACATCAGTATATAGGCTGTAAATTTTCTTGGTAAATTTCCAAAATTACACCCAACTCACCTTGAAGCTTAAAATTTTCATTCTTAAATGTTTTACAGTGTGATTAATTTGAATCTGATATTCATTTCTGTCGGAAATTATTATTTTTTTAAAATTCCAAACCAAGCTAACCCAACCAACCTAACCTAACCTGACCTAACTTAGGACCTAACTTAGAGATTAAGAAGAGAGGATAACAGCAGTAAGCCAATAGCCCCATGCTAGACAGCTCCCACAAGAGCGTGACTAATTTACTCTGCCTACAAGAGCCCATGCAGGCCCATGCTAGGCAGCTCTCATAGGAGTATGACTACAAGAATGACAAATTTTGTATGCAACCCATAGCTGTCATATGCTTATCTAGCCTATGTTTGCAACTTTCTAAATAGGGGGTAGCAACTAGGGTACATCACTGGGAAACCAATTCATCAACTACTCGATTTCCAGTCAGTATAATACAATCCCTTCCCCCTGTGGCCCCACGTCAATAATTTGCTGATTACCAAGTCGATTTACAAGTACCATATATCAATCCCAGCTATCTATATTGCATATATACAATATGACTGGTCTGTTTACCTGAAGGATGCCCCGGTGAACTCTGATGGGGTGTTTACCAAATAGTGACAGCGATCGCCATATCTGAGATCTGGTTTCGGTCCCCAATCCTTGAAACTGGTGAATTTCTCCCTAGATATGGTGTAAGAATCTAGCCCCAAACAATTTATCTTGTTCCTGTACAAATCTTGGAGGCGTTGATTCAGATTTCTGCATATATCTGAGAGTTTCACCTCTAACAGCCCTGTCTGGACAGCCATTACTGCGAGGAGTTTGCCGTCCAGTATGGAGTCGTAAACAAAATCACGTGATTTTTGTGACTTTACTGGAAAAGGTCTATACTTACAATTATGTAGAATACGGCCATAGACGAACACCACTTACCTGAAAAATGAATGTACAGAATTAGTTATAGAAGATAAAACGGTAATAACAAAGTAATGCACAACTTTCTTTGGTTCGAGAAGTGATCTGCTATACTGAAGGAAGCGAGTTCGATTCTAGACGGAGACAGGGAAAAGTATAATAATTTGAATTTTGTTAAAGCAGAATTACTTGGTCTTCCACGGGATCAAATGACATATAAAAACATCAACGCTCATGTCATCCTATCAGTTCTAAATAAGACAGCTCTATCATGTATTCAATATAGACGGTGAGTATTAAGCATCGAAGTGGTGAAATGTGAAGATGTACATAGGAGAAAAACTAAGCCTCGGGGAACGTACTGTCAAGCCTATGATCAGAGTCGGACAAGAGAGAGAGAGAGAGAGAAACCCATACAAGATGCCCTGTTGCCTTAACGTTCGATCGATTGCATTCAAATTCAAATTAAGTCACCCTTGCCTGACCCTCAACCCTACCGCCCCGTATGCTCCAAACTATATCAAAACTGCTTATTTTGTTCACACACACACACACACACACACACACACACACACACACACACACACACACACACACGCACGCACACGCACACGCGCGCGCACTCCCCAGCTTTCGTTACCGGGAGTATGGACGTAAAAATATACTAAGCAAACATTAAACACAACATGAAGCAACTAAGCAAAAGTCAAGAAGAGGAGAAAAACATAGTTCCAAGCTCAGAGAGAGAGAGAGAGAGAGAGAGAGAGAGAGAGAATAAAATATGGGGGTATCAATTTCGCACCAATGGTTTTTCCGGCCATAGGACCAATCCGGCTCAGGACGCTAAAAGTCATCGCGGACGCACCCCATCGACGAACGCAAATTGAATCGGACGTAATCGCCAAAAAAATACAGGCCCACACACACCAGGGCTAAGGGTGTGGGCGTGGGAGTGTGCGTGGGTGGTGGGAAGGAGTGGGAGTGCTTTGGAGAGAGAGAGAGGGAAGGACTGGGAGTGGGGACGTGTGTAGAGGAGAAGAGAAGAGAGGAGAGGGATGAGGAAAGGGAGAAAGACGAAGAGGGAGAGGTGGAGGGGCAGGAAGAGTTGGAGGGTTTTGGAAAGCGTAAAGGGTTGATTAAGGAGAGGGAGGAAGGGAGGGAGGGAGAGGGAGGGAAGGAAGGAGGGGAGTGTCGGGAAGACGTGAAGATATGGAAGGGGCAATGAGAGAGAGAGAGAGAGAGAGAGAGAGAGAGAGAGAGAGAGAGAGAGAGAGAGAGAGAGAGAGAGATTATTATGGAATGTTAGGGCTTAAGTGTCAAGTGGGAAGTAGAAAGGGATGGAGAGAATATAGTATGGAATAGTCGTGTGAGAATGGAAGGGTGCAAGAAAAATGGGAAGGAGGGATTGGGAGAAAATAGCAAGGGAATGCGGGAAGGAGACTCTGCAGACGATGTAAGAAAAAAAAAAGTGAGAGAAAAGACGAAGGTGATTGGAATGTCGATGTGAAGGAGACGCAGTACCAAGAGAGGGAGGGGACATGGAAGGGGGACGAGGATCGGTGGAGAGTTACTAAGGAAGGAATATTCTTAAAGGAGCAAGGATGTGAAGGGAAGGGCTTTGGTGGAGTAAAAATGAAAGTCTTGGAGGGGGGAGGGGATGATTATGTAACCGGATTATGTGTTGGGATTATGAGATGCAGGGATGGTAGGGAAGCTTAAAGGGGGAGCACTGTGAGAAAATGAAAGCCTCGATGGAAAGGGGAAGGAGAGAGTGTAGAGACACGGGATGAAAGAGAAAGTGGAGGCTATTACTGGAATGAGAGGGAGAGAAATGTAGCTGTAGATGGAAAGGGAGACAGAAAAATAATGTGAGGTGTACAGCGATGAGGAGAGAGACAAAGGGAAGGTGTGGGGGAAAACGAAAACTGACAGTAGTAAAACGAAGGACGAGGAAAACGAGATAAGGAGAACAGAGAAGGATGGGGGAAACTGTCGCAATAAAAAAAAAAAAAAAAAAAAAGACAACTTGCAAACGACAGCCAATGCAGTGTGGGCAATGAGGGAGTTTAACGAGGGCACTTAAGTAGAACTCGAGAAGGTAATACGAGGAAGCAGAGAGTGGGGAAAGTTTTGATGATGGGGGTGGAAGAAGTGGCAGGGGGTAGCGGAACATGGTTGGGGTGAGGAGGGAAGGCAGTTGCGTGGGATGGGAAACTACAGAAAAAAAATTCGGAGGTAGATTGCAGGGTAAAGTTGAAACAAGTTCGGGGGATGAGGATTGGGTGTGTGTTTGGGTCCACGGAGGAGAACTAATGCGGTGGTTGGCTGGTTGGTTGCGTGAGTGAGAGGAGCCAGGGAGCGAGAAAAGGCGCAAGAGTGAGTGCGTTTTTGGTGTGGGTGAGTGGGTGAATCCACGGGGAAGGTTGCATGGGTAGGAATTTATGAAGGGGAGATGGACGGAAGGGAGGAAAATATGCAGGGATGGAAGGAAGGAAAGAAGGAAGAATGAATGAATGAATAAATGAATGAGCGAATGAAGGATGCAAATGAGAAAGGAAGGAAAGTATGTAAAACAGGAAGGAGGGAAGGATGAGAGGAAACTATGCGACGGAGCACAGAATAAATGAAAGAAAGCAGAGTCGCTGGGAAGAAAAGGTGGACTGAATAAAATGCTGAAAGGAAAGAGAGAGAGAGAGAGAGAGAGAGAGAGAGAGAGAGAGAGAGAGAGAGAGAGAGAGAGAGAGAGAGAGATGAACTTTTCTAAATATATGAGCAGAATGAAA
This sequence comes from Coenobita brevimanus, assembly GCF_032717465.1. Classification (NCBI taxonomy): domain Eukaryota; kingdom Metazoa; phylum Arthropoda; class Malacostraca; order Decapoda; family Coenobitidae; genus Coenobita; species Coenobita brevimanus. Next base: position 3,786,788 of record NC_136982.1, on the reverse strand, counting down.
GGGCACGACAGGTGAATGAGAAGGAAGAAGGTGCATGACAAGCGACTAAGTGTGTACAAGTGTGAGAGGGTGAGAGAGGAGAGGAGTGGGTGGGAGGGGAAGGGAGAGAGTGAGAGAGTATGAGAAAGGATGGGAGGTGGTGGGAGGGACGGAAGAGGAAGGGAGAGAGTGGGAGAGGATGGGAGAGGGAGGGAAGGTGGAAAGGAGTATGAGGGAATGAGAGAGGGTGAGAGGGTATGGGTGGGAGTGGATGGGAGAGGTTGGGAAAATGTAACTGGAGGCTGGAGGAAAGGGAGGATATAGGTATGGAAGAGAAAGAGTGAGAGAATAACGATGGCGAGAGAGAGGAAGGGAGTCAAGGAGGGGATGGTAGAGGGAGGAATGAATGGGGAGAGGAGAAAAATAGGTGTGGGAAAGGTAGACAGGAGAGAGCATTATTCACCCCTTCAAACAGAGGACATACTTTGAATTTTCCATATTACCAGACACTTCTATTCAACTTAGGGGTGATTTATCGAACTGGAGGTGTTAAATACGACCTTCACTAACCCCCTCGCTATCCCCCAAAAAACAGCCTGGAAGTCACAAGAATAAACTACAGTAATATGTCATCTACTCTCTTCACTGCTAGCCACCATTCCAAAACTGAGTAGAACTGGTTGAATGTGGCAAAATATAATAACCCGTCAGCGTAATGAAGTGGTTAAAAACGGAGGCTGGGATGGAGGAAAAGGTTTGTAGGTAGGACGAGGAAAAAAGTGTGAGAGGAGAAGCTTTGTTGGAGCATAAAGGAGAGGATGGTGAAAATACAAGTAAAATCAGTGCTGTGGAAGGCGATGATAACGTTAGACTGATCCATATTTTTGGGGTGCAGGAAAGGTAAGAGGAAAGAAAGGACGTGAGGGAGGAAGGAAAAGAGAAGGGAAGGAAGGAAGGAAGGAAGGAAGGCAGGCAGGCAGGCAGGCAGGCAGGCAGGCAGGAAGGAAGGGAAGGAAGGGAGGAAGGAAGGAAGGAAGGAAGGAAGGAAGGAAAGGAAGGAAGGAAGGAGGCAAGGTAGGAATAGAGAAATGAAGAAGGAGTGAGGGAGGGTCCTGAGGGAATAAGTTACTCAAAGATATCAAGAAGGAAGGCAGGAACGCCAGACAGTATACAAGAGGAAGCAAGGAAGCGAGAGAGGAAAGAACACCAATAACAAAAGGAAGGAATAAAGGAGAAAAAACAAGCTAGGAAATTCAGCAAGGTAGGAAGGAAAGAAAAGGGGGTCAGTGTGATAAAAGAAAACATTGACAAGGTAGGAGAGAATGAAGGGTGAAAGACTGGAGGGATGAAAGAAAGAGAGGGAGGAAGGAAAAAGGAGAGAAACGAAGGAATGAAGGAGGGGAGTAGGAAGGAAAATAACTAAGGAAGGAAGGAAAGGAGAAAGAATATAATGAAAGAGGGAAGGAAGGAACTAATGGATCGAAGAGAAAGGGACGATGAACTACATAACAGAAAAAGGGAATGGTAAAAAAAAGACAAGATGGTAAAAGTGCAATAATAAAAAAAAAAGGTCGAAGGGAGGAAAAAAAAAAGTAAAATAACGCACTGAAAGAAGGGAAGGGAAGGGAAGGGGGGAGAAGGGAACACATTATTAAAAAAAAGAAAAGGGGGGGGGGAAGAGGCAAATAATCAACAAGGATGGAAATGTGGAAAATAATATGGAAGAGAAGAAGGACGGAAATGAAGAAGGGGGAGAGAGGGAAGGAAAGACAGACAAGATATGGACGAAAAGTAATCAACTGTGAGAAAAAGAAGGAGAATAACAGAGACAGCAGATAAGAAGGTACGTACGTTATGGAGGAAAGAGATGGAATGTGGGAGGAAAGAAAACTAACACGAAAAAAGAGGAAGGCAAAAATGAAGGAAATCAATCAACAAGGATAAAAGGAAACAGATGGAAGAGATGAAGGAAGGAAGGGAGGGTGGGAAGGAAGGGAGGGAGGGAAGGAAGGAAAGGAGGGGTGCAGCGGATTTGACTCCTTGCAATGGCAGCTGCAACTGAGCGATAAGGAACGAGCTATGCAGAGAGAGAGAGAGAGAGAGAGAGGGGGGGGGGGAAGGCCCGTGAGGAACAGAGTGTGGGGAGAGAAGTGATGAGAGGATTTAACAAAATGTGAGAAAAATAGTGTATCGGTGAGGGGTGGTGGCAAAATGGTGGCAGGCGATGGCAGAGGTGGTGGCAGGGGTGATGGCAGGGACTGAGGGTAACAGCATACACGTGTAGTAATAATTCATCAGTACCATCAATCCCTGTTCCCCCTCACTCTACTTATCCTTCTGTCTCCTTCCCTTCATCTATCTACTCTATCTCTCCCTCCCCCCCATTCTACCTCTCCTGTCACCCTCATTTCATCTATCATTCTCTCTTCTCCATTCTATCTATCCTTCTCGTTTCCACACTGTCTCATCTTCACTTTCTCTCACACTTCCCTTCACTCTCTCTCCCTAACGTCCCAAACCAACCTCTCTCTCTCTCTCTCTCTCTCTCTCTCTCACACCCGTCTAACTCTCTCTTGTCTCCTTCACCTCCTCCTTTTCGTGTTGTAGTGTGTGTGTCTGCTTCTTTGTCTCTGTGTCTTCTCCTCTTCACTCCCTGCCTCTCTCCTCCCTCTCCTTTCTCCACTCCCTACCTCTCGCCTTCCTATCTTTTCTTCATTCCCTGCCTCACCTCTCCCTCTCTTTCCTTCACTTCTTGCCTCTCCCTTCCCTCTCTTCTCTCCACTTCCCTCCCTCTCCTCTCTTCATTCTCTGTCTCTTCCCTCCCTCTCCTCTCTTCATTACTTGCCTCTTCCCTCCCTCTCTTTTCTCCACTCCCTGCCTTTCCTCCGTCTCCTCCCTCCAATCCGAGCCTCTCCCCTCCCTCTCCTCCTACCACACCCTCCCTCTTCCTCTTCCCTCCACACTTCCTTCCGGCATGAGGCAGGTGTTGCGGTATCAGACAAGTAATTCCTTCACGTAATACCTCCCCTGTATGCTTACCGCCAGGAACCGTTTGCATCTTCCATCCCTAGACACACCGCCACACTACCAGACTACTTCCTTTTAGAAAACTGTCTGGTATTAGTCAGATTATAAAGTACGTTTTGGAGGCGGTGGAGTTACAGCTTCAGGCAGATTTTCTTTCTTGAACTGAATATTGTGCTAAGGTATTCAAAAATAAATAAGTTAAAGAACGAAATAAATCGAAATGATCGTACAAAGTTAAATAATCAGTTTAACGCATGTCTCATTAATTCTGCTGTGTCCACTGTCAAATGGTAAAGTGAAAACAATGAAGACTTTACTAGAGACTGATTCTTAATGTTTCACAAGAAAAGGCCTTCTCTAAACTGAACAGAATAATCATCCAGCAGCTTTAGTAAGAATATCACAGGAAAATCGTCTTCGTTGAGCAAGGGTTAAGTCAACGCTGTGTATTAATTCAACTCTTCAACAGGACGGCGTCTTTTATAGTGTTTTCCTTCTATTTTAGGGTGAGTTAGATACAGCCTTCATTAATCACCTTATTGGAATTAACTTTGGTATTAACAGTGAAGTGGAAGAGACGTCCTCATACTGAAGAGGTTAATACCCTATACCCGAGGACAAATGCTGATTTTATTCTGACAACCTGACAAACGATTCCCTTAGTTTAGGGTGTCCCGGAGTCAAGGGATGAAGGCTATGAAGGCTGTACCTTTCCTCTAACGTGTATAAAATCACCTGGAGATAAAATAACGAAACAGACAAGACGTCCTTGTACTGAAGAGGCGGCAATTTAGATTACGTGTAGCGGTCTCAGCCCAAATCATGAATATGCAAGTGTGTTTGAATCCTCCGCCTGCATTACTGTGCAAAGCCAGGTATTGGGCCTCACACTGCTTCCATGGTAGTTCCTCACAGGGACGATGGTAACCATTCATCTCATACCAAACAAGCGTATAAAACCCACACTTGGAATCTATCACGGCTGTATGTCTACAACAGAAATTGGAAAGGTGTACACAACCCTCCAATTTCTGACAATAATTTGTGAAATTAATAACCAAACTCAGGTATGTTTGCTCTTTGCTACTGAATGCATTGTTACGTGGCATGTAGCCAAACCACATGCAATGCTCACAACTGTTCCATAAATGAATCTGAAACTGGGGACTTGCAAACACCTCCACCCTCTGAAGTTTTAAGCATACGACCGCTAAGCGTCAATAAACCTCTGTAAAAGAAAGTTTAACAGCAAGTCTGGCCCCAAGCGACACTGGTAACGGCAACCAAGGCTCAGGAAAAATGAGAATGCAACTCAAGCCTCTGGAGGGGTTTTCGTGACAACGGCCGCTTGAGAAACACTGCCTTGTCATCGAGTGCTGATTCTTGGATGATGAATGACTTAGCAGGGGAATTGTGGACTAAAATACGCGTTAAATTAAGGTATATAATCCCATTAGTGACTCATGGCTCTGGGGAAAGAGAGCCACTTAAGGAGCGTGTAAACAATCCATTGTCTGAAGCTCATGGGAAAATGGGCCTCTTCCCTGCTGGCCAAACTCCTCGTCCACACGCGAGCCAGGCAAGAACGACCCTGCTGAATTATAGCCTTCCTCGCTGCTAGCTGAGCTGTGCTAAATCTCCAGCCCCTTCAGTTCGGTGACATCTCTTATCTGCTTCCTTCTACCACCAGACGACTTAATGCAGAATGTGAGGGACCCCTTGTGATTAAAAGGTTAAATAAGGTGTGTAGTGCGCCCCTCTCCCCCACCTCCCTCCCACCAATCTATCTTAATGATGTTACTCCTTTTCCCCTCTCACTGACTTACCTCCTTCCTCCCCTTACTGCCCCTCTCCTCCCCCCTCCCTCTCTCTCTCTCTCTCCTCTCTCACTGCCCTTTCTCTCCCCCTTCCAACAGCCCTCGCTACCTTCTTTTCACAGCCATCCCTCCCTCTCCCTCTCCCTTTCTACTGCCCTCCCTACCTCCATCTCCCACTTCACATCCTCCTCCTTTCCCTCAACCCTGCTTCTGCCCCTCTCAATGGTGGTTTAGGAGGATTTATGATTACGTCAAAATGTAACTGATACATTCATTATTTGATATGTGGTCTCGGGGGGTCAGAGATTATATTAAATGTCAACAATATTCCAGACTATCCATGATAATTATCAGTATTTGTGTTGTGGAAGGTTCTGTGAATGTGTAAAAGTGTCACCAAAAACTACCATACTCGTGGTTTGGGAGTTTATATCATTCTGAATGTTTTAAATACCCTCGTCCTTGATCATACGTATGAATTATTCGGAATTTGAGCTGTTCTCGAAGTTTGTGGAATGGCTGACAATAAATCACTATCAACGTCTATTTATGATACTTCTAAATTGCTCGCAGTTCGGTTAATTTTGGGAGTGTGTAGGAGTGTAATCAATATTCTCGTTTGTTTATAATGCATAAAACTGCTGAAGTTTGAGTAGCTTGGGTGATGTGTAGGTATGTAATCAATATCAACATCTGTTCATGATAATTTTAAATGTTTGTTCATGGCTTAAGAAGTTGTGTGTCAAAACTTAATCAATACCCCACTGTCTGTTCATATATTCGTCCTTTGGGAGGTTTAGTGTGTGAAAAAATCTTGCCAATATCCGGCGATCTATCTATTTATTTATCCGTCTGACTGCGTCTGTGTGGCTACCTATTTCATAACGCTGAATCCTGTAAGGGGTGGCCTTGACAAACGTATCTCCGTGCGTTTCTGTCCTTCCTCAGCAACGAACGCCTCTTCCCATCACGCAAGCATGTAAGCACGCGCAAGCCCACACATACACGCTCTCTCTCTCTCTCTCTCTCTCTCTCTCTCTCCATTGCCTATATCGGATTTCCATACTGGTGAGGGATCTGAGCTACAGGAGAGGGAGGGAGGAAGTGTGGAAAGGAAAGGGGAAAGTGAGTGGGGAAGGAGAAGAGGAAGGGGAAGGGAAAAGTGAATGGCAAAGGGGCGTGGAGAGGGAGAGTGAGGGAGGAAAGAAGGGGTACGGGGAGGAAGAAGGACTGGAACTATGGGAATGAGAAATGGAAGGGGAGGGGAAATGGAGAGGGGAAGAGAGGGGGAGTGGCAGTGGGAGGGGTAGGGGGAGGGAAAAAGGGGGAGGGGAGAGAGAAATGCAGGAGGAAGGGAGGGATATAAAGAGAAGGGGTGAGACAAGAATGGGGAAAGGATCAGAGAAGACGAGGAGGAGCGAGGGAAGACGAAAGAAAGTAGGGATGACGGAGTGGGAGGAAAGATTGGGAGGGGGGAGAGAAAAGGTAGGGGAGAAGGAGAGGGACAGGAAGAGAGAGAGAGAGAGAGAGAGAGAGAGAGAGAGAGAGAGAGAGAGAGTGTGTGTGTGTGTGTGTGTGTGTGTGTGTGTGTGTGTGTGTGTGTGTGTGTGTGTGTGTGAGAGAGAGAGAGAGAGAGAGAGAGAGAGAGAGAGAGACTCAAATAACATATGCAAAGTCAAACGTAAAAAAATTCACACACACACACACACACACACACACACACACACACACACACACACACACACACACACACACACACACACACACAAGATGTAGTTCGCAACCATACAAGATTTTATAAACGTTCTAGATCTTAACCCTTTCAATCCCAGGACGTGGTGCTGGGGGAGGGACGCCTTCAGGTAGTGACACTGATATAACCAAGCGGCTCAACTGCCTGGCTAAATAAACGTCCCTAAGCTCTTCCTATCCACCAAAAGGAGGAGGATGGACTGCCAGGGAAAGGCAACGTCAGCCTGCAGTCCACAGAGTTCACGTTCAGATGAGCCTGGGGTTGCAGCTACTACTTCTAATTCGAACCTTTTTTTTTTTCCATTATATTCTTGCTGCCTTCAGACAATTTTATTAAGCTTATGACAGATTTTCCACCACAGACCGGATAAATACAGTCCTTATTAATCCTTTCGCTAATAGGGGTGCTTCAGCTGAATAAAATCGTCTGCACCTGGTAAGAATAATCTAATAGGTCATCACAGTGAAGGGGCTGAGTTGTGCATATGATCAGTTGTTTGTACTTTTTTCTTCACTCACTGGGTCGTGTTGCAGGTGGCTTTTGCAGATTTCGTACCGATCTTCCCTCAGCGGTTTACTATCCACACTGTGCCTCAGTCTCCTATCTATCTATTGATTGCCAGACGCCATAATCCCGTAAGGGGTGGCCATTTGACTCGAGTTATTTGTTTTACAGGGAGGGGCACTAACCCTTCACCAACCCACTTGTTGACACGTAGGGAGCACGTATGGTTTGGTTATAAGGTTACCACCCAGCGTTGTAAATGGTTTCTTGGCTTACAGGAAACTATTTGGCTTGTCACTCAATGTAAAGCCACCAGTAAAGGAAAGAAAAGCAATAAGAAGTGACAGGAAAGATGGGAGAAATAGGAAAAGAGGAGGGCAGGCACAGAAAAAGAGTGATAAAGGCTAAGGAAGAAGTAGGCAGCACTACATCAAGTGAGTGGATGATGGTCGCCACCACCTACCACTAGTTAATGATGTTGCGTGTGTCGATATTAATATAAATAACTCAGACAGGAATGCCAAGGCGATACGTGCACAATAAATATCTTAAAGAATGAGTTACGAAGCTGACAACGCCACTTATGATACATCCATTACAGCTGTCACACACTTCCAAACCAGACTACCGTGAATAATAACGTGAAAACTATGACGACATATAACATCCACGATGGCTCACACAGCTATGAAATGTCAGCAAGAATCTTTTCATGGTCGCGGCTTCTCTAGTGTTTAAGTCCAGCTAAGAGTGTCACAGAGTCTGCTGGTGGCACTGTCAATATCAGCCCCCTCAAGGTCGGGATAATTCTAGTATTCTATTCCAGTTAACACCAGACGATTTTATTCTGGTAAGTCATGGAAGTTTGAAAGTTTATGGTCACCATTAACCCTCTCAACGTCGGTACAATTTTAGTGCTCTCATTTAATACCAGACGGTTTTATTCAGCTGAGAGAGAGTCACAGAAGCCCTAGATCTTAGGTAGGTATTTACGTCAGATGAAGAGTCTCCCTAGCACCTCGTCCTCAGCGATTTGTTTTTAGACTGATGTTTAATATAGTTTTGTACGTTAACTATGCATAGTGTGGCGACATTAGTACCAATTTAATAACAAAGAAGAGGAATTAAGGTGTACTTGGTAAAATAAATCGCTTAGGAAAAGGTACAAAAGAACCTCCATTGCCGCTTAAAATACTGACCTTGAACTGAGTGACGAATTCCGGGTCGTTAAAGCACTAAAATACGACCGCCAATTCCCAGAACCGACCCAGCTCTGACACTGCTTCCTGATTTCGTGTGTGTGTGTGTGTGTGTGTGTGTGTGTGTGTGTGTGTGTGTGTGTGTGTGTGTGTGTGTGTGTGTGTGTGTGTGTGTGTGTGTGTGTGTGTGTGTGTGTGTGTGTGTGTGTGTGTGTGTGTGTGTGTGTGTGTGTGTGAGAGAGAGAGAGAGAAAGTCGGCTAGCACAACTTGTCTTTCTCAGGTTTTAACGCGACAGGTCAGAACGCTTCTCTCTCTCTCTCTCTCTCTCTCTCTCTCTCTCTCTCTCTCTCTCTCTCTCTCTCTCTCTCTCTCTCTCTCTCTCCATGTAAAATTTATTTGTTTTTCCAACTCCTTGCACTCCTCCTCTCTCTCTCTCTCTCTCTCTCTCTCTCTCTCTCTCTCTCTCTCTCTCTCTCTTCTCTCTCTCTCTCCGCTGACTTCTTCCACTTGATACATATTGCAAGAAAGTGTTTTTTTCCTCACCTACTCATCTCCCCTCCCTCTCCCTCCGTCCCCCTTCTTCCTCTCCCTTTCTCTCCGTCTCCCTCTTCCCTCCATTTCTTCCTCCCTCTTCCCCGAACTCACTCTTGTTGCCACGTCAACTTGCCTCCTCTTCGCTCTAACATCTTTGCTCATTTTTTTCCTCACTTGGTTGTATCTTTCCCTTTTACTGTTTTAAGCCACGAACGTCACTTCTATTATATTCTTAGTGATTTCAGACGACTCCACTGAGCCTGGGATACACTTGTCCAGGGAAGGGAGGTAGATATTGCCTTACCTGACCTCTTGAGTGTTAAATCTCCTTCCTACTTGTACAAATCGTCTTGTTAAAAATAATTGATCAGAAAATATTATATCATGATGATGGGATTAAACCTTTCTGCTGTTCTCATCTACCTCTATCCAGCTTCGTAGCATCCCCGTTCTCTCTTTCTCTCTCTCTCTCTCTCTCTCTCTCTCTCACACACACACACACACACACACACACACACACACACTTCCTGTCTCCTATTATACCGCTTATATCTTTCCTTCTCGTCCTTCTTCGTCCTCTCTCTTCCTCATTCCCTTTCTCTTCCCTTCTCTATCTACCACATTCTACCTTCGTCTCCTCCATTTCCTCCCAGTCTCACTTACTACTCCTCTCTCATTATTACTCTTTCTCTTCGTTCTTCCTTTTTTACCCTTTTCATCCCTTCTTTTATCTCACTCAACTGCTTACATATTTCCTTTACCCTCCCTCATCTCCTCTCCCTCTCTCCTCTTCTTATCATCATTCTTCTTCACTCCTTTTCTTCTCCCTTTTTCACCCTCCCTCTTTTTCCTCTCTCATTTCCTCCCATCCCTCCTTTTCTCCACGAAATAACCTTTTCTGTAACAGGAAGCCTGGAAAGGACGATCAGGGTATATTATTGTTGCTTATTTTTGTCTTACTCTTTTGTACTACCGCTCACGTTTTGTCTTCTACCTCTCTCCTTTACGAATTCTCCCTATTCTTCTCTCTTCCTCCCTCTCTCTTTCTCCCCCTCCCCCTTTTTATTCTCTCTCTCCTCTCACTACCCTCCCACTTTTCACTCTTCCACTGGTCATTACATCCTGTTCATCTCCTTTCCTTCATTACTTTGTCTCATCTTCCTCTTTCCTCGTCCCTTCCCACTTCCTCTCCTTCGCACTGTCTTCCTTTAGAACTCTCTCCAGTTAATTTAGTAGAGGTTAACATGATAACGATATCGCGGTTGATGCACAGCTAAAATTATTTCTCAAAGTGAATAAAACACACTGACTAGATTAAATTAGTTTCACACGTATTACGGAAGCAAATAACCCGAAATACCAAAGCCTTATAAAACTTTTCAGCATACCATTACGGAACAGTAAGGTGCGACACGAGTGAAGGCTAGCAAACCTATCTCTTATAAAAGAAAATAACAACCAAGATATTACTGTCCAACTAGCCTCATATCCATGGTTTACAAGTTGCTGGTGATTATTATTAGACACACTCAGATACTTCAAAAGAAATTATTTCATCATAAATTCGCAACTTGGATTACTTTTAAAGATTATTTTTAACTTAAAGATTTCTTTCATTTTCTCTATGATGAACTGAATATGCAAATCCACTGACTCCCTCTAATTCGATTTTCAAAGGACATTCCCACATAAAACTCCTCCAGAAACTGAAGGTGTATGGTTTCAGTAGCAGTGTGCTCAAGTGGATCAAAAATGATATATGGGAGGTAAGCAGAGTCATGATAAATGGAAAAGAATAAGACTAGGTTGATGTTAAAGGCAGAGTGGCGCAGAGTTCAGTGTTGAGACTATTGAGACTATGCTTCTTATACAGATTCATGTTACTGACAAGCGATTGTGCTGTAAAATATAATAAAAACTGATGTTGATACAAAATTTTGTCATAGTGCATAAGTCGTTTTCTTTCTTTCTTTCTTTTTTTTTTAACATAGATGATTTTCAGTAACCTTGTAAAGCTACGTTACTGGACCTAAACATGATAAATGGGTTTAACTGCTCGTAAATGAAATGTGTTCAATATTAGCAATACAGGTACTAAAACCTGTTTTGTTCTGTTATTAATAAAAAACAAACTATACAATGAATTCTATTCATCCAAACAAACCCTGTACAGAGACTGTTAAGACGCCAGCAAATCAACTGAATTCAAAGTTAAGTCATTCCAATAAAAATTGTTAAATAACATCCTCTCCTTATATACTACCTTGAACACTAACACTTACAGTACTGAGTACAGTTTTGGTCACCTTATTACAAAGGGAATACAGAAAAGGGAGTACAGCGAAACGTGACAAAAAGGATACCTAGACTGAGAAATTAACCTTGTGTGGAACACGAAAACTGACAATGTTTACCTTACTAAGTACGGGATACGAGGGGATGAAATCAATGTACAGAAAATTTTCAAAGGACGTAGGCCTAATAATGTGGCAGACGAAAAGTGTTTCACCAAAAATAAGTTGAAAATTATAATAATGGTCATAAAATTATTGACAAACTTCTCAATGAAGCAATGCTCATCTTCTACAACAGACATGTAAATATATGGATTATACTGCCTTACAATGTGGTAAACTGTGATATCGATACTAATATTTAAAGTAACTTATATAAGAATTTGGTTTCTAATCCTAAGCTACACATGTTCACTCATGAAAAATACATTACTGAAGTATTCTGCAATACCATACATGAAGAATACATCTGCAGAATAAATTATTCTGTGTGTAAAGTTGACTCGAAGTTATTTTCCCCTACAAGATATCATTATGTAGAACACCGTATGAGTTCCTTTAATCACTTTCCAGTGAATTTTCAATGACAACTTATCTACGCTGTATGATAGTGTTTCTCAGTTTTTCCTGCCGGCTTCGGCTTGAGAGACTAGTTGTTGGCAGAAGTCTTATTTTGTTATCCTTATCTTTGTTAAAATAGATACCACAGTTATAACCAACACTATAACAAACAGCCATGATATGACCAATATGCCTGTTGCTGCTGGCTGTCTACTGCACTACCTCTTACTTCTAACCTTCTCCCTTCACCTTCCTCTCCGTCTAACCCCCTCCTCTTATTCTCTCCCTTCCCATTCTTCTCCTTCCCTCCCTCCTTCCTTCTTGTTCTCCCTTGTTCTCTTCTCTCCTTGCTTCCTCTTGGTGTATACAGAGCAAGGTTGTCCCTGCCTTAATCAGCCTCTATAATGCTAATCCCCCTGACAGCGGATCTCACAGGGGGGGCTATTCAAAGGGGGAGGGGGTGAAAGAGAGGAGATAGAAAGGGGTGAAAGGGAGGAGAAGGAAAGAGGTGAAAGAGAGGAGAGGAAAGAGGTGAAAGAGAGGAGAGGGAAAGAGGTGAAAGAGAGGACAGGGAAAGAGGTGAAAGAGAGAAGGAAAGAGGTGAATGAGAGGAGAGAGAAAGAGGTGAAAGAGAGAGTGAGAGAGAGAGGTGAAAGACAGGAGAGGGAGAGAAGTGAAAGATAGGAGAGGGAAAGAAAGGAAGGATAGGAGAGCGAAAGGGGTGATAAAGAAGAAAGGAAAAGGATGACATAAAGGAGGGGGAAAGAGGTGAAAAAGAGGAGGGGGAAAGGGGGGAAAGAAAGGAGAAGGGGGTAAAAGAGAGAAGATATAAGAGAAGGAGAGGGGGAGGGAGACAAGAAGGGGGGGGAAGAGAAAGCGGGAGAGGGAAGGGAGAAATGAATGAAGGAGAGGGAGGGGACGGACGAGGGGAAAAAAGAGAGAAGAAGTGTGAAAGAGGAAGAGAGAGATGGTGAAGGTAAAAAAAGAGAGAAGGAAGAAATGTGAATGAGGAAGAGAGAGGTGGTGAAGGTAAAAAAAGAGGAAGAGAAGGGGGAGAGGTGGAAGATTGTGAGGAAACATGAAAAAAAGAGGAAAAATAGAAGGGTAAAGGAGGAGAGATGGAAAGAGATAAAACATAGAGAAGGGAAGGGGATGAAGCAGAGATGTAAAGGAGACGATGGCTAGCGGGAGTATTGAAAGAGAGAGGAGAAGAAGAAGGAAGAGGAAGACCGGAGATTGAAAAGTGGTAGAAGATAAGAGGTGAAGAAGAAAATGGATGGCGGGGAATAAAGGGGGTGAAAGAGAAGGATGAAGGGGAGAGGAAAATGATGGTAGGGAAAAGGGTGAAAGACAGGGGATGAAGAGGAGTGAAAAAAGATAATAAAAGAGAGAAGTGGTGGTAAGAGAAGGGTAAGATGGAAGAGGGGAAAGAAAAGGAGTGTCAGGGGGAAAGGAGGGAAGGAACAGGTGAAAAGGCGGAAGGGAGAAGATGTATGAAGGTCTGGATTCAACACTTAGGAGAGCATGGTGGGTTGATTATCAGAGTCATTAGCACAAGGTTGAGTTCATGCTGTCTCATTACAAGTTCCCTCACAATATATTACCACATCCCAAGCATCAATGAAATGATTCGTTGATAACATTTATGCAAGATATTTATTGCATATATTTTGGTAAGTCTCCCTCCCATCCGTGACTGGTGTGAGGGAGAAAATGGGAGGAACGGAAAAGGGAATGACGAGAACAAGAAGACGGCGAAGAGAAAAGCGAGGGACGAAAAAAGAAACAAGGAAGAATAAGAGGAGGAGGAAGAGGAGGAGAAACCTTCGACGGTGATGACGAAGAGGAGAGAATAAGATGAATCCATTCGTCTATCTCTACCCCAGCATGTCTATCTACCTCCACAATTATAACTACTTAATTTACAGGATATGAAGTGGGTGAAATTGACAGGATTAGGACGCCGATGGATTAGGTAGCTAGTGTTCATATGAGAGAGAGAGAGAGAGAGAGAGAGAGAGAGAGAGAGAGAGAGAGAGAGAGAGAGAGAGAGAGAGAGAATAAATTGAGGAGTGGAGGAGTGTAGTATCCTTAACCTTCCCTTTCCCCTCTTTTCCCTCCCTCTCCCTCTCCTTCCTTTCCCCCTTCCCCTTTTAAACGCCCTAGGGAGACGCAAGGGAGATAAATGAGTCTATTAATTACCCCCCTTTCTCTCATCCCCTATCCCTCCCTGTCCGCCCCCCCCCCCTCTTTCTCTCTCTGTACTTCTCTTCTTCCTTCTCCTTTCCCTCCTCTTCTTTCTGTTGTTTCCTTTTTCAGTCATTTCTTTTGCCTCTTATTTGTGTTCTTCCCTTCCTAGTTTTCTACAATCCAACTTTATCTTTTCATTCTATTTTTCTGTCATGCTCTCATCCCCGTTATCCAGTTCTCTTATGTTCTGTGCCTCTTCCTTCTACAGTTTCCTTCCTTCTCTCGTCTATCTTCCTTTTCCGTCTAACCCCCCAGCCCTTCTCTCCTCGTCCTCCTCTGCTATCTCCTCCGACTTCACTTCTCTTCATATTATCTTCTTCCTATTATTCTCCCTTTCACTTCCCTTTCTTTTCTCTTTCTCCCTTATTCTCCTCTTTTACCACTTCCATCTTTTCTCTTTTCCTCCTTCCCCTCTTCCTCCTCCTATTTTGTCTCCTCATTTCCCTCGCGTCTCTCCATCTTCCTCCTCTGCCTTCCCCTCCCACATCTCTCCTCCTCTAACTCCTTCTTCCCTCTTCCCAAGTTTTATCTTTCATACTTCCTTCTTTCCCCATTATCCTCTTTACCTGATAGAACAGATGTGTTAATTATCTTTCTTATACCAACCAGCCGCGAAACAACCCATAGGTCTGTTGCTGTTGGCTTTCCTATTTCTGTGTACTCCCTTGAGCTGCCCTTCTGTCCTCTCCTCTTCCCCTTGGCTCTCTCTTCTCCTCTCCCCTTAGCTCTCTCCTCTCTCTCTCTCTTCACATATCAAGTTCTCTTCCAACTCTCTTCTCTTCACCTAGTTCTTTCTCCTTTCTCTCCTCTCGTCTTCGCCTCCCCCCCCCCTTCCTTTCCTCGTTCCCTCTTCCCATTTTCCCTCTTCTTTCCCCTGTTTCCTCCTCGTTCCCCTCCTCTCTTTCCCCCTCCTCTAGAGCTCTTCTCAAGGCATCATCATCTCACCCCTTGACCTTCTGAACTTTGTATAGTCGTATTATTCCTACAAATTTCCTGCGCAATTCCTACATTATTCACCTTCATCTTTCTTCTTTCATCTCTCTCCTCTCTCTCTGTCTGTCTGTCTGTCTGTCTCTCTCTCT
This sequence comes from Coenobita brevimanus, assembly GCF_032717465.1. Taxonomy (NCBI): domain Eukaryota; kingdom Metazoa; phylum Arthropoda; class Malacostraca; order Decapoda; family Coenobitidae; genus Coenobita; species Coenobita brevimanus. The sequence goes on along the minus strand of NC_136982.1, from coordinate 3,771,787 downwards.
CTCTCTCTCTCTCTCTCTCTCTCTCTCTTTTACATCTCTCTCTCTCTCTCTCTCTCTCCTTTCTTTTCCTCCTCTCTGCTCCCTCTTCCTTTCCCTACATCTCTCTCCCTTTTCTTCTTTCCCCTCTTTCTCACGTCTCCCTCTTCTTCTTCTACCCTCTCCATCCTTCCCATTCCTCCGCTTTCCGCTCCCTACATCTCTCTCCCTTCTCCCTCCATGCCTCTCCCCTCTCCCTCTCCCTATTCTCCCTGTTCCTAATAAGGGATTTACGACCTGGGTCTGACGTGGCTCTGATCAGGGAGGAGGGAAGGAGGGACAGGGAGAGACAAGCTGAGAGAAAGGGAGAGATTGTGGGAGGAGGAGGAGGAGGAGGAGGAGGAGGAGGAGGAGGAGGAGGAGGGAGGGAGGGAGGGAGGGAGGGAGAGAGAGAGAGAGAGAGAGAGAGAGAGAGAGAGAGAGAGTGAAATACATCTTGAAGTCTCATTTCTCTAGCGTTTCAGGCTACACAGAACTAATCTTCAGAGAGATGACAGAGAAAGTTCAGAGAAAATAAGATTCCAGCCTCTAACCTGTCACTCCATCCCACCCAACTTGTCCTCTTGACAGAATGGGTCAGTCGAAATAAAAAATACCAATACTACTACTACTACTACTACTACTATTACTACTACTACTAATAATAATAATAATAATAACGAGGCAGAGTCGAAAAAAATGTCTTCGATTTTCATATGTCTTTATATTTTAGTAATAATGACCGTAGCTGATAACTTAATACTTCACTATGCGATTATCATTATCAAAAGTCTGCTCTGTACTGGCGCTCAGGCTCCTACGACTCTGCTACGACTCAGCTAAGTTTGGCGTTTGCTGGAAGAGTATACTATAGTCCGTTTACTCTCGTCTGACAAAGATCCCTAACCTCTTTCTGCTCAATTAACGGATAAAGAACTGAAGGACAAGTCTGACTAGTAACCAAGGAGACTCATTCCAACCTCAGACTCGATCCCATTTCACCTATGACCTACTATTCAAGTGGTATGATTGACCCAGTTCTCTCAAGTGAAAATAACCCAAACAGTATTGTCTGGGTCATCTAAGGGGTTAATGGAACTAGCACTGACACCCTCAGGCTCCACGGGCTCTCTTTCAGCTGAATAAAACCGTCTGGCGTTAGATGGAATGGAGTACAAATGATGACGTGACAATGAGGTAAGAATATAAATGATGACATGACAATGAGGCAATTGAGTACAAAAGATGAGGTGACTGTGATGTAAGAGAGTACAATAGATGACGTGACAATGAGGTAATTGAGTACAAAAGATGACGTAACAATGAGGCAACTGAGTACAAAAGATGACGTGACAATGAGGTAATTGAGTACAAAAGATGACGTGACGATGAGGTAAGAGAGTACAAAAGATGACGTGACTGTGATGTAAGAGAGTACAAAAGATGACGCGAAAATGAGGCAAGAGAGTATAAAAGTTCATTATTTCTAGTCACACTGTAATTCTGTAGTTTCACCAATTTCCATACTAAACACAATCATTTAACCGTCCATTGGTGGGGATAACTCTAGCATACCATTCCAACGAACGGGAAACATTTGAATTCAGCTGAGAAACAAAGGAAGCGGAGAGTGTAAACAGGAGGGTTGAGAGGGAAATAAAGTAGGGAGAGAGAAAAAGGCATGAAAAATGGAGGTACAAGGAGAAAGCGTCGAAATTTCTGTACCAAAGTGGAGAAAAGAAAGAACAAAGAGAAAGTAAAGGAAAGAAAGATGAATGATGGAAGGGAGAGGCTGAAGACAAAGGAACAACTGGGAAGGTTTTTTTTTTTTTTTTTTTTTAATGCGAGGAAGAAGGAACCAAAGGCCATGAAAAGTGGAAACGAAAAAAGTGGGGAGATAGAACGAAGGCGGCAGAAAGAATGGGATACGGGGATTTTAGAAAGGAAAAAGGGGGATGAAGAGAAATGAAGGAAGCGCTAAACGAAAGATGAAACTAAAAAGAAAAAGATGTAAAAAGGAAGGAAAGAAGGACTGAGGGAGTTAGAGACGCAAGGAATAAGAGGATTGAGAATAGTGATAAAAATGAAAATCCAAGAAACGTTATAGAAGCGAAAGCCAAAGACGAAAAAAAAAAAGGGGGGAGAGGAAGACACGAGGGGTGGAAACTGGAGTAAAGAAGGGATGGAGGAGAGAGAAAGAAAGGTACGAGGGGATTCAGAGGAGCGAGGGGAGGAGGGATTAGAAAAGGAAGAGAGAGAGAGAGAGAGAAAGAGAGAATTTTTGAAAACCATGGAGGGAGGGAGGGTGGAGAGGGTGAGGAAGAAGAATGAAAAGAACGGAAAAAATAAGAAGGATTTTTTTTTTGAGAGGTGAGGGGAGAGGGGAGAGAAATTTAGGCTGTGGTGAAGGGACGAGGAAAAAATAAATGAAGGAAAATGGATAGCAATGTATGGAGATAAAGGTGCCGGAAGAAGGAAAGAGGATGACAGAGAGGAAAATAAGAAGGAAGGAGATGGGAAAATAAGAGAGATGAGGAGGAGAAGGACGACGACGAGGAGAAGGAGGAGGAGAGAAGAGATGAAGGAGAGAAAGTGAGGTGTAGAAACCGGTATTGTGACAAGCGGAGGGAAAAATTGTGAAGTGTGGGGAGAGATTGGGGGTGAAGAAGGGAGGGACGAGTTTGAGGGATGGGAAGAGGAGAGGGTGGGGTGGGGGTGAGAGGGTGAGGGGAAAGGGAGGAACTGAGGAGAAAGGGAAAAGAGAAGAGAGGAGCAGAGAAGATGGTACGATTAGGAAAAAGAGGGGAATAGGAGTGGGTGAGGTGGTGCAGGATGGGAGGAAGTGAGAGGGAGAAGAGAGGTTGTGGAGAGATGTTGGTGGGAGAGGGGGGGAGGTAGAGGAGACTGGAAAAAGAGGAGAGGGAAAGGAGGAGGGTGGGATGGGGAATGGGAGGGAGGGGACGGGAGGGGAGGGGAATAAGTGTAATGAAGGAGGGAGAGGAGAGGAGAGAATGGGATGAGGATAAAGGGAAGGGGAGTGGGTAGGATAGAAACGGGAGAAGGTAGCACAGGGATAAAGAAGTTGGGATGGGGGACGATGGGGAGGGGAAAGGAGAGACAGAAGAGCAGGGAGCAAGGCAGGGAGGAAGAGAAGGGGAGAGGGTGGGATGAAGGACAGTGTGATGAGAAGGGAGGGAGGGGAGAGGGGGGTTGGAGGAAGGGAGGGAGGGAAATGGTGGGTTGGAGGAAGGAAGGGAGGGAAGTGGTGGGTTGGAGGAAGGAACGGAGGGGAAATGACGAGATAAGGAGGAAGGGATGGGGGGGGAGGGGAGAACGTGGGATGGGGGAGGGCAGAGATGGGAAAGAGAATGACAGAAGAGAGAGTGTGACACCATCAGTAAAATAAGAGTAAAAAGGCATGACTGAAACGTGTTTGAATATGATCAAGGGGAAGGAAAGGAAACGAGAGAGAGAGAGAGAGAGAGAGAGAGAGAGAGAGAGAGAGAGAGAGAGAATTGGGGGATCGATGAATTGAAAAAGAAATATGGGTGTGACAAAGGGTGAGATTAAATGGAGGGAAAGATGAATGGAGAACCAGGGTTATTGGATGAAATTGAATAGAGGATAAAAGCTGATCAATGCTGGCTGAAAAAAAAAGAAAGAACAGAAACAATACCAATCGAATAAATATGGAAAGGAGTGCTGCATATGAACGAAAAGTATGAAGACGGTCACTTTACCAAACCTGAAATGCACGAATGAATATGATAAATGTTGCTTACGAACGAAAAAAAAAAAACGAAAGCAGTGAAATATTCGAAAATCGGGAACTCCCGGCAGAGATAACATGAACTGTGAAAGAGAACAAAAATTAAAATGGAAAATCATGAAACGACGAAACACGATGCTCTTTTTGCCCCCATTAAAAAAAAAAAAAAAAAAAAAAAAAAAAAAAAAGTACAGGAGCGCCACTGCCTTGTAGCGTGACAGGTGTAGTGTGTGTGATGGATGCTGCAAAAAGCGTGTAGCAGAGTGGAGAGTGCAACCAACAGCGTAGCAGTGGGTCAGGCTAGATGTACAAGGTCCCGGTTCCTTTTATATTTTATTTCTGCTTCTTATTCTCCTCTTCTGGCCGGTATCCCTACACCGAGAGAGGCTTGGTATGTTTCTCTGCCACAGATGATTCTCACTAATATGATGCATCAGGGAGGAAAGTGACGGACATCCCCAAGTTCGATAAAGGCGCAGTGCAATTGTAGGCCCACTATCTACCGTAACTGTACAATGACAACAAAAATTAGCACACTCAAGTGATCGATGGGTTCGCACGGTGCACACACACACACACACACACACACACACACACACACACACACACACACACACACACACACACACTCTCTCTCTCTCTCTCTCTCTAAGGCACTGATGTCTGATTACAGTGAATATGTTACAAAAAGGTCCATTTATGTGTTGCACTGTTATATATGACAGAAATACACAGAAGAAGGATATTATTTTCAAACTTTCATTCACTATTTCATCAAGATGGAAAAAATAAGGATGCATTCTGTACACACTGCACCTGTAGGAAGAAAACTGAAGAACAAAATATATAACAAAAGAGGAACAAGATGACTAATAATAAACAATGCAAAGGAAGAAAGACGAAGGAAGGAAGGACGGAAGAAAGGAAGAAGGTAAAGGTGTACCGATAAAGGAAGGCGATTATAATAAAATATAACCACGTCGCTAGCTCACCTAAAATGAAATACATTCTTTTAAAAAGAAAAAAAGTAACTTTTCGCCAAATGATTTTTAACTTGGTGGCTGAGCTCCATGATGGCTAATGAGAGGGGGGAGGGGGAGGGGGACAGGAAGTGGGAGGGGAGAAGGAGAGGTAGAGAAGTGGAGTGAGACGAGAGAGAGATGAAATGCGAGAGGAAACTGGATGAAGGTGAAAAGTAAAACACAAAGGATTACGCTACAAAAGAAACACCAACATACCTACTGGTCCTTTCGAGCCTGTTTGCTACAGGGCGGGTTGTAACTAAAGCAAATCTTCTACGGGTCAAAACCATGGCTCACAAAGCTGAGAGGTCCCCTCAATCCATTAATCTCTCCAGCTGAAGTCAGCAGGAAAAAAATCAGAAGGAATACCATGCAGCATAGAAAAGCTGTCATGGAAATTCCATAAAAGATGATGAATGGAATCCTACCGAACAGTGCAACAGAGAGGGGGAAGCGAGCAGGAGGGAATAGGAAGGGAAAGAGGACGGGGTTGATGGGAAGGAAGGAGGAGGGGGTTAGGGAAGAGCAGAAGGTGAAGGGGAGGGGGGAAGAAGGGGGGGAAGAGGAAGAGGAGACGGTGAAGTAGAGTTCGAAAAGTGGGAGAAGGGAAGAAGAGATAGGACGATAGGACTAGAGAGTCAGGAGAGAAGAGCAGAAGTGAAAGATGAGGAGGGAGAGGAGAGTGGGATGATGAGAGGGAGCGCTGGTGGCAAGGGAGTATGAGGGGAGGGGGAGAGGGATGCAGGATGGTAAGAGGGAAGGTACAGGGAATGGGAAAGGATTAAGAAAGGGAGGGGAGGGAACTGAAAAGGTCAGGAATGAAGGATTTTGTGAGATGAAAAGAAAAAAGGGATGGTGGAATATGAGGACAGGGGAAGGGCAGGTGGAAGAAGAGGAGAGGGGATGAGGAGGGGAATAGGAGAAAACAGAAATAGGAAAGAGGAGAAGGAAGGGGGAGCACAGGGCAGAAACGGAGGAGAGGAAGAGAAAGAACAGTGTTGAGGAGGGGGAGACGTGACGTGGGGAGAAAAGAGAAAAAGGAGAGAACAAGGATGAAGGGATTTGGAAGAGGGGAAAATGGGAGGAGGAGAAGAGGAAATGGGCTTACTAAAGATGGTACTGGAGAAGGAAGGGGTGTAAGAGGGCGTAGAAAGGTTCTGGAGGGAAAAAGGATAAAAACTGAAAAGAAGAAGATGGAGGAGAAGGAGGAGGAGGAGGAGGAGGAGGAGAGAGAGAGAGAGAGAGAGAGAGAGAGAGAGAGAGAGAGAGAGAGTGGAAGCCTGGGGAGATAAAAATGAATGACGAAGGGATCAAAAGGGATTACCCGTGAAAATGGATGATTGAATTACGTACATGATTATAGGGAGGCTTGAAAAATGAGAGAGAGAGAGAGAGAGAGAGAGAGAGAGAGAGAGAGAGAGAGAGAGAGAGACAGACAGACAGACAGACAGACAGAGAAAGAGAATGTAACTATATATCAATCAATCAATCTATCTATTTATACGTATTTAATTTCTTGGTGTTTATGACTTACCCTAATCAACCTTTCATATCAGGTAAGCTCATAGAATATAAGTCGCCTTGCTTATGGAAAAAATTTACCTTGACCGATAAAGTTCAAAACCTCTCCAGATAATAATCAGCTTCGTATAAAAAAAAAAAAAAAAAAAAAAAAAAAAAAAAGATAAAACCTACTGACTGTTTTCGTAGTCATAACTGAAGGTGGGGAAGTGTTGGCAAGATGGGGGTGAGGGGGTGTTGGCGAGATGGGGGTGAGGGGTGTTGGCGAGATGGAAGTGATGCGGTGTTGGCAAGCTGGAAGTGAGGGACTGTTGGCCATATGGAGGTGATGAGGTTTTGGCAAGCTGGAGGTGATGAGGTGTTGGCAAGCTGGAGGTGATGAGGTTTTGGCAAGCTGGAGGTGATGAGGTGTTGGCAAGCTGGAGGTGATGAGGTGTTGGCAAGCTGGAGGTGATGAGGTGTTGGCAAGCTGGAGGTGAGGGGGTGCTGGCAAGACGGAGACGCGAGAGAATGATAACCGCTGACAAGCCCTTCGCTCCGCTGAGGCATTTCTGATTACATTATTGTTGCCCATATTCGTCTTAGAGAGATAACTTTCACCTGGATGGGTCATTATGTACAGCATTCGTTAATCCCTTCACCACTATACTTCAGGAAAGTCGCTGAACAATTTCGCTTGGACGTAACGTAATAGCAACTGCCTCCTCTGGTTGAAATTGTTGATGACTTTCATGATTTCCATTTGTACTGGCGTGGCTAATGTCAATAAACTCTGTCCTGGAGTTTGGGAGAAATTTAATGACAATGTGGACAACTGACAGGTGCAAACGAGGGCATAATTTTTGTATTTTTGCTGTTACTACACTATTTTATTCAGATCAAGAGAAAGCCCTGGCAGTTAATGAAAGCTGCAACTGTCCCCTCTAATTAAAAAAGTGTTTCCTAGGCTGAAGAAAATACTCTGAAGACAGCAAGAGTAGCATTATCAACAAAGAAAAATGTAAAAAACTGAGGGACATAAGACCGTATTTTCAGGGACTTAAAAGACGTCGTGGCGCAATTTCTTTTGCATATTACACGTCTGATTATACCCTTGTGTGTTCCTAAGGCAAACTATGTCGGTTCTAAAATTATAGCACAGAAAAGAATAGCAGGGTATAACAGGCATAATAAATCGTTTAAAACAGGGTATTTCGAAACTTACAATGCCACTTGTGATACAGCCCTTCATCTCCCCACAGTGTAAAGTACGTTAACCCACGAAACTGATACCACTCTTTTCACTTCGTTCCCAGAGATGATAATACATGGTTTTTGAAAGAGAGTATACATGTGCAATACAATATTATTTAAAATCCTAGTTCTGTCTTCACAAAGTAAGTACACTGTGAGAAACTATACTTTTATCGATGAATGTATTATCGCAAGCAGAAGTTGGCTGACAGTCCTCTGTCGGAATGATGTAATGTCTTCCACATACCTCATTCCTCCTCAGACGTCAAGGAGTTACCTCCTTTTTCATATTATTTATGTGTTCCATACTGTTATCGCAGGAATTAATATTAATATCTTCATCGCTAGAACCGACTGGAAAGTGTCGTCGAAATTCTGTTTGTTATGATACTATTTAAAAAACGCTACCTTGGCGACGAACACAACAGCCTGTCTACAATAAGATGTCTTCTACTTACAGCTGTTGTGGCACGGCAACACAACACTACTTACCTGGAAGAACATATGTACAGTTAAGAATGGAAAAGGCTGAAGTACTATGCTTGCTATAATCTATTCACACAAATAATAACAGATGTAATACTTGAGCAGTTTTCAGTCTTACTGCTAAACAAATATATGATGCATATGCATGTGTGTGTGTGTGTGTGTGTGTGTGTGTGTGTGTGTGTGTGTGTGTGTGTGTGTGTGTGTGTGTGTGTGTGTGTGTGTGTGTGTGTGTGTGTGTGAGAGAGAGAGAGAGAGAGCCATGGGGGGTGGAGGGCAATACCGGCATAACTGAGCCACCGAAGTATAGTAATATTATAATGGAAGGGTCACACAGTTCATTCCAGCCGCCTGGCTCCTTTTTTTCTCCTTGCCTATCCTCTTCTATTCTCTCTCCCTCTCTCTCTCATTCCCTCCCTCCTTCCTTCTCTTACTCACTCACCCATTTCCACCTCTTCTTCTCTCCTTTGATCTTTTTCCCTCGCTTTTACCGCCATTATCCTCCCCTCCTAAATGCACTGATTTCTTTTTCTCCTCCCCTCCTAAATGCACTGATTTTTTTTTTTCATTTTCTCTTTTCGCTTTTCCTCTCTCTCTTCCTTGCCTCAATTTCTTACCTTCGCCACTTCATTTGTTATTTGTTTTTTCCTATTTCCTCAGTACTCCTTAAAAGCTTCGTATTTATCCTTTTCATTTTCTTGGTTTTTGCATTTCTCTCTCTCTCTCTCTCTCTCTCTCTCTCTCTCTCCCTGTTCACCTATTTTTCCACATCCTCCTTTCTTCTCTCTTCACATTCTTAACCCTTTCTCCTCCCCCCTAACTCCCCCCCCCTCTCGTTTTTTGTCTCCCATCATCTTCTTTCCTCCCTTCTCTTTTCTATTTTTGTAAACTTTTCCTCTTTTCTTTTTCCTCCTCCCACTACTCCTCTGTCTCTTCTCCGGCGCTCCCACTGTCCCCCTCCTCTTCTTTCTTCCACAATTGTCTTCTTAATTTTTTCCCATCCTTCTCTTTTCCCTTTCTCTCTCTCTCCCTTCGCTCTTCTTTCGTGTTCTGCTTCGACTGTGTCCTCCTCTTCTTCATTTCTGATTTCCTTCTCTTTTTTTTTTTATTTCTTCTCCTCCTGCTCTTCGCCACCGTCTCCTCCTCCTCATTTTTCACATCCTCCTCCTCCTCTGCCTCCTCTTCCTCCTCCTCCACCTCCTCCTGCTTGTCGCACACAGCTCATCACGCTTTTATGGACAGTATACTTCACCCTCCTCTTGTCTTTATTATCTCCACTTCTTTTTCATCTCCTCCTCCTCCTTCTCCTCTTTTCTTCTTTCTTCTTCTTCTTCCTTCTCCTCCTCCTCATCCTCCTCTTCTTCTTCTTCTTCCTCCTCCTCCTCCTTTCCTTTTTCTTTTTCTTCTTCCTTCTGTTGTCGCTGATCGCTTTCAATTCCTCACTTTTTTTTTCTTTCGTTCCTTGCCTCTTCCTCCTCCTCCACCTCTTCTTCCCTTGTATCTGTAATTCTCTTTTTTCTCATTCTCTCCTCCCTCAGTGTTTTTATCACCTCTTCCTCAACCTCCTCCTTCCTTTCTCTCTTCCTTCCTCTCCTACCACCATTCTTTTCTTTCCCCTCTCTTTTTCCTCTCTTCCGTCTTTATTTCCGCTCCTCTTTTTTCCGTTCTTCCATCTGCTCATCCTCTCTTTCCTCCTTACTTCATTATCTATTCCTGCTCCAGTATGTCTCTTTTTATCTCCTACTTTTCCTCTTCTCTCCTTTCTAACATTTTTTCTCTCCTCTTTCCCCTACTTATCACATCTCTCCTCCCTCCCCCCCTCTCTCTCTCTGTCTTCTCCTCACACACACACACACACACACACACTTCGTTTATGTATTTCTTTCCATTCCTGCCCTCTCTTGTCCTCCCCACTTCAACTCATCGCTTTCCTCATCCATCTATAACCTCTTCGACACAGGGCGTCTCAGTTTCATTTAATACTTTCTTTAGTCCACTTCACCCTCGTACTGATGGAGTCATGGAAGGCTACATTTAACCCCTCTACTTGGACAAATCTCTCCTATGCCGAGTCAAATCGTCTAGCGGCAACAAAAATATAATAAACGAGTGCTATTATACTCAAGGTGTGTATAAGGAGAGGTGGGTGCATGTGTGGTTAAAGGAAATTGACTAGCTGGCAACTATTACGCCGGCCCTCCCTGGCCACGCCCCCTTACCACAGCCTATCCTTACACGCCCAGAGATTAAAATAACGGTAGCTTTCCTGGGGAAAAAAACCTAGCATAAAACTGATACTGCAGTTACATTTGCAAAGACAATACCCAGTTTAGGAACCTGTAGTAACATAGTACATTTAGAAGCAAAACCAACCGAAACTAAGGGGGAAAAAAACGCCCTAACTAATCCTCACTCCTTCATGCCTTACTGTAATATAAATACGAGCGTAAACTGAAGGACTTGTCAAGCTTTGCGATAAGGAAGGCATAAGCTAAGGCATTACTGATAAGAACCCTGACTATAAGAATTTAAACGACAGAACCAAATGCTGTTAATTACACAGAAGCAAATCCGTGTTACTACACGGGGTGTCCAGCGAGTTTGTCATTAGTAACTGGTGGTGATTATTCAAGACATTCTAAGCCCTCCCCCCCCCCCAAAAAAAAAGTTCCATTAACATGTTTTTTGCAAATAGTTATACACAACTGTTCGGTGTTGTTATTCATAGAAAATTGTCTGTCATGTAAACAAAGAAAACTTACATATATTGGCAGACTAATGCAATATTCCATATATACGTAATCTATTTTATACATAACATTAATGACAAAACTCGCTAGATAACCTGTGTATTCAGTAGCCCATTCTGTGCACTGAAAACAATACTCGTCTGATGAAAATACTGCACATCCACAACTACGACAACAAAATCTAGAGAACTATCAAGCAGTGCTGAAACTAACAGAAGTATTATCATAGTGTCATTTCATGGATAACTGAAAAGGTACTGAAAGTTTAAATATTTTATTTCCAGTAAAAATCTAACGTTCTGATAGCAAAAAGTCGGCACTGGTAAAATACTCTATGTGATCTTACGAAACAGGATTGCGAATGTTGGTATATTTAAAGCAGGGCACAAACTTTGCTTTAAAGAGAACTTGACATTGTAATATGACAGGTGAAAATTAAAACACTTGGGTGAAAAATGCACAGAGCAAATGAAGTGCCATGGTTTTACTTGCTTCGCGTGCGATAGATCTTCCGTAATAACTTGTTTCAGTTTCACGGTAAGACATGAAGAGATACAAACTTCCTTCTCTTTCTCGAATTAACTTTGCATGTAGCGACAGCACAACACAAAACTGCTACAAATATACTGTACTGTAGACTGTGAACACAAACAAACCGTTTCCCGCTGTGACGTGTGGTAGGTGGAGCTAGTGACGTCATAATAGCTAGCCAATCAGGACACAGATAGGACTGCCATATACTGCTATATACAAAATTATAGTTATTATTTATTCGGTGTTAACAAAAGCATCAGGAATAAAACAATAGTCCCCCTTCTTTATTTATTTTAACGAAGTGTTTAGTCTACTAGTAAACCTAAAAAAGTCCCAAGGAAAAATGCCATTTTCAAAATGTGTTACTACAGAGCTCAATGGGGATGAAGACACCTCAACTTATATACACCTTGATTATACTGAACACGGTGGTCAGGTGTTTACATACGGTGCTTGCTGCCCGAAAATAGTGTGAGTTAGATCCCCGGGACTGAGCAGAGAAGAGCTTGTTTATTTCAATTTCGTTAAAACAGACTTGATGTAAATTTTCCAGAACATCCACATATATTTCCTTCTCTTCCCTGCCTGCTACATCCCCTCCCGACCCCATATTCCTTCCTTTCCGCTCCTACCTCCTTTATCACCCATGCTGCGTCCTCCTCAGTTCCCCCTATACTTACCCCACCTCCCTTCGTAAACAGCCAGGGACCCTAATTACCTATGGGCTGACACCAACTTCCACTAACGAGGTCATCTAACCAATATATCTCCTTAATTGGCTATCACTGCAACATAAATATTAAGCCAAGATGGACCATTAAAAAGAAAACGAAATTAACACCTGGAAAATCCTAAAACCCTTGAAGTTTAAACACAATCAAAGCCTCTTAAAATTAATGTCAATATAATTACTCTGAAAATCATTGGCAGCTTTAAGTGCCAATAGTTTCTGGAGAACGAAGAGGATAAAGAAATTCAGGATACCATCACTCAAAAATATACGATTTTACGTAAGTTAGGAAGGACTTGGTGAAGGAGTTAATCTGGCTATGCTTATCTAACCTCATCATTCCGAGAAGTCTCTAAAAGGAAAATCGTCTGTAGGAAGAAAGAATACGCTATAAAAGACAGCACCATACTGTACAAAAAGCCAAATTCTTAAAGTCAAAATATCCAGACTCTCCTTAACCCCCCCCCCCCAAAAAAAAAAGTCCTGGGCCTTATAAAAATTTGAAGATCTTACAGAAAAAAAAAACTTACTACATGAAGACCCATTACCTTCTCATGGTCAGGACAACTCCAGTACTCTGTTCCTACTAACGTAAGGTGATCATATTTACCTGAGTGTCAATACTGTCACCATTAACCTTCCCACGGTCACAAAAACTGTACCTATTCTATTCCTGCTACCGCCAGATAATTTCCCTCATCTGTGAATCACTTACAGGAGCCTGAATTAATACTGGTACAATCTGCATCAAAAGTCATGTCGCCTTTTTTCTACTCCTCTCTCTCTCTCTCTCTCTCTCTCTCTCTCTCCACGGACCTAGAAAATCAGCGTGGTGGACCTGCAAGCAACTTACTCGCGGCAAAAAAGTTAAAACAAGATTTCTCAATTATCCTTCAGCTTTAACTTCAGCGATTCGGTTTATATTAATGTCACGTTTATCATTTTTTTTTTTCTCACTTCCATAACTTTCTTCATTATTTTTGCTTCCTTTATTCAGTTATTCCTAGTGATTTAATGTTTCAGTCTCCCATTTCTATTTTCTCTCATTTTCACCAATTCATTTCCATCACTTCCCTCATTTTTATCACTTCTCTCACGTCACCTCATTTCTATTACATCTCATTTTATCAACTCATATCTATCACTTCCCTCATATTTATCACCTCAATATCACTTCCCTCATATACATCACCTCCTTTCTATCACTTCCCTCATTTTTATCACCTCATTATCACTTCCCTCATATAGATCACCATTTCTATCACTTTCCTTATTTTCATCACCTCACTTCCATCAATTCCCTCACATTTATCACCTTATATCTATCATTTCCCTCATTTATATCACTTCCCTCATTCCTATCACCTCTTCTATCACTTCCCTCATTTCTATCACTTTTCTTATTTAACTGCTTTCACTTCTATCACCTCTCCCTTCTATCACTTCTGCCCAGGCGCCACTGAGTTATCGCACTTAAATTATTAACTCCGAGTTGGATTAAGTTGAATCAGGTGAGTTAGGGCAAGTTTGCAGCATTACCTGGGTTGGATAGTGTGTGTGTCACTTCATGAGAGCAACGGTAATAATAATAATAATAATAATAATAATAATAATAATAATAATAATGACAGTAACAGTGAGGATATTAAAATAATAATGACGATGACAGCAACAGTAAGGGTATTAAAATAATGATAATGATGATGATGCTGATTTTAAGTGCTTGCGTGATAGTGTTTATGAAAGTGAGTGCGTGAGTACGAACAAATGGGAATAAGCATGTGTGTAAGAAGGAAAGTAAGCTTTTGATTGTGTCTGTGAGTGGGTGAAAGTGTTTGTGAGCGGCTGAGTGTGTTTGTGAGTGGGAAAGAGAGCTTGTGAGAGAGTAACTTTGTGAGTGTTCCTGTGAGTGAATAAATGAGTTTGTGAGTGGAAAAGAAAGGCTGCAAGTGACGAAGAGAGTGAGTGAGTTTGTGAGTGGGTGTGAGAGGACAAAAGCAGAATAACTAACAATGCGCCGTGCGCCAACAGATCAACTAGAAAGCAATCAGAGAGCGCATACCTCCGCCAATGCCACTGCCATTAAAATGGATCCTGATCCTGATCCATGGATATAGGATCCGGATCCGGATCCACCCCAAAATTTAATCAATTCTCTCTTGTTTTATGGCCCACCTTTCCGCAAAATTTCACTGAAATTCACAGAGAAAATTTGGAGTTATTGTGCGGAATACTCAGGATCCGGTGTAGCAGGCCAGTTTAACCGCCCCCCCCCCCCGCCAGAATATACTGGCCTAGGCCACTTTAACCCCCCTAGGCCAGATTACCTCCCCCCCTTTTGCTTTTATAATCTCAAAAAATATAAGTTATGCTCTATTTATTTTTTTATTTCTTACACAATACATGCATGAGAGAGTATGATTTACAAAAATTTTATTTTATATAATATTTTTATTAATATTTATGAAAAAAAAGGGGGTTAATCTGACCTAGAAGGGTTACAATGACCTAGAGGGGTTAATCTGACCTAGAAGGGTTAAAATGACCTAGAGGGGTTAATCTGACCTAGAAGGGTTAAAATGACCTTGGCCAGTTTATACCCCGGGTATAAAATGGCCTAGGCCAGAATATACCCCGGGGTATAAACTGGCCAGGGGAGTTAAAACGGCCTGTTACACCGGATCCAGATCCGTCCCCAAATTTAACTATTTCTTCCTTGGCCCATGGCCCACCCTTCCACAAAATTTCATCAAAATCCGTTCATAATTTTTTGAGTAAAGTTGCTAACAGACAAACAAACACACACACAAAAAAAAAAAAACACCGCCGACAAAAATATAACTTCCTTGGCGGAGGTAATAAGCACTTGTGAGTTATTAGCTAAGTGAGTGGTACCAGGGTGATGGCAGTATAAGCGAGCATGAGTACCGGAGTGTGAGTATCGGTGAGTATAAGCATGAGTAAGTATGATAATATAAGTATTAACTTGTGCAAGTACGAATAAATGTGCATAAGCAGGGGTTAAGAGTGAGTATGAGTAAAGTAGATTTGCAGTTTAGTGCAAAAAATAAAGTGGAAATTGCATACTCAATCCTGCGATATGCATGCCGATTAGAAAGTATTACAAAATAATAATACTGCGTCATAAAAGCCAGTATCCCGAGGTAAAGTACAGTAGTGGTAGTTGGCGGATGGCAGCCCATTCCACATGTACGAAGCTATTAATGCAAAATCTTCCCTCCTTCCCTATATTTTGTATCTTTTATAAGTTCTGGAGGGGGACTGACCCACTTTAAAAAATTAACCGCGCAAATCTTTACATAGTGGAAGACAGTGCCATGGAAGCAGACGAACTAAATTGAAAAGTTTCGTTCAAATCCACAAGTTCACTATTTCTGATCGCTTTTATTTTGGGGAGGGAGGTCTGTCCCCCAAGAACCATTAATATCGCATTACGCACGAGACTCCGCTGTACATCATGCACCAAGATTTCAAAGCCATATTTGCCCTCCCTTCACTAAATCTGAGAATTTTTTGTGTTGTGAGGGCGCTGACCCGTCTAAAAATCATGGTTGGAAAATTGTATATAGTGGATAACCTTCAGAGTAAGCAGACGAACTCACATGGAAAGTTTCATCAAATCCATCAAACAGCCTAAGAGTTAAGGCACAGACACACAGACAGAAAGACAGACAGACACACACAGGCAGGATGAATCTCACGTGACGGTATAGGACGGGCTACCGAAAATGTTGCCACTCTGCTTCGCAGGAACGATAATAATTATGATAATTCAGAGTTGAAAAAATCGTCTGAGCTTTGCCAGAATGTAAAACGTCGTGACAGGTGTGGTGTTAAAATATGCATTATGTACCGAAGGAAGCCGGCACCAATATATAATTATGCATGCATATATGTCTTTAATGTATTAGTATATATGCACATCCATGGTATGCATGTACTCGTTTATACTGAATGTATGTATTGCCTGACGCCACACGCTGTCAGCAGCAGCGTAATTACTCTCTGACAAGTTAACTCGCCCTACTGGCTGATTCATGACAAGCTGATATGCTGACTAACTAACTGACGTGGTAATGAACTCATTGACCGGTTACGCCATTGACTGACTGACTGAACACAAATGTACGAGATGGCAGGATTGCAGAAAGGCAAAGAAAAGCAGGAAATAAGATAGGAAGGCAGGAGGGAAGGTTGGAAGACAGGAAGGCAGGCAAGCGGGAAGGTACGAAGACTGGAGGGAAAGCAAAGACAGGAGGAAAGGCAGAGAGGCAGGATAGGTGAGAGAAGATAGAGTCAGAGAGAGACAGAAAGACAGGAACGAGAGGAAGCAGGAAGGCATTAGAAAAAGTGCTAAGACAGCAGAGGTGAAAGGGTTGGAGGGGGGGGAGGCAGGTGAATGTTACTAAGGGAGGAGGGGAGGCCTGAGGGAAGGGAAGAAGGTAGTTGCTGAGGGAGGCAGGAGAGAAAGTACAAAGGCTGGAGGGGAGAAAGGAGGAAAGATGTCAAGACAGGAGGGATGGAAGGAAGACATTAAGGCAGGAGGAAAGACATGAAAGCTGGAGGGCAGGTAGGAGGAAAGGCATGAGGGCAGGTAAGGGGCAGGAGGGAAGGTAAGAAGACAAGAGTGATGACAGGAAGGCAGGAGGGAAGGCAGGCGGGGGAATGTGCGTATAGTGAGGCAGGTGAATTAAGTACAAAGCCTTACAGCTCCCCGGGGCCGCAACCCCTAGATTGGATAACCTTCCAGGGGCACCAGGGATGGAGAGGACTGGGGAAGAACGGTGGGGTGGAAAAGATGGGAGTTGTGAGGTGGAGGGAATGGGTAGGTATGGTGGTGAGAAATGGTGTGGGGAAATGGTAGGGAGGCATGGTGTGGAGCAATGGTGGTGAGGAATGATGATGAGAAAGGGAGGAATGGTGCGGAGGAATGGGCGGGAAGAATGGTGGAGAAGAAAGGGGGGGGGGAGATTCAGTGGGGAGGAGGGAATGGGGGACAATGGTGGAGAGGAGGGAATGGGAGACAATGGTGGAGAGGAGGGAATGGGAGACAATGGTGGAGAGGAGGGAATGGGAGGAACTGTGGGGAGAAGGAAATGGGGAGGAATGGTGGGGATGGAATTTGTGATGATAAAGTATTGGAGGGATGAAGTAGTGGGGAGAAATGTTAGGGAGTTTGCAGAATGAGGAGAAAAAAAGGGGGGGGGGTTAAATGTGAGGAGACGGGGGAAAGACCCGAGGAAGAGAGAGAAGCAGAAATTTGGGGAAAGAGAGAGAGAGAGA
Source organism: Coenobita brevimanus (assembly GCF_032717465.1). Classification (NCBI taxonomy): domain Eukaryota; kingdom Metazoa; phylum Arthropoda; class Malacostraca; order Decapoda; family Coenobitidae; genus Coenobita; species Coenobita brevimanus. Next base: position 3,754,423 of record NC_136982.1, on the reverse strand, counting down.
GGAAAGGGGTAGGCAGGAATGGAAAGAGAGGAAAGTAGGAACGAAAATCACCAAACTAATGGAAGGCAGCACGAGTTACAAGTCCCCATCTACCCCTTTAGCCCATTATGACGTCTTTCAAACTGTATTCTTCCTACCACCAGATGATTTCATTCAGTAAAGTCCCTCTCGTTGCCCAATGGTGATTAAGACTCTCCATTAGCCCTTTAATTAAAGGTACAGTACATAATCATCATCATCCGGACCTCCTTTCCCATCGGACGACTGTATTCAACGTAGGAGGTCTATCATACTCCAGGGGTCTGAACGATTTCCACTGATCCCTCCCGCATGCTGATGTCTTAACTTTATTTTCGCAACCACCAGACGCTTCTAAGCAACACGGTCGGGACCCTTGAGAGTGACGGTGTTAGACAAGTCTCCATTAACCCACTCAGTATGATGGCGTACTTCATATTACGTTCCGGCCGGCACCAGGCGATACTAATAATATACCGCAAGGAAAAGCTATAGTAGTAAGAGTTAATACAGAAAAAACTGCACAAAACTATATCCTCCTCATCCTCATCATCATCATCATCAATCATCATCATCATCAATCATCATCATCATCCTGACTCTCCCATGGAAGGATGGAGTGAAGCAGATCAATGCGACTATCAGAAAAAGGGCGCTTTGTAATAGGCCACACATCCTTTCATTCATCTTTCAAGCCCTCAAAATTATCGGTTCAACCTCACAGGCCAAACGATCTATACAATCTTTCTCCTCATAATGAATGGGAGATACAGCCATTCCCTCAGCAACTAAGTATTGAACTGTACATCGCAATGCATAGTTTATTCATCCATTTCCACCCCTCGTCAGCTCTTTCCCCCCATACAGTACACTTATTAGCAACAGGAAAAAATAATGATCACTTCTAAAACAAAATGGAAGTCACAAAGGCGTAAAGAGGAAGATCTGGGAACAAGATTTAATGGAGGAAAAAAATGCGACATTCAAATTTTAGTAACCTTGGGTCCATGAACTGGGCCATTAATTTCGTCAACCTAAAGTGGCTGTGCAAAATTTGATGACAGGGCAGCACCACGTAGCGAGACTCAGGCGTAGTCACTGGGAAGGCCACGTGGGAGCCAGGGATGTTGGGAACGAAAACTTGAGTAATGCATTCTGGAACCGCTGAGATGATGACGAGTGTTCGATATCGTAACGGCCATTACTCTTTTCCCTGTTAAGGACGCCCTCGGCTGGTCTACTGGTATACTGCCTGGGAATTTATTGATAAATAGAATACCTCTGTGTCCAATGGTTTTAAATTATCCACTGACATCAGGTAAAGAGTGATACTGTCTCCCTACCTAAACAATATCTGCACAGACCGTCTCAATATTATTCTGAAGGGCAGACGAACTGCTTGTCACTTCTACAGATATTTATGGTAAACTGCACAAACTAATTAAGCTATGCAGAGGATATGGGTGATTCTCTCTGCACCAATGGAGGATGTACAGAAGGTCCTGACTAATGAATGTCAAAAGTAAACTTGCAGTCACGAGATAATTTTTAACCGCAAAATCTGAATACAGAACCCCTCAAGAACGAAAAACTAAACTATGTCAGATCAGTAAAGCTTTATGGGTGTATACGTGAGTTAGCAGACAACTTCATCTACCTGCGTTATGTCATAATGAAGGAAACACCTGATAAAGGTGACATGCCAAAACAAATGACTACTGGCAATGGGTAACACCACTGTATATGAGGAAATTCCCCTTTTGGTCCACAGGAGGTAAAACTGACTTGTTCTGGAATTACTGGTACTCTATACTGTAATGTTCTTTGGGCTAGACTTCGAGTGGCCACTTCACACAAACATGGGGTGTGTACAGTGTAATACTGGTGTGTGTGTGTGTGTGTGTGTGTGTGTGTGTGTGTGTGTGTGTGTGTGTGTGTGTGTGTGTGTGTGTGTGTGTGTGTGTGTGTGTGTGTAAATGGGAGAGTTCTTCGAGGCTCTTCGTTACACCCAGTATTACAGTATAAATGGGACCAAGAGGCGTCGACATTACCGTTAATCGAAGGTGGAACGGTCTTGCACGGAAATTTTCGCTGTCATTAGGTACAACAGGTTCTACATGTTTGGCCCAATGCACCAAGCACCAAGCAATGTGTTGTACTGATTCTCTCTCTCTCTCTCTCTCTCTCTCTCTCATATGATGCGTCGCGAAGGAAAATTATGTGCGTTATCTAATTGTAAAGTACACGCAGTGCAAGAACAGGCTAACTTTAGACTCTGTACACGCAAGTAGGTAAGAACTTAAAATAAACAAAGTGAAAATATGGCCTGCTGGTCTGTGCAAAGAAACCGTAACATGGCGGGAGAAAAAAAAAAACATAAAAAAAGCAATAAGCACGCAAGATATTTTTAGCGTTTTGACATTTCCACGCTGCCATACCTAAGCGATACCACACACGCGAACTCGTTACACTTTTTTATACATTTTTTTGCACGCTATTATGCATGTTCGACCTCCCACCGCATGCGTTAGTTAGAGATAGGGTGATTGATGATGATGATGATGATGATGATGATGATGATGATGATGATGACGATGATGATGATCTGGTCAAATCCCAAACGCAGGAATTTATTATTATTATTAGTAGTAGTAGTAGCGGTAGTAGTAGCAGTAGTAGTAGTAGTAGTAAGTATGATAATGTTGATTCAATAGACCTCCCACTTCATGAATAAACGAAAAGTAGGGTTAGGTTTTGATGACAATGATGACGATATTTACTGCAGGTGAAGTAAGCCTTTTGGAGAACGTGGTTTCGTGGGTCTGTGCACAGTATTAGTCTGCTAAATAAGGAGCTCTGTGTTGTTTGCTTTAGGGGAGAGGGTAAACTTGACCGTGGGTAAATACGACTCTCTCTCTCTCTCTCTCTCTCTCTCTCTCTCTCTCTCTCTCTCATACCCTTAGCCCTGCTTCCTCCCCTTCTCAAGGAAAAAAATCCATCTATCTATCAGCCAGTCCTCTATTGTCGCTCCATCAAGTGGGTAGGTTTCGTGGGTAAGTTACTCAGTGTAGGCTTTAAGAAGAGAATTGCTAGTCACTCTTCCCTGAACGGCATTACGTGAGAAAATAAACCTCAAAAATCCCTCTAATGTAAGTAGGATGAACCACAGATCACACCCTCTTGGAGCGCCTGAACACACTAAACCACCGGGCGCAGTAATATTATGGTGAAAAGTTTATATATTCCGTTAGTAAGTACCCAACTCCCTTTAACCAGACTCTCTACAATAACACAGAAAAACTTAATCGGCCAGACAACATGTGTGAATGATTGTGAGGTATGCTTTTCCTTTTACTTTCGTACTTTCCCTGTTACTAGATCCTGTCCCAATTCATTCACAGGAGGGAAAAAATATAAAAAAGGTCTTTATGATGATGATGATGATAAACTCTCCTCATAATAGACTATCTTCAACACAGCTAGTACGGCCACGCAAACACCTAACAAGGAATACTGTGAAATGTTTAATGCCTGTTTTTCTTTTGTGCCTGTTTTTCTTGTGTGTGTGTGTGTGTGTGTGTGTGTGTGTGTGTGTGAAGGAGCTATAAAGGGAGAGGGAAAGAGAAATGAAGAGGGAGGAAAGCGAGGGAAGAGGACAATTCTTGGTAGAGTGGAAGGGACGGAGAGCGACATTTTCTAGTGAGGAAGGGAGACTGTTAGTAGGGGAAGCAGGGAGAAAGGACAAAGGGTGAGGCATGCGTAAGGGAGGGTATGGAGGGCAGCAATAAGGGTGAGAGTTAAAGGCAGGTGTCAGGGAGATAGCGAGGGGGAGAACGTTACAGAGGAAGGGAGGGAAAAGGGAGGTGGAGGGGAGAGAGGGAGGGAGAAGGGAGGTGGTAGGGAGAGGGTGGAGGTAGGTAGGTAAGGAGGGAAGGGGATGGAGAACGTTGTGGTAGGGGAAGGAGGGAGAGGGGAGAGGGGAGTGAGGGAGAAAAGATAAACATTGAAAACGGATAGGTTTGAAGATGGAAGACAGAGGGTGTCGGGGGAGGGAGGAGATATAGGGGTGGTAAGGAGGTGGGGAGGAATGTTGGGAGGAAAGAGAGAGGTTGGAGGAGGAGGAAGAGTGGGAGGAAAGCCGTGATAAAAGGTATTTTGAAAAGTTAGAAGTAAAAAGGAGAGGATTTATAATGATTAGGCCAGAGAGAGAGAGAGAGAGAGAGAGAGAGAGAGAGGGAAGGGAGGGGGTGGAGGGAGTTATCGTGTTAGGGTTGGGGTGATAAGCCAGATAATTTGACAGTGTACATGCTATTACACACACATGCCCGCACGAACACACACACACACACGCACGCAAACACCCACACGAACATCCGCACTATCTCTTAGACACACACACACACACACACACACACTACACCACCCTTCCTCCTCGTTCTCATTACTTACACCTTTTACAGATCCCCCCCCCACTCTCTCTCCTCTCTCTCTCTCTCTCTCTCTCTCTCTCTCTCTCTCTGCAGTTAACCGCATTTCCCCTCTTACACTCTTCCCTGAATTAACCCACCGACCACACTGATGTCTTTTATGCTTCACTCTTGCTCTCTCCAGACGGTTTTACTCTGCCCGGAACAGACATTTCGAACTGGGAGGTTTAATATAACTATCACTTATCCCTTCACTGCCAGGTGCCTCTCCCAAACTGAATAAAATCGTCTGGCGGCAGAAAGAAATACGAATGAATTGGGGTGAAATATTTCTATTCCTTCCCTACGTGACTTTTTAATGTTAATCTGGCTGGTCATATTCTTTCTCAATCCCTTCAGAATGAGGATGATATTTGTATTTTGTTCTTGTTCAGCGTGGGAGAACAATCACGTACTAAGACGTTCATCAGTTCACTCAGATGGCACACTCTACATTTTATTCTTGCTACCGGCAGAAGGTTTTATTCAACTCTGGAGATACTTTTCAAACAAGTATAGGATTAAGGATTACATACCCATGTGCTTGTATGTGACAGTCACTGCATGCCGTTCCTTTCTGAAACTATCATGAGAACTGCTTTCCAGTCCTACCAGTTATTTTCCAACAAACAGTCAAATGTTGCCGATAAAGACTCCCCCCCCCAAAAAAAAAAAAAAAAAAAAAAAAAACGCTCAGACACGTTCCACACCTGGGGTTTGGACGGCCATTTCTTAACACTTCACCACAGCTAATACCAGAGGATTTGAATCAGATACGTGCGTCAGAGGAAGCCTAAGAGATTTAACTGTCACCACTAACCCTCTCACGGCCGGGAAAACTAGTATTTTGTTCCAGCTGACGCCGGCCGCTCTGTTCAACTGCAAGCGAGTCATTGGAGCCTGTATGTTAACTTCCTTTAATACTAAATTTCATTAATTACCGGTTTTGACAAGAGTAATTACGCTCTCTTTGTAACTTATAATTGGCAATATAGACACAATTAGCCCTTACACAGTGCTGTGGTGGAGCGCCTTCATGTGGTGGCACCAATATAGCTGGTCGATTCTACGGCCTGATAAGCGTATCTACCTAGACCAACTCCCTATCCCCTGAAAGGAGGATGGTCAACTACAGGATAAGGGCAACTAAAGCCAGCAGTCCACCGGGTTCACAGTTCAGATGAGCCTGGTCTAACAACAACAACAACAACCCTTATACACCGGACCCCATTCCTAAAGTAAATAAATGAATAAAAGAACTGTATGGAGGTATCAAAACAACAAAGGCTGTAGTAAATATTTCTCAGGTGCTAAGAATGTTGCTAGACATTGTTTTAAACCCTAAGATGACGAAACACCAACTCTACGCCAAATTCTAAGGGAGGGAGGGAGGGAGGGAGGGAGGAAGGAAGGAAGAGGAAGAGGAAGAGGAAGAGAAAGAGAAAGAGAGAGAGAGAGAGAAATACTGTACCCTCTAGACGTATATGATATCAAAGTAGTATAGATAAGGTTATTGCTGATATTCCGTCCTGCAATACCCCAAGGTTGGTCGTGTATCAATATCTGCAACACGAGGGACACTTGATTTACGGCTACCCCAGCTCCCTCTCTCTCTCTCTCTCTCTCTCTCTCTCTCTCTCTCATACACACACACACACACACACACACACACACACACACAACCCAATTACTTCAACGCCCTCACAGCCTCTTCCAACACTGAATGCCCACTATAAACTAAATAATCCTCATGAGGAACTGAGATATGTTGGCAGAGGGATGGTGGCAGAGGGACTGTGGCAGGAAGGCCGTCGAGTGGTGGCAGAGAAACGATGGCAGGAAGGTGGCAGACAGATGATGGCAGGCCTATTGGCGACAGACAGATGGTGGGAGAGCGGTGGCAGAATGTTCACTGAGATGGTATAATGGTGGCAGAACGGTGACAGAGGGCAGCGAAGTGGTGGCAGGGAGGTAGAGGGTTCGCGGCGTAATTGTGGCAAAGGAAAGGCAGAGTAACAGCAGTGTGGTGGTAGTGTGGCGGCAGGGTGGTGGTAGTGTGGCGGCAGGGTGGTGGTGGTGGTGTGGTTGCAGGACGGTGGTGGTGGTGTGGTTGCAGGACGGTGGTGGTGGTGTGGTTGCAGGATGGTGGTGGTGGTGTAGTTGCTGGATGGTGGTGGTGGTGTGGTTGCAGGATGGTGGTGGTGGTGTAGTTGCAGGATGGTGGTGGTGGTGTGGTTGCAAGGTGGTGGTGGTGTGGTTGCAAGGTGGTGGTGGTGTGGTTGTAGGATGGTGGTGTGGTTGTAGGATGGTGGTGTGGTTGCAAGGTGGTGGTGGTGGTGGTGTGGTTGTAGGATGGTGGTGTGGTTGCAAGGTGGTGGTGGTGGTGGTGTGGTTGTAGGATGGTGGTGTGGTTGCAAGGTGGTGGTGGTGGTGTGGTTGTAGGATGGTGGTGGTGTGATTGCAGGGTGGTGGTTGTGGTGTGGTTGCAGGATGGTGGTAATGTGGTTGCAGGGTGGTGGTACTGTGGTTGCAGGATGGTGGTGGCAGTGCGGTTGAAAAGAGATGGCAGGGTGGTGGCAGTGTGGATACAGAATGGAGGCAGGGTGATGACAGATGCTGGTAGGGTGGTGGCAGATGCTGGTAGGGTGATGGCAGGTGTGTTAGGGTGGGGGCAGGGTGCTAGCAGGGTGATGGCAGGTGCTAGTAGGGTGATGGCAGGTGCTGGTAGGGTGATGGCAGGTGCTAGTAGGGTGATGGCAGGTGCTGGTAGGGTGGGGGCAGGTGCTGGTAGGGTGATGGCAGGTGCTGGTAGGATGGTGGCAGGGTGGTGGTATAATACAGGCAACGGTGGGATGCGTCTCAACCAAATGAGTACCTGGAATCGTCTTTTTACCGAGGCACAAATTCCTCCCCCCACATCTCATTCCCTCCCCTCCCCTCTCACCCATCCTCCCTCCCCTACTACCCTTCTTTTCCTCCCCATCTCCCTCCTACTCTCCCTCTCCCATCTCTGGCGCTGCCTCTTCACTCAGTGCCCCTGCCCCTTACTTTCTTTATTAACTCTTACTAACTTCCACAACCCAGAAGAATCTTACCTATGCAGAATAGCATCGTCCGGCGTCAGGGAAAATAAAAAAAAATAAAGTCTTCGGGGAGTAGGGGTTAATTTTCCTCCCCATTTTCCCGGTCCTCCTCAACATACCTTTCCCCCCTCCCCATCCCCCTTTTTTCCCCTCCCTGCACCCTCTAACCCTTCTCTCCTCCTTTTCACTCTGATCCTCCTCTCTCCTCATGCCATACCCTCCCCTTTCCTCCGATTTTCCCTCCGTGCACTCTCTTAACTCTTCCCCACATCTTTTCCCCTCAATCCCTTCCCGTCCCCTTCACCTAAGTAACCCACCTCCACTTCCTATCTCTCTCCCTTATTTTCTTCTTCACTCCTTCCTCCTCACTAACAGACTCCTCTCACTTCCACCTCACCTATGCGACTCTCCCGTTACTCCACTTGTCCCTGACATATCCTCCCCTAACTCTTCCTCACTTCATTAAACCTTAACCATCCTTGCCTCTCTTTCTCATACACCACTTCTACTAACCCCTCATTACAGTGTCGTAATTTGGTTTTACAGTTGCTGATTCTGCTGACTGAAGACAAATGTATTCAGCTCACGGGAAGCCCTTCTACCTGAAGGGGCCTGATAGTCTTCATTAACCCCGTCACTGCAAGGATGCTCTAGTAAACTGGGGGAGACGGTGGCTGAATCGGTAGAGAGGCGGCCTGCAGTCCTGATGGACCCAGGTTCGAATCCTGGCTGGGGCAGGGAACAGTTTAAGGATTTGAATTTCATAAAAGCAGACTTTCCTGATCTACCAGATGACCCGCCGACATGTCATAAAAGAACCCCCGCCAATACCGATACACCAGTCCTGTATGAGACAGCCCTAGCATGTATTCAATATGGACGGTGGGTGTTAGCGCCGAAGTGGTGACACGTGGTGGTGCAGGAGGACTACTGGGCCTTGGGATAGGCTACTGCCCCTAAGATATGGGCCCTGAAACCTTTGCCCAAAGTCGGACCAAAAAAAAAAAAAAAAAAAACTGAGTAAGGTCTGGAGGTAGCATAGAATAAATTTAACATAACACCACCTCTGACGAAGTTAATCTTTTGTAACATGTCCATCTATTCGCTAAAATTCTGTATCTGTGACGTCCACTTCATGACCGGACAATCTTACTGAATGGAGAACGACAGCCAGGAGTAACTATCTCATGTTGGTCAAGCATGAATCGGGAGCTGTAGTAGGAGCAATGCATGTGAGAATCGAAATGTTTGTAATGGGTTCTTCATTCTCCTATTTTTCTCTCACTCCACTAGCTTCTCTTCCTCTCTTCCCCTTCTCCATGCGTCCCAATTTCTCTGCCTTACCTAATGTCCTTGCCTCTACCTCCCTCTGCCTTCATCGCCCTGTTTTACTACCCCCCTGCCTCATCAAGTCTTCCCTCCTTTCCCTTGCCGCTAGTTTTCCCTGCTTCCATCTGGTGTCCATTCTCTCTCTCTCTCTCTCTCTCTCTCTCTCTCTCTCTCTCTCTCTCTCTCTCTCCTGATTTTTCTCCTCTCATTTCTCTTCTTTCCCATCCTCTCCCTGCCTCTCTCTGCCTCCCCTGCTTCCCCTCAGCACTCATCTGCCTAATGGTGGTGCAGCCGCGCAGGTGGAGGTGGTGTTCACTGAAAATTCATCACTTCTGCTCGCTCCACAAGGCTACGGTACACGCCTATGTATTCTTGTTTAATTTTAGCGTCCATCCTTCAATCACCAGCGGAAATATTAAAGTTTGGACACAGTTTTGTTATCAATGGTAGATATGCCTTTGAGTAGGTATTGTAGTTTAACTGTCATGTACTCATCACACAATAAATAATATGATAATGATAATACGGTGGTAATAATAATAATAACAATACGTTTGGGGACACATTTCAGTTTCTTCAATAATGGCTTTTGAAACTGCGCAGCAAGTCTCAAATTAGTCAAAGTCTGGAGAAACATGAGAAAAATAATGTTTTTCTTCATTACAGCTCTCTCTCTCTCTCTCTCTCTCTCTCTTTCATCATCATCATCATCTGTCTTCTTCCTTAAATTTTCCAGAAGCAATATGACTGACCCTCTAAGTTAATCATCCTGTCCACACTTCATCTTGCAACATTAACGCCTTGACACTGTGACCTCTTTTTACTCCTGGTTAGCATGACATTCTACGCAGCTAAGGAGAATGCCCTAGTAGTGGAGGGATTAAGGAAGGATGTATCTAAGCCCCCCAGTTCAACAGATTTCCCCTAAGCTGAATAAAATCGTCTGGTGGTGGTGGTGGTGGTGGTGTGGTGGTGGTGGTGGGTGTCTGTTCGCGTCATAAAGTTTCAGTAACCTCCTATGAATTTTTTTTTATTATACTGTCGTTCAATCTTCATCACGTAAAAATATTAAAGTCTGGGGGAATATATTTTAGTTTCATAAAAATGGACGATGTGGTTTTAACATCCAATTTAATAATATCGTTATTCACACACACACACACACACACACACACACACACACACACACACACACACAACCTATAAATACCTCGATACCGATTTTCTTTGAGCCAACAATAATTAATAAAGGCAGGGTAAACACGAAGGAATTCTTGTTCATTAATATCGACCATTTTTTACCACAACACATGAAATCTGGGGATACATTAAACTTCATTAGTAATAGTTCATGTGGCTTTAGTTATAACTGGTTTCATATCCATTCTTCAGTTCGCAAAAAATATTAAAATTTGGTTATTCCTTTTAGTTTCGTTAATGGTTATCGATGTGGTTTTAATAACGTCTAAATAATAATGTCCACTCTTCATCACTCAATGTATTACAGTTTGGGGTTATATACTTCTGCTTCGTCAATAATGCCTTTACAGACTACTATTTAATTTCCCCCCCCCCCCTCTCTCTCTCTCTCTCTCTCTCCTTGAAATACCTGGAAGTGACTCTTTTATCCTGGTGATTAGCTGATCAGGGAAACCGCTCCAGTTTGTTTGACCTCTCATCCTTCCTTAATTATTCCTGCCTTCCTTCCTTCCTTCCTGTTTCCCACTTACCCCTTCACTGATTTCTTCCTATATCACCCCTTCCATGCTGCTTCCTACTCAGTCCTTCTTCCATGCCTACGTATTTTCCTCCTTCCTTCGTTAATTCCGGCTCGTATTTTCCTTCCTTTGTATTTTTAATTATTTTTGTTAACGTCTTCCTTCTTTCCTGTTTTCTTACTTCATTCCTACTCCCTTCCTTAATTCTTGCCAGTTTTATTTCCTTCCTTCCTACTTCCCTCCTTAATTCATGCCGCCTTTTCCCTTCCTTCTTCCTTTCTTAGTTCTTACTCGCCTTTTCAGTCCTTCGTACTTCTTAGCTTCCTTCCTTCGTGCTCGCTATACCATTCTTTCCTTCTCCCACATGCTCCACTTCCATCACGGTCGTTTCTTCCTCCCTTCCTATCACATGGAGTCAGAGTAGAGCACCCACGCCATGGACAGGATTATATGGTGTGCTTCTCCCTTATATTTAACGCGTCAATTCATATCTCCTGGAGGCAGAAGGATGTTTTTCAATATTGTTGACTTGGCTAGGAGGCGATGGCTGAACTCTCTCTCTCTCTCTCTCTCTCCTATGTGCAGGTAAGTAGAGACTATCCGGCTCATTATGACCCGTATTCTCGTCGGATACGGAAGCTCTCTAACACCTCCTCCTAACCGATTTATTTTGCTAATGGCACCTTATTACCCTTTTCCGTGGGATTAAATTTTTCTAATATCCCCATATTCCGCATAAATTACGTGCAAACAGATATCACCCAGGCGTATCCAGAAATAAATCGCTAAAGAAGAGGTGCTACAGAGATTCCTTGTTCGACAATCCCCTCCACTTCGAAAAAAACTCTCGCAGGTTCAATACATTCGTCTGGAGGCAGCAAGAACTACTCATTTAAATCTCGCAAACACATTGAAGATGCTGTAAGTCCAAATGAAGTCCACTATAGCACCGAACCTGCTCATCGGTGTGTCAGAATGCTTGTCAACCATGTACATATTATTTTCCCCTGGATATAAATACATCAGTGCATAATAAACATATGTGTTCTTATACTTACATCTATTGTAGTAAGGAAGGAGAACACAACTTACCTGAAAAAAAAAAAACATTAGTTATACCTAAAAGGAGTTATTTTTATAAATGTTAGAATATAATAACACGACCACCACTAGTTATAATCTATACATACAGGGTGTCCCGGGAGTTAAGTCAAAAACTTTGGGAAATGATAGAGGTGGGAATTCTGAGGAAAAAATGTTGTATGAACATGTGTCCAAATCCCAACCGTTACGGAGCTACAGTTACTGATGACCTTATGGGCGAATTATGAAGGAGACCATTTTCGCCCATAAGGTCATCAGTAATTGTAGCTCCGTAACGGTTGAGATTTGGACACATGTTCATATAACATTTTTTGCTTAGAATTCCCTCATCTGTCATTTCTCAAAGTTTTTTACATAGCTCCAGGGACACCCTGTATAATCATATTCTTAATTCCCGCCTATGAGGGTGGGTGTGTAGGGTTCATAAACACAGATGGTAAAAAGACAATGTTCGGTTACTATCAAAGTCCGTGCTAATCCCCCCATTTTTTTTTTTTTTTTTTTTTTTTTTTTTTTTAAAGTCCAGGCACAGACTACTTTCAGGCCAATACAGTTCCCGACATGCCATACATCTACGTGTGTCACCTTCGATGCTAATACCCACTGTCCATACTGAATACAGGTTACGAATACCTCACTCAGAAGTAGTGTGATGGTGTCAGTATGGATGATTTTTTGACATGTTGGAGGGACCAGCAGAAAATCAGGACGGACTGCTTTTAGCGATATTCAAACTAGCAACCTACTTCCTGGTGCAGACTGGAATAGATTTTGGGTTTTTCGGACAGCAAACCACTTCGCTCTCAACGTAATCACCAGCTCCCGTCCCGCACTTGCCCTTTTCATCCCCACTCCAAATTTTACCTCTTCTTTCCCTTCTCTCTTTTCACCCTCCCAATCCATTTCATCACTTTTCCCCCTCCCCCTCCCTTCTAATATACTATAGCACTAGCCGTGTGTGTGTGTGTGTGTGTGTGTGTGTGTGTGTATTTTGGGCAGCCTAAACTACACATTCAAATCGTACCAAAATTGGCACAAAATCGCAATGAATTTGCTGATGTGAAAAATCTTGGTCCCATCATGATTGAAAAACTCTGACTATATTTAATGAGCGATCACATTTTGACCAAAAAACGCCACTCTCGGCTCCCGGCACAGGATCTCCGTAGAATTTTTGGCCCATAGCAACAGCAGCGCGAGAGCCCTCCGCAGGAGCAAGTGCGAGAGGCCCGAAGGGCCTACGAGAGCCTATCTTCCTTTATATTACTCTTCCCTCCAGCCCCTTCCTTCTCATTTACCAGCCCTCTTCTCTCTCTCTCTCTCTCTCTCTCCTACTCCCATTCCTTCTACACTCTTCCTTCCTCTTACATCCTTCCTGCCGCACTCCTCTTGCATCCCTCCCTCCCTTCTCGCTTTTCTCATTATGTTTCATTCCCTTACTGCCTCCCTATCTTTCCTTTCTCTCTCTCTCTCTCTCTCTCTCTCTCAAAATCACATCTGATACCATCCTCCCAACCAGCAAAAAGAAATTAAAGTTAAAAGAAAGAGTGGCTGTGTGTGTGTGTGTGTGTGTGTGTGTGTGTGTGTGTGTGTGTGTGTGTGTGTGTGTGTGTGTGTTACTGTGCCTATTTGTGTCTGTCTGTTTCTTTGTTTGTTTGTGTTTCTGCATCTGTCTGTTCGTTTGTCTGTCTACTTTTCTGTCTGTCCGTCCGTCTGCTTTTCTGTCTGTCCATCTGTCTGTCTGTCCCCCCAACTCTTTCTCTCTCAAATTCAAATTCAAATTGGCTTATTGCCCAAGAAGTTACATGTAAATTATATATACACAGTAAATTTGCGTGACTGGACCCGTTAAATGTGACCATTTTTGAGAGGCCCCTTGAAAGTAATTTATTTATTGTATAGCCTTAGAACTGGTCAAGATTATAACTATCTATACATTCAGTCATTTCTGTATTAAGGAATATTTATATACGTAACTGATATATACATTCATATATTGCCTAACACGCCACCAAACACCACTCAAAACAAAACCACCCATAACCAAACACCACCCATAACCAAACGCCACCCACAACCAAAACACCAGCCATAACCAAAACACCAGCCATAACCAAAACACCAGCCATAACCAAAACACCAGCCATAACCAAAACACCACCCATAGCCAAACACCACCTATAACCAAACACCACCCATAACCAAACACCACTCAAAACAAAACCACCCATAACCAAACACCACCCATAACCAAACGCCACCCACAACCAAAACACCACCCATAGCCAAACACCACCCATAACCAAACACCACCCATAACCAAACACCACCCATAGCCAAACACCACCCATAGCCAAACACCACCTATAACCAAACACCACCCATAACCAAAACACCACCCACAACCAAACACCAACCACAACCAAAACACCAACCATAACCAAAACACCACCCACAACCAAACACCATCCATAACCAAACATCACCCATATCCAAACACCACCCATAGCCAAACACCACCCATAGCCAAACACCACCCTTAACCAAACACTTTCCATTACCAGACACTTTCCATTACCAGACACCTTCCATTACCAGACACCTTCCATTACCAGACACCTTCCATTACCAGACACCGTCCATAACCAAACACCATCCATAACCAAACACCACCCATAATCAAATATCGCCCATATCAGAGTTATCCAAACGCACACAACCAAGCACAGCACATCCAAACAACACCTATTATATGAAATTACTTAACTGATATGTTTGCACACAAAATTGGCAAGGTAATTTATCGACCTGTTGTTACATTTAATAAGTATCTCAAAGCACCCACACACACTGCGATACACTGGCAGGTACAAACACAGACACCATCACAGGCACGGTCACATACATACCTCTGTACAGTACAAACGACCACCTACAGTACACATACACGCAGAGTACCGTATTTTTAGGCATGCGATTACACTTTACACAAAACAGTACAAATACACCGTATATAATACATAATATGCATACTCAGATAAACCATTTGACATACAATCGATCTGCATATACATCTGCACTGTATTCAATATAAGTTTATTAAATATTTCTTTGTATTAATTTTGAATGTGTCTTTATCAGTAATATTTTTGAGGTTGTCAGGAAGTTCATTATATTCTATACATCTATAATAGGCTACAAATCTCTTCTGTGCTTCTAGATTGGGAAATGCTGGTCTGAGGTTGCGTCTGTTTCTGGTGTTTATGATATGTACATCCAAGGCTGTTGTTAATTGAATAAGATTATGTCTGTGAAGCTGGTCACGAATAAGTTTCAAACACTCAAATTTATATATATCAGGAATCTTAAGAATATTATAGGTATTAAATATTGGGGTAGTGTGTTCATGATTACTGACTTGACCTATGGTTCGTATGATTCTTTTTGGCAGTAATACTAAAGATTTAATTGTAGTTTTATTAGCCATTCCCCAGACAACATTACAATACTGTAAAGATGGATTAAACTCTCTCTCTCTCTCTCTCTTTTTCTCTCTCGTGGCTGCAAGTGAGAAAGACAGTCAAGAATTAATTAAATACATTCATCACATCACAGCTGACACACACACACACACACACACACACACACACACACACACACACACACACACACACACAAAGAAAGCGTTTCTGAAAAATTGTCAGTCACTGTTTTATGAATCATGGACAAAAACGCTATCGTTGCAGAATGCCATTCCATTTATTGTTCCAGACATCTGTCTGTCTATTCTATTTACCTGTCTGTTTATCTATCCACTGCCTTGTCTGTATTCGCTACCTTGACTATAAGCCAATGAAATTACTTCTCATATATATATATATATATATATATATATATATATATATATATATATATATATATATATATATATATATATATATGGAGCCTCTGTGGTACAGTCGTAGAGTGCGTTTTCGTACATGGGAGAACGAGGGTTCGTGCCCCGCCAGGGTAATAAACTTTTGGGACGTTCTTCCAGCCACGTACTGTTTTGGCGGACATAAGGGGTGCTGTGGTTGAACCAGTGTCGCGTACTAAAAAGTATGCTTGCACCCAGTTGGCTTGTGCAGGCCGATTACACTTGGTTAACAGACATCCAAAGCCACTCCAACACTACAATATACTTACAAGCACTTCTCACCCTACATACAATCTCTACTCGACAACCTAAACCACTTGGTAGAAATACATTAGCTGTATCGTCCCCACTTCGGTCCGGATAGGCCGGTCCTGCAGTGGACACTCAAACGGCTGATAATCCGAAGGGTCGGAGGATCGAAGCCACCCAAGGGTCATTGGTAGACATTAGGAAGGGCATCCGGTCATAAAATGCTACACGCTCCAATCCAAAGTCCTCTACCCAGGGGCAATGCTTTAGCCCTTTGGGGATAACTGGCGTAAAACCAATTTATATATATATATATATATATATATATATATATATATATACCTAGGCTGCTTCCCCCAAGGAAAGGGAGGTAGCCGAGACAGGACGACACACTCCCCATTTACTCATCCATTCAAACACATTCATTCGCATCTTAGCCCCAAGGGGAGAACGGAAAGATCCTCACCGCACCACACCGCACAAGGGTCAACTGCGCAATGCAATCAGTGACATCCGCAGCAGGGCCCGACAGCAGAGCTGGTTTACCCCTGCCACATCATAACTGACCCAGCCCCTTACCCGCACCTGACCTGACTAGCTGATCAGACCAAATGCGGGAGAATATCCCCTCAGGGCTGCGTCATCACTTATTCATTCACAGTTTCTCTCCATTTATTTCTGTCACGCACAGCCACTCTTCCTTGCTCAACAGACATCCCTCTCGCATCCAGAGCTCTCTTCACACTGTCCATCCATCCTATTCGTGGTCTTCCTCTCAGCCTTACACCTCTCACATCAGATCTAGTTATCCTTTTCACCAGTCGCTCATTATCCATTCTCTCCATATGCCCAAACCATCGCAACACTCTCTGCTCAACTCTACCAGCCATCTCCCGAACAACTCCAGTTCTCCTTCGCACTTCATCATTTCGCACTCGATATATATATATATATATATATATATATATATATATATATATATATATAAATATATATATATATATAAATATAGATATACATAAATATCTCTATATCTATATATATATATAAATATATATATATATATATAAATATATATATATATAAATATATATATATATATATATATATATATATATATAAATATATATATATATATATATATATAAATATATATATATATATATATATATATATATATATATATATATATATACATATACACACACACACACAAGTGCTCCTGGGCTCTTCGGGCCCTCTCGCACTTGCTCCTGCGGAGGGTTCTCGTGCTGCACACTCCCTTTCTCATGCTTCTCACTCGTTTCCTCTCGCTTCGCGCGTGCGTTGCGATCATTTCAGGTAATCCAAGTCACGTTTTTGTGCTGTTCTAGTCTAACGTTGTCACTATCGGCCGTCAAGGCGACACTGAAGGGCCCATGATGGTCCGTTTATGTGCTGTTCTAGTCTAACGTTGCCACTTGGATTTTTTGCAGCTAACCAATTGATCGTGTTACTTGGAGCTTCGGAAGTGGAACCCAAGTTGTCCGAACGCAAGTCCAAGATATTAACCTCTCGGCCATGGCAACCAACCGGGCGCCGGAAGCGGCGTTTTTTGGTCAAATATTGATCGCTCATTAAATATAGCAAAAGTTTTTCAATCGTGATGGGATCAAGTTTTTTTCACATCAGCGAATTTTTTGCGATTTTTGTGCCAATTTTGGTGCGATTTGAATGTGTAGTTTTGGCTGCCCAAAATACACACACACACACACACGGCTATTGCTATAGTATACTGTTCAAGTGCTTGTGGCCCGTTTGGGCCCCTCGCACTTTTTTTTTTTTTTAATGCAAGGAAGAAAGAACCAAAGGCCGCTAGCCTTTTGTTCCTTCCAAGAGAAAACCAGAATACAAGAGAGAGCCAAATTCAAGATCCGATCATTTTGAGATGCCTCGACACGCTGCATTTGAAAGACTGGAGATCATAGGAAGCAGGAAATACAGACAGAGGGAGACAGTTCCAGAGCCGACCTGTTGCATAAATGAAGGACTGGGAGTAACGGTTAACTCTTGCGTTAAGAGAGTTGGACGGAAAAGGGATGAGAGTTTGCTGCTAGACAGGTGCTATGCGCCCATCGTAGAGGTGGAGGAATGCATGCAGACAGTTCAGAGGAGCAGTGACCATTGAAGTAGCGATAGAAAAGAGATAAAGATGCAAAAGTGCGATGAAGAGACAGAGGTTGAAGGGAGTCAGTAAGAGAAGTAGAGTTAATGAGACGAAAAGCCTTTGACTCTACCCTATTGAGAAGAGCTGTATGTGGGGAGACTCCCCACACATGAGAGTTGTATTCAAAATAGGGGCGGATAGAACCCCGGTATAGAGTCAACAATTGTGCAGGGGTAAAGAAGGAACGGAGTTGGCTTAGCACACCTAATCTCTTGGAAGCAGACTTTACAAGAGATGTAATATGATCTTTCCAAGATAAGTCCAGAGTAAATGAAACCCCAAGTCATGTTCAAGGATGATGCAGGATTAAGCTGAATATTATTAAACATTAGTGGGTATACCTGCGGAAGATTATGTTGGGTTGATAGATGTAAAAACTGAGTCTTTGATGCATTAAAAACAACCAGATTATTTTTATCCCAGTCAGAGATATGAGCCAAGTCAGACATTAAGTGCACCATAGCCTCATCCCCTGTTTGTTGAAGTAACTGCTGAGATGGATGTTGCGGAAAGCTCTCACGCTGTGCGCTCACTTTCTCGTGTTTCGCACTCATTTCCTCGTGATTCTCACTTGTTTCCTTGTGCTTCATGCATGAGTTGCGATCATTTCAGGTAATCCGAGTCACTTTTATGTGCTGTTCTAGTCTAACGTTATCACTTTGATTTTTTGCAGCTAACCAATTGATTGTGTTATTTGCAGCTTCAGGAATGGAACCCAGGTTGTCCGAACGCAAGTCTGAAATACACACACAGACACATGGCTACTGGTATAGTATATTTTAGTTGTAACTATGAGTAAAAACTTCTACGGAGATCCTATGCCGGGCACCGGGAGCGACGTTTTTTGCTCAAAATGTGATCGCTCATTAAATACAGTAAAAGTTTTTCAATCGTGATGGGACCAAGTTTTTCACATCAGCGAATTTTTGCGATTTTTTTTTGCCAATTTTGGTGCGATTTGAATGTGTAGTTTCGGCTGCCCAAAATACACACACACACACACGGCTAGTGCTATATTATATATATATATATATATATATATATATATATATATATATATAAATAATATTATTTATATCTATATAAATATATATATATATATATATATATATATATAATATCATCATCAGCCGTTTGAGTATCCACTGCAGGACCGGCCTATCCCGACTGAAGTAGGGACGATACAGCCTATGTATCTCTACCAAGTGGCTTAGGCTGTCTGGTGGAGATTGTATGTAGTGTAAGAAGTGCTTGTAAGTATGATTGTAGTGTTGTAGTGGCTTTGGATGTGTGTGTAGTCTGTGAACCAAATGTAATCGGCCCGCACAAGCCGACTGGGTGCAAACATACTTTACAGTATGCGACACTGGTTCAACCACAGCACCCCTGGTGTCCTCCAATGCAGTACGTGGCCGGGAGAACGCTTCCAAAGTTTATTACCCTGGCTGGGCGCGAACCCTCGCTCTCTAGTGTACGAAAACGCACACTTTACCACTGTACCAGAGAGGCTCCATATATATATATATATATATATATATATATATATATATATATATATATATATATATATATATATATATATATATATATATATATATATATGCATTATATTTTTATGGTTAAACTTGGTGTAGTTGGTGTGGACGAGGAGGGAGAGTAAGGAGGGATCGAGAGATGATGGAAGACGAGAGGCGATTGGATGTCAAGAATGATGAAGGAGAGAGAGAGAGAGAGAGAAGGGGGGAAGGGAAAATGAGATTTAAATGGAGGAAAAGACGAGAAAAGGAAGGAAGGGGAAGAGAAGAGTGGAAGAAGGGCAGAAAATGGTCATAGCAAACGGAAACAGCAGATTAAGGGAATAGATGAAGGGGATGTAGAAACAGAATTACAACAACTGTAACGAGCAGGGATGAGATGATGGAAAGAAGAGCACAGAATAAGTTGAATAAATGAAATAAAGATCGGAAGAATTATTAGAATTATTGTTATTTTATTATAATTACTACTACTGCTATTATTATTATTATTATTATTATTATTGTTACCTGACTTACGCTAAAGAGGAGAAAAATAGCTGAGATAAATAAAAATTATGATAAAGAGAACAGGAACGTGAGAGAATGGCAAGATATTAACAGAAAAGAGGAGGAAATGAGTTGATAAGACGACGTGCAAAACAGGAAAGAGGAAAAAACAACAACAACAAATGCACAACCGAGAAAAGAAAGGAAAAGAGGAGAGATTAAGGATAGGAAATGGAGACAAACAGGGTGATCAGAGAGAGAGGGGGGAAGGATAGAAGTGAGAGGGAGGAGGGGGGAGTGAGGAGTGAGGAGATGATATTAAGTACTTGGAGAAATCTTATTGTAGTTTATTCTTGCTACCAGATGACGATTTTTATTCAACTGGGGAAAATTTTTTGAGTTTGAAGGGGTTAGTGATGGCTGCGTTAATTTCCTGTACTCTAAAAAAAAAATTCTGTTCTAACCTGAATAATAGATTTTGGAGAGAGCTTGAGATTACATATATTGAATAATCCTTGGGGGTAAAAAGCTAACGAAGCAGACGTATAGAAGAAAAAATGATAGAGAGAGAGAGAGAGAGGAAATGAAAGAGCCGAGGAAGGGTTGGATATCATGCCGGGAGCAGGAGATAAGGTAAACTCCCTTCCTTCCCTCCTTCCTTCTTTCCTTCCTTCATTTACTCCTTCCTTCACTTCTCTCTTTATTCGCTTCCTTCCTTTACTCATTGCTTTCTTTCCTTTCTTCCACTCTTCACTCCCTTCCTCTTTACACCTACTTCACTCCCTCGCTTCGTTCATTTACTTTTACTTCCTCCTTTTCACTTTCATCTCTTCCTTCCTTCATTCACATTAAGTTCTTTCTGCTCCCTCTCTCCCTCCTTCACTTCTCAACTCCAGCATTTACTTCCTTCTTTCCTTCCTTTACTCCTCCTTTCATATATTCTACTCCCTCCCTCCCTCCATTCACTTTTTTTTCCTCCATCTTTTTCTCATTTTCTCTTTAACTTAACTTTTCATGCCGAGGCAACACACACACACACACACACACACACCTACCATTCTTCTATCCGCCCACCCGTCTCCTCTCGCACTTTTCACCTCGCAATCCGCCCACTTCTCCTCCCTAGCCACACCCAACCCTACCACACACCCAACCCCACCACACCCAACCCCTCCACACCCCACCACTTAACCCGCTACTAGTTTAAACCCTATCACTCCACGTCCTGTCACTACACACCTCACTCAACACTCCACATCCACCCTACCACTCTACACACTGCCACACGCAACCATCCGAATCCACTCCGTTTCTGTTCTATCCTGTCCACCTCGCCCTGCACTACCCCACACTAGCATACTTCCCACCCACCCCTACCCCACACTACCATACTCGCACTTTGTCCCACCCCACAATTCCATACCTCTCCCAAGTCCACACCATAAATCCCATCACGCCACACTTCCATATCTCTCCATCCCACACCATGCCTTACCATATCTCCTTTCATCCCACACAACCATCCTTCTCAATACCGCACATTACCATACCTCCCACACCCCACACTACCATATCTCCACCATTCCAAACTAATATACCTCCCCCACCCACCTCCTCGGCCATCTCGCCAAACCTTTTCACATTAAGGAAACCTCGTATCATCCCACCCCCACAGTAAGCCAACCATCCCATGTACATCCACTCTAGACTCTGCTGCCTCGATCCCTTTCATCTCATACAGTTCTTCCTTGCTATTCAACAACGCTTTTTGAACTCCGCCCCACTCCACCCCCACCAATTCTCGTCCAACACTCTCTTGTCTCGTCCAGGTCCATCCCACTGCACCCCGTCCTTCCCTTCCCCACCACACACGACCCACCCCACCCAACACCATCCGACCCCACTCCACCCCTTCCGACTCCATTCGATCTCATTCTGCCCCACCCAGTCCTCCTACACACATCCAACTTCACCCCTCGCCCCCGACCCGGTTCTCCCATTTCTATATCGCTCCGACCCACCCCCTCTCAACTCTCACTCCACCCTGCTAAGCTTCATCCTGTCCCACTTCACCTCCACCCACACACACAGACCACCCTACTCTCCTCACCCTCTCCTGCCTTGCCACCCCCCTTCCCCTCCCAGCTTCCATTCCACCATATCCTTTCCATCCGCTCCCACCCCACTGCTCCACGCCACCCCGCCCCCAAACCCATTTCACTACATTCGATCCAACCCTGCCCCGCCCTGCCCTGCCCTGCCCCTCCCCTGCCCTCTCCTCTCCACCACGCCCTATCCGACCCCGCCAAGCCCCGCCCCGACCCACACTGAAAACAGCGGCGAATCAGCTGAAGCCGAGCAAACATCTCCACACACCAGCGAGATTGGGCCGCACTGCAAGCAATCGCTCCAATGTACACAGACACACACACACACACACACACACACACACACACACACACACACACTTCTTAAACAAATTTCATCTCGTTCTGAGCCTCTTAGTATACGCACTCAATCTTATGCAAAATCAATCCCCAACGCTTGAGTTAATCTTTTTTCCATACATCTCTTTCCCGCCACGAGACATAAACCGCCAGTAAAACACTCACAAAAAAAACCCTCGTGCATAATCCCAAATGCTCTCACTCGCTCACGGTTCCTCTTACACACACACACACACACACACACACACACACACACACACTGAAGATCAGAGAATCACAGACACTTCAATCACAAGCATTTATTTGAACGCTCATTCACTCTCGCATTTATTCATTCTGCGAAACTAATTCAGCTTCCCAACACACACACACACACACACATACACACACACACACCGCTCGCTGGTGCAGTGGTAACGCTCTCGCCTAGCATCTGCTAAGACGGGGGTTCGCGCCTTGCTCGGGATGCGAAAAAGTTTCACTGACAAAGCGGGTGGTCACTGTCCTCCTTGAGCAAGAGGATGAGTGTATGCGTGTGTGAAGGTCAAGGCTTTGCCCTTAGATCGGACTATATGAGCTCTCAGCTCTCTTCCGGGAGGGTAAAATGCCGATGATCACAAAACCATCACGTGATCCTAACCGACCCGGTGAATTACACACACACACACACACACACACACACACAGGCAGATAGACATATACATTTACAGAGACAGAGAGACATATGGATTGGGAGAGAGAGAGAGAAAGAGAGAGAGAGAGAATCCCACTAGCAGAACTAATTCCAATTCATACATAGCTGGTGCACACATCCCCCCTCTCCCCCCTCTCTCTCTCTCATAAAAATTTAAAAGCCGCTCCCCCTGCATTCTGGGCAGTAAAAGAGATCTTATTCAAACCCGAACTTAAAGTCAAACATCTGGTTCACTGGCTCACAAATTCTCACTGACTCACAACTTCTCACTGACTCACAAATTAATTGACTCACAAATACTCATTGACTCACAAATACTCACTCTCACAAATACTTAATGACTCACAAATACTCACTGACTCACAAATACTCACTAACTCACAAACTCTCACTGACTCACAAATTCTCACTGACTCACAATTCTCACTGACTCACAAATTTTAACTGACACAAATACTCACTAACTCACAAACACTCACCGACTCACAAACACTCACTGACTCACAAATTCTCACTGACTCAAATTCTCACTGACTCAAACTCTAACTCTGCAAATTCTCACTGCCAAATTCTTGCTCGCTCACCGATTCTGCCTCAAATTCTCACTTACTCAGAATTTCTCACTGAATCATCAACTCTAACTCATAAATTGTGACTCAAATGCCGACTAAATAAACTCTCACGGACTCAGCTCAGCCGCCTTCCTTCTTTCGCTCCCATATTCTACCTCCCTCCTCCATTCTCTTCCTTCATTCCACTCTCCGCGTCTTTCTTCACTCCCTTCTCGCCATCATTCCCTCCCATCATTCTTACTTTCATTTCTTCACTTTCTCTTTCCTCTCTGCCTTCCTTCCTTCACTCCCTCCCTTGCTTCACTTCTTTCATTTCGTTTCACCAGCTCTCTCTCTCTCTCTCTCTCTCTCTCTCTCTCTCTCTCTCTCTCTCTCATTTTTTCACAAATACACCCCCAGATTACAACACCCCTCCCTCTCACAATCCCTCCCAACACTAAGCAGATTTCACGCGATTACTCCCTTTGTGAGAAATACTTTCCAGTCGAAGCAACAACCCACCTCTCGCATTTCTTTAATTAATCTCAACAGTATGACCTACTTTTTCATTTTTGTTTTAATTTTACTTTCGCTGCTACCAAACAATTCTCTTATCTCTTTGACACTACGACATCATTTGTTCTCTCTTTCTCACCAGACGGTTTTTCTAATAGATCTCTAGTACCGAAAGGGCTAATAAGGCTATGTCTAACTCCCACAGTTTGAAAAGTCTCTCCACGACTGAAGGAAATCGTCTTGTGGTAGCAGCAGTACACTACAGATCATCACCGAAGTGTTTAATATTCAAGTCGATTTTTTTTCATTCTCTTTATCCCCAGACGATTTTATTCAGCTTGGAACGGACTTCTAGTGGTGAAGGGGTTAATGATGGCTATATTCAACTCCTCCAGTTCTAAAAGTCTCTCCAAAGCCGAATAAAATCGTCGGGTTGCAGCAATAAGTTAAGTTAAAGTACGCCATTACTGAAATACTTAGATTCGAACACAACTGTCACTCTGCAATAACTAACATAACAATAATAATAAACTGCTAAACATCATGGAAATGGCTGCAGAAAGGTAAAGAAAAAGCTCAGTAAATATGCACAAAACAATTACAAATCATGCTCGAGACAACTATGGTATTATCTTCCACCTAATGTCTGGCGATTTTATTCAGAGTGACTCGCAGAAGCCTGAGTGTAAATACTGTTTCTATAGATACCAGACGATTTTATTAAGCTGAACGAGTCATAGAAGTCCAAGTGCTGAAATCTACACCTTTGTAAAGTTAAAATTGAATATAGCATCAAAAATTTTAAAGTATGATAAAACAGAAGCTAAATCAGGGATAAAAAGTGCGTGTACCCGGCATACCTTCCTATTTTTTTTTTTTTGCCTCAGTCCTAATCTCACATTTGTATTCAGCTATTCGCTTTGCATATTCATCTCGCCAATTACCTAAATCTGCATTCTCTGTCCCTGTCTTATATCTTTTCATTTACAGAAAATTAATTCACTCTGTCTATTTCCATCTTACCTAACGTTGTATTTAACTTTTAAAAATCATTCTTACTTTTTCTATCTCCTCCTGCCCTCTCTCTAACATCCCACCTCTTCATTTAGCACCCCCCCCTTCTCTCTCTCTCTCTCTCTCTCTCTCTCTCTCTCTCTCTCTCTCACACACACACATCCCACGTCTTCACTTAACCCTTTCACATACAAACTATTCCTCATCTTTCCTCTCCTCCCCCTCCTCATCTCTCTCTCTCTCTCTCTCTCTCTCTCTCTCTCTCTCTCTCACCACCCACGCCTCGTCCCTGCTGCGAGACAATCAAGTGATACTGCGGGACAAAGGGATAACTTGACGCACCACAGGACAACGGTCAGACACGGCAGGACAAGACCAGGGCAAGGGTGGGATGGGCAAGGCAGGGCACGACAAGGTAGGAATGGACGGGGAGAGGAAGAGGAAGGCAGGGTAGGACAAGGAAAGGCGTAACAAGGAAGAGAAAGGAAAGGAAGGGTAGGAAGGGGTACGGAAGAGCACTGCAGGGCAGGACAGGGTATGGTAAGGAGTGACTGGTAGGGTAAGGATGAGTTGGGTAGGGCAGGGTAGGCAAGGCAGGGCAGAGCATTGTAATGAGGGACTGACAGAGTAGGGAATGGCAGGGTAGGGCAGAGCAGGGCATGGTAGGGAAGATTAGGGAAAAGCAGGACACAGCAGGGCAGGGGAAGATATTAGGGCAGAGCGGGGAGAGACATTATAGGATGGTACGTAGGGTAGGGACGGATAGGATTAAGTGAGGTAGAGTAGAGTAGGGTAGGGTAGGGTAGGGTAAGGCAATTTTACGTACAGGAGGAAAGCTGTTTGAAAATAGGGGGAAAGGATTTGGTCAAATACCATTAATACGATACCAACAGACAGGCAAAGTTGACATTTTCAGAGGATCCTTGCGTAGTAACGGCCATAATAATTCCACACAAACTTTCTATATCTCTCCCACTCTGACACACACACACACACACACACACACACACACAACTTGGAAATACAATGGCATCCTGGCAAAATAATCCGTAGCCACCGATGTCGAAGAGCTGAACGGTAACTTCTTTTTGCAATTTCAGCAGTTCCGGAGTCAGTCAGCCCCCGTCCACCCCTACACAACACAGCACGCGAAATACAGTGTGTCCCTGGTGCTGGTGGACGCCCAAGAAAATATCCAGTGAACGGTTTACTGTCTAACAAACAGGATTCAAAAACTGATTTAAACTGTTGAAAATCATACCCTCCAACATCCAATTAACAAACACTACACTGAGGTCAAAATCGGACATGGTAACGTATTCTTAGCATAGGCTTCGTCACACCCTTTTCCTGGCGACTTATTTTCCATACACTCTCTCTTGTATTCTATTTATATGGTTTTAATATGAATAAAGTTTTAATTAATACCACACAATAGGGTATTGAAGTGCTATGTGCAGAATAAGTCGCTAAGGAAGAGATGTTACGAAATCTCCAAAGCTACTTACAATACGACCTTTATTCTACTCGTAACGCAAATTGTCAGAGCGTCTAGAGAGAGAGAGAGAGAGAGAGATGGGGGGGGGGACCAAAAAGTTTCCATTACAAACACTAGACAATATAAACTGCCACGGCCTCCTGTTTATAAGAGCAACTGGTAAAGATTCTCCATAGATTCTCCCGCAGGTGTAGGTACTGGAGGTAGCCGAGTGTGAAGCAGGGCTGGGCCGCAGGGGAGGGGGTAGAGGGACGGGGGAAGGAGGACAAGACACGCTAGGAAAGGGAAGGGAAGGGGAGAGAGAGGCAAGAGGGAGGTACAAAGGAGCAGGGGAGAGGAGGGGGGAGAGGGACAAGAGAGGGCTGGGGCGATGAGGTCAGGAAGGATAGGGGAAGGGCGGGAAAAGGGGTAGGAAAGGGACGGGAAGGGGATAATGGAGAGACAAAAAGAGGATTGGGGAGAGTCAGGATGAGGATAAGGAAGGGACAAGAAGGAGATAGGGGAGGGGGAGGTGGGTGAGTAAAGAAGGGTCAGGAGAGGGGGACAATGGGGGTCAGTAGGGGGGCATTACAATCCCTGGACTGAAGGATGTATTGATTGTGAGTGGGGGCGAGTGAGGGGAGGAGGGGCAGGGAGTGACGGTGACCGGACAGCGAAGGGAAGCGAGAGAGTGACTGCCAGAGTGAAACGAGGGAAGAAGAATGACAAAGAGATTAGGAGAGAGGTGAAAGTGAGGCGGAAAGCGAAGTACTGATTGCGAGAGTGAAACAAGGGATGAAAGAGTGAGAGAATGGGAGAGGAGTGAAGGTAAAGGACAGTGATTGAAGAGTGACGGGGAAAGAAGCGATGGAGAGTGAGGGAAAGTGGAAGAGAGATTACGAAGTGAGGGACAGAATGAGTGGGAGAGTGAATGAAAAGATGGAAGAAAAGGAAGGACGGAAATGTGAGAGGGGAAGGAGAGTGGGGGTGAGTAAGTGATAGAGTGTAGAACGGGGAGGGATGGAGGGAAAGACTGAGATGAAGGCAAGATGAGGAAAATGGATTGGGAGAGCGGGGAGATGGGCAGAGAGGGAGGGAGAGACTGAGAAACGGAGATGAGTAAGAGTGAGGGGTAAGAGAGATGGGGATGAAGAGGAGAGGAGCAGCAATGAGAGAAAGAAAGGAAGAACTAGGACTACAAGGAATCATACAGCTGCAAGGCCACCATTACCAAACTTGTCATCGATCAGTGTTGTCAGAGGGTTTTGTAGTGGGTAATATCCTCACCACCAGAGGTCTCCCCTTAGTTAAACGAAATCATCGAGCTGTTGCAAGAATTAGATTAAACACACTATTGTTCTGAAGGGGCTTTTTGTTATTTCTTCCACATGACATTATTCATCGTACTTCAGGGGTTAGCGAAGTCTGCGTTTAACCCGTCTATTTAAAAAAAAGTCTCCATGAACAGAATAAAATCATCTGTAGGATGCCTGGAAAACTACAAATGACATACTCGAAGATAAAGGGTTAAGAATAAAATGTATTTGAAGGATACATGACTTAACTTCAAAGTCACCCCCGAACTGATTTTAAAGGGATTAGTTTCATCTTTTCACTACACGAGGCCTCTTTCAGGCTGAATACAGTCGTGTGGCGGTAACAGCAGTGCAATACAAACACAGAAAAACTGCAGTTCAACTCAGTGCAACTCGGAGGACAACAGCCAACCCAAATAACACCACAGATATTATTTGCGCTTGCTAACAGCCATAGCCAGAGTGAGTACTAAAACTTTTTCAATAACGCTCTCGGTTGCTAGGCAACGCTTTCTGTTACAATAACTTCCTCCTCGTCCCCCTCTCCGTCCTTCTCCTTCTTCTTCTTCTTCTTCTTCTTCTTCTTCTTCTCCTCCTCCTCCTCCTCCTAACACGCCTTGCCCTCAATGAGGAGTGGTAAAAAATGATGTCACCGTACGACGGGGGGGGGGGGGAGAAGTAAGGGAAGTGAATTATACAAATCAACCAAAAAGGGGGAGGGAAGCAACTAAGCCAAGCCGGAGATATTATAGAATAATTTATGATAATTTTTCTCCTGGAACTAAGATATATTACAGGGTGAACAGTGCGCGTGGAAACACCCTGCACGCTCTTTTTTCCTGGTTTAATGATTTCACTCTTATTAAAACTGTTGTCACCTTTCCTACTACCTGAGTATTCTGACTCTAGTTCATTTTCAGATTGTGGCTCTTGATTTCTTATAATTTACGCAGTTTTTTTTTAAATTACATTCTTTCCCTGCTGGGTAAGGCACTCAGGTTGGTATCTGCTTCAGGACAATAGATTTTGCCTTCCTGACCTTGACAGTTCTCTTTTTCCTCGGCAAAAGTTTCAGCTTTTTGTGACAGTCTAACAACTTAGTCTTTGTCCTATCTGTGGGGTCAGTCTTCTGAGGAGTTGGCTGGTGACTCTGGAAATCTTAGTTTTCTCTTCGGTGGTGGTGGGAAATCAATTTTTCTTAAAAAGTTATGTTTTTGATGTCCCTGTGGATGAAGGTGTGAATTTTTCCTAGTTCAAAGCTCCTACTTTATTATTCACTCATTTAATGAGGAGGATTCATTATCTTTCAAGCTTTAATTTAAAACCTTGGGACTCTGTGGTTCAGGTGTTCTCTGTTTCATCACAGTGGATGGCTCACGGTCTTCAGAATGATACAGACTGGGATGAGACTCCAGGATGGCAGGGAGACACGAAGGAAAGGAGCTGACGGAGGCAAGGTGGAAGGCACAGGGAGTGTAAATGAGGGAGAGAGGACGGGGGGAGGGGGGAATGTGAATGAGGAGCATGGAGGAAATGAAAGGGAGTGAATGAGGTCCCGGGGAAGGGAGAGAGTGTGAATGAGGAGGGCAGGCGGAGGAGAGACTGCAGAGGAGTTGATGTAGGCAGGTAGGAAAGGAGAGGATGAATGAGGGAGGAGGGACAATGAATGAGGGAGGACGGGAATTTAGGCAGATACGTGGGAGGGAGGAACACAAAGGAAGGGTAATGGAGAATTTTAAAAAAAAGTGAGAAAGAGGGGAAGAGGAAGGGGGGAGGGTAAAAATTTTTCCACCTGACGGGACTGACAGCAGAGGATCAAGCAGGTAAGAGAAATATTGGGTTTAGATGCAATAATCTAACCCCCTCTCTCCCCCTCCCCCTTCTCCATTCTCTGCTCCCCTCCCTCTCCTTTCCGTCCCCCCCTCCCCCTCCTCCGTTCCCTCTTTCTCCCTCCCATTCCTCTGTTCTGTCTCCCTCTTCTTTGTTCCCCTTCCCCCCCCTAGGTTTTCTGCCCCCTCCGTCTCCACTGTTCTCTGTTTCCCTCCCTCTCTCCTGTTCTCTACCCCACTTCCCCACCTCTGTTCTCCGACTTCATCCCCTTTCTCTGTTCTCTTACCCCTCATCCTCCTCTCTTCTTCCTTCCTTCC
Source organism: Coenobita brevimanus (assembly GCF_032717465.1). NCBI lineage: Eukaryota > Metazoa > Arthropoda > Malacostraca > Decapoda > Coenobitidae > Coenobita > Coenobita brevimanus. The sequence continues at coordinate 3,724,145 of NC_136982.1, read as the reverse complement.
TCTCGCCCCCTTTCCTTAGCTCCCCCCTCCCCCTCTCTTCTCTCGCCTCTCCCTCTCCTCTTACCTTTCTTCGTCTCCTCTCCCCTCCTCTGGGGCAGGGGATCGGGATGGGAAGGGTAAGGGAGGGGGTTTAGGTGGGGTAATGGGAAGACAGTTAAGGGGAAGTGACTGAATGGGAAGGGGAAGGGATTGAAAGGAGGGAAGACGAAGGGGTAGGGAAGCGAAGGGAAGGGTGATTAGGGGAGGGAAGGGTTAAAGAGGACAGATGATGATGAAATGGAATGGGGAGGTTACTGGAAGTCTAGGTAGAGAATGAAGGGGTGGAGGCTACGAGAAAAGAATTAAGGGGAGGAGGTAAGGGGAGGGCTAAGAGAGGGAGGGGTTAAGGGAGAGGGAGTAAGGGAAGGGCTATGAGGGGAGGGGGTAGGTGGAAGATTTAGAGGGGCTGGGGGTTAAGGGAGGGGTTAATGCGAGAGGGAGAAACAGGATAAGGTTAGGGAATGATAGGTCGGTATATGCATTATGTAAATATTTCTCGTCACATAAAAATCCCAGTGGTCGATGGATGGAAATGTTTATGGTGATAGACTCCCAGTGATGAAAGCAAAATTAATTTCCCACTTAATTTACATACATGCATATTCCCCTTCAGAAATAAATCCAATACAGCGGTGAAATACTCATTTTTTTTTTCTAATTCGCCAGTCAATTGAGATCACAAACTGCAAGCGTGAATGAGATACGGTGAGATAACCTACAGTAGCCTATAGAGTTCACGGCAACGAAAGGCCATTCCTAAACAGATAAAACCGTTTGATGGTAGAAAGAATGAAATGAAATAAAGAAGCCCGCTTTGTAGGTCTGAACATGGGATTCGGCGTCGCTCGCAGGGTTTTAGTGATGAAAATCTTCGGTGAACTCATACCACATTTCACCTGAGAAATTTTGATGCAGCAACTATATTTTGATATGGGACGATTCTCTCCACTTGGCTCGGCTCGAATCGTCCCAGGTTCTACCTACACGCAAAATTTCAGGCTTATAGGTCAACTGGAGATATATTTTTGGACACAACTGGTACTAAAATTTGTACATTACTAACGGAAACTTGGACCTAATAATGGTGCCATTTGCCCAATAAGATATTAATTTCCTTGTTGTCCTGTCAGTTCCGAAAAATATCTTGAGAGCAAATAATAGCACGTGTTGAAGTAAACTAACCCTCAGACAGCGGGGAGGGGCCACTGATAAGCTGAACATAATCTTACGGCGATAGTAGGAATGAGTAAAAATAAAAGTCATGATTACTCACATGTTTAAAAGGTCACTAAAGGCTTACATTAGCTATTCACACTGCCTTTCCTACCCGTATCTGTAACGCTTGTAAACGTTTGTATCCGAAAATCACATGAGACTCGCCCATTAGGTATTCTGCACCACAAATGCCATCGAGCAATATGAAGTTTAAAATAACCATTTTTACTTTGCATTCAGCTCGGCAACGCGGGTCAACAACTATATCCAACACACACACACACACACACACACACACACACACACACACACACACACAGAAAATGGCATTCCAAAAAATTACTGCACCATAAATAACAAAAACCATTAAGAAATATAGGCACCAAGATATATAAAGGTTCCAACACTGTCGATCTGGAAACAAAATAAAAGACATTCCACCCCCTTCCCCCCAAAAAAAAAAAATGTGTGAATGTGTTCTGTATCATAAGCCATAAAATCCATTGAAAATAAAAATCTTCAACAAATTCTTTATATGGGAGCTACAGAAAAGCACAGTCGCCCCTCAAATTCACTCGATATTATTCTGAACCTTAAATCACAAACTCCATGGAGAAAAATAGAAGTTCCAACAGCTCTCTTTCCATCCATCGAGGCCTGTATCCAAAAGTCACGCGAAAAACCAAGTCATCCCAAAAAGTTTCCATTAATCAAGAGTTTCACACCTCGCTACACACACACACACACACACACACACACACACACACACACACACACCAAAATTCGTAAAAAATGTTGAACCCCGAACCGCTGGAGTGGTGTGTGGGAAGGCAAGGCTGTACCAACACTGGCCAATCACAACGCAGGAAAAAACTGTCCCTCGAGTTATGATTGGTGGGCTGGGGAGGGGAGGGGAGAGGTGGGGAGGATAAAGGTGGGGCTGCAGTGATAGGGGATGGGGGGAGATGCAGTCGAGATGGGAGGGGGGGGGAGAGGAGGCAGTGGGAAGCAGAGGGGAAGGGATGCAATGGGAATGGGAGGGAAGAGAAGGAAGGGTTGTACTGATCTGGGTGGGGAAAGGATGCAGTGGTTAGTGGCGGGGTGAGTAGGGAAGGGGATGCAGTTGAGATAAAATGGTGAGGGAAATGGAGAGGAGGGGATGCAGTCATGAAAGGCTAAGGGAGGGAACGCGACGAAGATGAGAGGAGAAAAGATGATAAAGGAGAGGTTCCAGTGACGGATGTGAGGAGGGCCTGGACAGACGTATGCCCCATCACTTTTCCTTCCCTTCACTTACTCTCGTTTCTCATCTTCTCTCATGCTTTTATCACCTTCATATAGCCTAGTCTATCTCCAACTCTTTCTTCTCCATTTCTCTCGTCTGTCCCTCCTTCACTCATATTTTCATCTTTTCCTTCCTCCCACTCTCTTTCATTTTTCTTATCTCTTGTCCCTCCCTTATACCTTCGTCCTTCCCTCCTACTCCCCATACTTTCCTCCGCTTCTCTTGCTTTTCTCCCTTCCTCCCAAATACTTGCGTCCTTCCCTACTACTTTCGTCCCTTCCTAGTATTTGAGTCCTTCTCTAATACTACTCTTCCCTTCCTAATACTCCTCCTCCCTCCCTCCTTCCCTCTCTCTCTCTCTCTCTCTCCATCTCCTTTATTTTCTCTCGTCTCTGCCTCTTCTTTCTTCATACTCTCATCCCGCCTTCCTTCTTTTTTTTTTTTTCTGCTCCCTCCCATCCCCTCCTGCCTCTCTCTATGTTACTCTCGTCTCTGTTCCTTCCTCACTCACACAGTCAGTTTTTTCTTATACTCCCATCCCCTCCACATCCTTCCCAGTCTCTTTCTCTTTGTCTCCTCCTTTTCTATCCCTCCCTACGTCATACTATCATTCCTCTTACCCCTCCATCACTCCTTTCCTTCCTTTATCGATCTTCCTCCCACACACTTCCTCCCTTCTGCTTCTCTTGTCTCTATCCATTCTTCCCTCGGGTTCTCCTCCCTTCCTCCCTCACACTTCCTCTCCCTACCTCACATTTCCCCACTACCCAGACTGTCTTACTTCCCCTGCCTTTCTCCCTCACATTTCCCCTCCCTCCCTTACTCACATTTCCCCTCGTTTCCTCACACTTCCCGTTCCTCCCTCCTGCAAGCTTACTCCCTCCTCCTTTGTCTCGCATAATCGTTTCTTTCCCTTTCATGCCAGCGCTTCTCTAAATTCCCTTTCCATAAACGTAATTACGGTCACAATATCTATATCAGTATCCCCTGCACCACTCGTTCCATTTTTCTTTCTCTGAACTCCTTCCATTTCTTCATTCTTAAATCATCATGCAAATATTTAGTTCTGCAATTCCTTCCTGTCGTTAACTCTCATATTATTCTCATTAAGTTAACATCATTCGCATTCACTTCACCGATACTTCATCTAATAACCATCATTTGCTCTTTAAACTGTGTGTGTGTGTGTGTGTGTGTGTGTGTGTGTGTGTGTGTGTGTGTGTGTGTGTGTGTGTGTGTGTGTGTGTGTGTGTGTGTGTGTGTGTGTGTGTGTGTGTGTGTGTGTGTGTGTGTGTGTGTGAATTTTACCCATGTATCAGTAACGTCACCATACTTGCTTTTCCTGGTCATTATACGTTCTTATTTAACCCCATCCCCGAGAGCTGAATAAAATCGTCTAGAGGCTTCAAGAATGACAACAAAACATCATAACACATCACACTGAAGTCGTTCAAGGATTTTTTTTTTTTTTTTTTTTTTTTTCGATCATTCTACGAGGAAAGTCTTTAAAGATAAACAAAATCGTCTAGTGGCAGCGGAATTAAAATAAAAATACAGACGCCTCGCATGGAAAGGGTTACTGATGACTGATTCCAACTCCTTCATTACGAAAGTCTCTTCATGAAGCTATAAATACAGCATGAATGTGAAGAAGGCGACAGTTATAGCTTTACACGTTCTAAACATAGGTAGAGTTTATATTACCTGACAGTGATGGACGGGGAGGGAGGACAGGAATGGTGGGGAGGGGATAGGGAGGAGGAAGTGGAGGAGGCAGGACAGAGGTAGAGGAGGGGGGGCAAGAGATGGACTTAAGGAGGAGAGGAGGAGGAGGAAGGGGGGTCGGAAGGGAGAGGGGGAAGTGGATAGGAGAGCGGAAAAGGAAAGGAGAAAGGTATGGGAGGGGGGAATGGAGAAATAAAAAGAAGAATGGATGAGGCGTCAAGTAAGAATCTTGAGAGAGAGAGAGAGAGAGAGAGAGAGAGAGAGTGAGAGAGAGAGAGAGAGAGAGAGGAACGGACAAGGAGGAACTATCAAATGAGAGGAAGAGGAGTGAGGGCGAAGAAGAGTGAGTGGGTGAGAGGGAAAAGGATCTTAGCTGAATGAGAGAAGAGGAGAGGAGAGGAGTGGGTAAGAGGGGGGAGAGAGAGGAGTAATGAGAGTGGGAGAGCAGAGGTTAATAGGTACATGAATGTAGAGACAATGAGTGTTAGAGAGAGACGATAGTGGAGTGGGAATGGGAGGAACTAGGAAAGGAAAGATGGAAAGGGGAACGAGAGGGCGCAAGAAGTGAGGAAGAGGGTAGAGGACTGCAAGAGGAAAGGAAGAAGAGGGAAGGAGTGTAAGAAAAGAGAGACAGGAGAGAGAAAAAGTCAAGGATAAGGGAAGGAAAGACCGATAACAAGAAGAAAGAGAGAGAGAGAGAGAGAGAGAGAGAGAGAGAGATAGAGAGAGAGAGAGTCAAGGATAAGGGAAGGAAAGACCGATAACAAGGAGGGAGAGAGAGAGAGAGTCAAGGATAAGGGAAGGAAAGACCGATAACAAGGAGGGAGAGAGAGAGAGAGAGAGAGAGAATCACACCACCATTAATCAAATTTCTGGATGTAGTGTTTTACTCACACCCACACAACATATTCCTATATATTAACTTATTCAATTTATTCTCCTCTGCCACTCCTCTCTCCTCCTCTCCCTTATTGCGTCTCACCTCCCCTCCTACTGTTGCTCTTCTCTGCCCTTTCCACCCATTCTCTCCTCTCTCCACTCCTCTCCCTTATCTCTCCTCTCTCTACTCCTCTGCATTTTCCCCTCCTAATGCTCTTCTTCTCTTTACTCTCTCTCTCTCTCTCTCTCTCTCTCTCTCTCTCTCTCTCTCTCTCTCTCTCTCTCTCTCTCTCTCTCTACCTCCTCCTCCTCCTCCATGCAGGCATCTCTCTGCACATGTCATTTCTCCATTTGCATCTAAATTTCTTCATTTCCAGCTTTCTATCACTTCTCCTTTTCCTCTCTCTCTCTCTCTCTCTCTCTCTCTCTGCCTGATGACCTTCCATCCATCCCCCCTCCCCTCCTCACTCACATCTTGCTCCATTTCCCTTCTTTATCTCCTGCCCTTCCTCCCCCCTTCCTTTTTACGTCTTGGAGCCCCCGTCATCTCATTTTCTTCCCTCTCATGTTGTTCCTTCCTTTATCACCCTCTTTCCCTCCATTATTACCTCTCATTCCCCGCTTACTGGCCTTTTTTCTCAAGTTTTCTCTCACCCGCCTTGCCTCATTCGCGTCCACCTTGGGTTTAAGCTAGTCTGGCCTGCAATTTTTTCTCTGCTCTGGTTTCTTTCGCAGTTTTTATGCACCGTAATTTTTACTTAGTTTGGCCAAAAGTTTTACGCCCAGCTACGGTGTTCATTATAGGCTTTATTTTCAGTAACTTTGACCTGTATTATATTGACTTTCTTTTCCTTATTTCTTGTTTATATTTCCATTATATTTTACTAAACCTACACATTTTCCCCTCACGTTTTCTTTACCGTTTTTATTTTTATGTTTCATTTTTGTCTGGCCTTGATTTTTCAGCCCATATTTTACAAGGTGTTTTATTTTCTGCCTAATTTTTTATTACAGTCCAGAAAGTTTCGTTACTGATTTTATTACTTTTTTTTTTTTTAATGTCTTACCAGCAGCACATTATTCACCTCGGTTTCTTTATTGGTGTTAGGATCAACTTTATTCTCTCCCTTATTTCTTTATATCCTATTTCTTGTCTCCCATTTCACGATATGGCTTCGGACATTCGCTTTAAACTTCTTCAATCCACTGACGTCAATTATAGGTTTATTCTTGCTATAACCAGATGCTTTCCCTCAGCTTGTAAGAACCGCAAACCAGAGAAGACGATTTTATTCAGTTTAACATAACCCCTTTGTATAGGAAGTTACTGAAGGTTATGTCTGCTCCCTATAGTTCGCTGAGTCTATCTTGTGGTAAATAAAATCGTCAAATAATGTGAATGAAATATACAACAACGTCATCGGATTGCAGGTGTTACCCCTTCACTCCGACGACGCATCTTATCGTCAACTGTTAGTACCATTTGACGATTTTATTTTGATTTGGTGAGACGTTTTCGAATTGGAGGACTTAGATGCATCCTTCGTTAACCTCTACAGCACTAGAAATCTATCGTAAGTAAAAAAAAAAAAAATCATGCAGTCGTAAGCTGAAGGAAAACGCCAAAATCACTAAGTCGTTAAGCTGAAATTAAACGCCAAATGTTAAAATCAGGTCAAAGCGTTATTCGTGACTGCTCTTAACATGCTTTTTTTTTTTAAAATTATTATAGGCTCCTTTTGGCGTAGTTGCCTAAAATTGCAAGTTCTCCATGTTGAATACTCAGTTCCAGGAATCTGTTAACACTAGGATACGATGCTCGTCACGAAGAAGTCCTGTGGAAAGGATGAAGGACCACAGTACAGTATTATTTTTTGCTGCCACTGAGCTACGTGAAGTAAGCTGCAAGAAAATGACGAAAATCTGGGCCATCTTGGAGTAAATGGAGATTAGAAAATTCGCAGACAAAGGGTTTAGTGGCCGCCATTCACCCTCTTCAGAGGTGTAGGTGACGTGATCATGCCAGACTCCATGTTTGCATATGTGTATCTCTATTAATATTAACAAAATCACTGAAGTATTTGGACTGATATGAATAAAAATTAGCATGTAAACTGTATGTGGGTCTGGGAAACATTGCTTCGATTTTCGTGAACATCAGCCAAATATCAAGGTCACGGGAAAAGGTCAAAGTCAGGGTGGAGCGTTATCTCATGTCTGACATTTGGATAAAACGTGGTTAATAAATTGTGTGCAGGGAGGTAAAAAGAAAAATTTATTCAGTTTGAGTGGAGACTGATCAAAGGTCAAGGTCAAAGGTCGACGTCAAAGTTCGGGGAGAGCGTCAATGTGCTCTCTCTCTCTCTCTCTCTCTCTCTCTCTCTCTCTCTCTTCGCTCGTGTTTTCCAGTCCCTCCTTGTTTTCCATTATTTTCTTTCACGGTTGTTTTCTCGAACTTCTCCGCCTGCGTATTATTATTATTATTATTATTATTTTATCATCAGCCTCCTCCCCCTCCTCCTCCTTCTACCTCTTCCTCTTCTTCCTTGTCTTCTTGCACCCATCTTCATCATGTTTCCTCCTTCCTCGTTTAATCCTCCCTTTCCCTTCCTAAGCCTGACTCCATTTCCTCTCTCTCTCTCTCTCTCTCTCTCTCTCTCTCTCTCTCTCTCTCTCTCTCCTTTATATTGGCTTTAGTAGCAACCATAAACTGGCTTTACCATCACCCCCACGTACGCGTTCTGCCTTCGAAAGTAGCTCTCTCTCTCTCTCTCTCTCTCTCTCTCTCTCTCTCTCTCTCTCTCCTAAAACTGGCCACTCCAAGCCATCATAAGGCTCCGATCAAAACCATTATGGGATGAAAAAAACCGAAGGCGGTCCGCTTGCAGGTCGAAATTGAATCATAAAGTGTTTTGGTGGGAGCAATATGGCCAAGGAGGCAAGGATGGGCTGGGGGAAGGCAGGCTGAGGGGGAGTGAGAGTAACGCGTGTTTTTGTTAAGCGGTTAGTAATAATATCATATATATATATATATATATATATATATATATATATATATATATATATATGTATATATATATATATTGTTACGGAACAGAGAAAGATAATGTACACTTTAAGTGAGAATACTGAAAATCACTACTGTCCCGTAAAGTTCCAGGTTCAAAACAAAAGAGTTAGGTAAAATTACAAGTTAAAGTTTAATGCTCAAACTAACAACAAAACATTCAGGACTCATAAGGATAATGTAATGGCAAATAAACAGGTTAAATATATGGTTAACTGCAATAGCCTCTATTAACACGAAATTAGCAAGAGTAAATTTATCTAAGTCAGCCCTGATAAAATGAGATACCAGATAATACTCAGTGAATGCCAGATAAATTATTACAGATACAAACTATTATCAAAAATGACTGATATAAAACTCTACATTAATCACAAAGACCTCACTATCAACCATATGCTACACAATACAAGAAAAAATGCAACGACAGTGATACTCAAATTACACACAGCTGCTAGATGTTTGGAGATTTCTTGAGCACTCACAATAATAATATCTGTACAGGGGAGGACAGAGATGTGAACAAAATGAGGAGCAGATCTAAGTGGCCATGATGCAGAGACTGAGCTCATTATATAGGGGCCGGCAGAGCTTGATACAACTTGTAAGAAGGACGCGCAAATGAAGCCATGGGGACATAGAGTTGACAATCCCGCTCTGGACAACAGAAAGGACGACTTACTCTACTATAACGGTAGAAGGGGGGGACTGAGGCAGAACACGCTCGTGATCAAACATGCAGCATACTATGCGTTAAAATTACACAAAGGATGATGAAATCATAGGCTATGTAACAATATATATATATATATATATATATATATATATATATATATATATATATATATATATATATGTACACACACACACACACACACAAGCACAGAGAGAGAGAGAGAGAGAGAGAGAGAGAGAGAGAGAGAGAGAGAATTATCGCGTGGGTACGAAATTGCCTTGTTAAAAGGGGTCAGGAATAGCACTGCGCACATAAAAAGCGAGAGTTGCTTCTGCAAAGTGTAGTATGTTTAGGTAACTGAACGTCTACCATATTAACTTGACGTCAGAATTACACACGTTGGCGAAATGACACTGGACTATTTACACTATGCAAGGAATGCGATGACATGTCCATTAGGCTTAAGAGATAAAATCCTTCATAATTCCCAAACAGTGACCTTGCCTCTTGGTAGTCATTCAGCCTTGGTTTTTGAGCTTTTCTGTATCCAAAACCAGCCCCAGTGTTACTACAATTCAATGTTTCAGCCAGCATCATGAAAGAAAATTCACTTATCCATCTTCTTTCTTAAAATTAACTGGCTTTAAAATGACATTACCGAGTACTTATCTATTTTCAAGTGGTTTGCCTCCAGTGCGTATGATCCTTGATGGACAAAATCTTCGTACCATTAATCAAAATCAGCACAAGAATATATAAAATAAAAATACAAAAAAGCCCCTACTCACCATTGACAAGTTCTCTATGGCAACACACGTCTGTTTTGTCTACAATTATCAGGAAAGCAAGTAAAAGAATACATTTTTTGTTTTTTATCATCCCCTTTACCGTATCATTATCTTACCTTCAATGTCAATCTGATTACGATCTTACCTCCATTTCTCCTACCTTGCTTTGATCTTACACGTTCACCCTCTTCTTAACACCTTACCTTCACCCTCATCTCGTAATTCTCACCCTCCTTTTCCTCCACCTTACCCTCCCTTCACCTTCACCCATACCAGCACCGCATCTTCATCTCACACTCACCCTTACTACCTCTCCTTCTCCCCAGTATCACCCTACACTCACTCTTGCTACACCTCATCCCCACCACACCCCCACCTCCCCCTCACCTCATCCCCACCTCCCCCTCTCCTCATCCTCACCTCACCCTCGCCTAACTCCCACCTAACTCCCACAACACCCTCTTCTCACCACACCTCACCTCCCGTTCACCTCATCCCCACCACATCCCCACCTCCCCCTCACCTCATCCCCACCTCACCCTCGCCTAACTCCCACAACACCCTCTTCTCACCACACCTCACCTCCACCACATTATCCTCACCACACCCAACTTCATCCTCACCACACCCAACCTCACCCTCACTACACCCTCCCTCACCCCCATTTCACTCTCACCTCCCTATCACCCCCGCCTCATAAACAACCATCACCCAACGTCCATGTGTGTCCAAGGCCGAAATTACCCACGAGAAAATAGGGTAAAAATACACACAATGAAAAATATATCTAAGCAAATTGACGCTGAAGATAATTTAGGAGAAAAACACACTAAGTAAATTCCGAAACACAAAATCAGACGGGTATAATATAGTAAAAGAATGACCATGGTTTTAATGATAACTGTGACTGGCTCATCTTTACCTCCACAAAAAATGCCGAAAGAAATGTATGCCGTATTAAGCAACAACTAATATGACTAAAGAGGTCTAATAGGTCTCATTTTAGCCTGAGGGAAAAAGGTAAACAAACTGGCGCTGCACGACGAGATCACAGCCCAAATCAAAATATATCATCATCATCATCATCATCATCATCATCATCATCATCGTGACCTTTTTTCCCAACTAAACAAGGCACACCAACTGACCCTGTCTGACTGTCAACTGAGCTCAAAAATATACAAGAGAAAAAATCAATAAAACAAAAGCAAAAATTAATCAAAAGAAAACATATACTTCTTCGGAGTCTTAAACAAGAAAAAAAGACAACACAAAACAAAGCAGAACATGTGAAGCAAAGACAAACAAATCAAAGCCAAATGTACATTAACCTCGCCTGAAAAGACTCTACCCCACAACAGCTGCTGTAGGACCAAACAACCGCTACTCCCTCATTAACAATTTTCCGCCGCCTAAATTTCGCCTCTGTTGGCTCCAGTGACGCTCGTTGGAGGCCTTGTTGACGCAAGGGGGGGAGGGGGCTAATTAACTTCGAAGTTCGTAGTCATTTTACCTCCTTTCTACCTTCGGGCAACTGTACTCAGATCAGGGGAAAGTTTTCGAACTGAAAGGGTTAGACATCATTAATTAACCACGTCATTAAAATATACCTTCCAGATTGAAAAAAAAAAAAAAAAACTTTGGGAGACAGTAAGAATAATAAACATCAGACAAAAAGGGTTAACATATGGCCAAGTATTTATACCACAAAAGCTGTCAGTTTCACCCCTTCAGTCTGTGGACGTTTTCCCTGCTTTGCTCTTGCTACCGCCGGACGATTTGAACAAGCCTAAGAGAGACGTGGGGTAGCAAACACATTCCATCAACCCCGCTTCCTCCCTCCCTCTCTCTCTCTCTCTCTGGCAAAATCGTCTGGCGTTAGCTGAAAGACACGCACATACGAGGGGTAAGAACGGTCCTTCAATCCCTCCTGGCCCTATTTCTGAAAGCTGTACCTCTCCACCATGCCTAATTTACCTCTCTCTCAGTGCTGGAGGGGGGCATCTCTATGGGGTGGCACTGATATAACTGGTCAGAGGAGCGTCTCGTTATACAGGCGTCCGCATTTTCAATCTAAGCCCCTAAAGGAGGATGGTGGGCAGCAGGAGAGGGGGAAACTTCAGTCTGCAGTCCACTGAGTTCGCAGTCTGATGAACCTTCGTCCCTCCATCCACATAGCCTGTTTTCCCCCAATAACAGACACAATGCCTGATATGGTAAAGTATGGAAGATCATTATACTATCCTGCAAGCTTGTTAATCTATGATACTGCCAATATAAACTCATTAACTCACTAACATTAATCCATTCACTATTACCTATATTACGCATTACGTGGGATGGTCGGTATATTAACTGTGTACGGGTAATATCCAGCACTATAGACACAACGTTATTACAGCCGTTTATAGCTTTGTATTATGCAGGTGATTTTTAACTCGATAATCAGTACTTTTATATTTCATCCAGTATGGAGAAATCAGTAATATTATTTACAAATCAAGCCATATTTCTCTCTACCAATCTATACATCTATCTATGTACCGACCTAGATATCTATCTATCTACATACCAACCTATCTATCTGTCTACCTACCTTCCACTCTAATTTTCGATCTATCTATCTACGTAGTCTGGCTCCTAATCCCAGACTTCATTCATGATGCTAAACGAAATGTCACCAGCTTCCTTTACACCACTACTCCTAACATTAAAAAAAAAAAACAGAATCATCATCATCATCATCACCACTAATAAATGTGGCAGGTAGGATCCATAAAGTACACTGGACACGTAAAGCAAGAGGAGTAGGCGAACCATGCACAGTGATGGATGAAAATGGGTCAATGCGTCTATTCACAGTTCAATCATATCTTCAAAATTCTCGATAAATCCTAATACATTTTTGTTTTATAAAATTTTCCCTGTAATATATACGAGAGGAATATTAAAGTGGTGAGGCAAATCTAATACACAACCTTCCAACTCAAAATCAATTCGTGCCGTGACGACGTTAGTGAAGGGGAAGTGGAAGTGGGGATGCATAAGCCTTGATGAGCACAAAAGGACAAGAGTTGAGCAGAGATGATTTTCGAGGGTGAGGATGAGGGTGAGGAGATGCCTGTAGTGGTGAGGAAGTTACAGTAGTAATGAGGTGATATTATTATTATTATTATTATTATTATTATTATTATTATCATTATTATTATTATCATTATTATTATTATCATCATCATTAATAATGATGGCGGCGGCAGCAGCAGCAGCGGCGGCAGCAGCAGTAATAGCAGTTGTAGTGAGGTAATGGTGAGGGTGGTGCAACGCTAAGGGAATGATAAGGGCAAGGGAGTGATAGTAACAATATGATAATGATAGTGATGGTGAGAAAATGGTAGAGTTAAACAAAAATTTCATAGAAAGCCTACTGTTGCGGTGAGTGGACGTATACTCTGACTTCTTCAAACTGGTCTCAAACTGATGTCTTTGCACCTCAAATGCAGAGATGCAACAAAATAACACTTAACAACGGTGCTAGTTACGAAGAAGTGTTATGGAAACGATGGACAGCTTTGTACCACTTTTTTCTGCTACTACGTTGGAACAAGAAATTAATGCAGAATGTGACGTTAGTCACCAAGAAGTGCTATGAAAAGGATGTAGAACCGTTGTATTACATTCTGCCATTGAGCCATAACAATAAATATAACACTAGAATATCATGCTACTCACGAAGAAGTACAGTGAAGAGGATGTACAGCCGCTACTCACGAAGAAGTACAGTGGATAGGAGGTACAGTACAGCCGTAGTACTAGTCTATCGTATTGTGCCACTGGCTAGGAGAAATATTTAGCAAAACGACGAATTTCTGCGCCACGTTAAAATGGACAAACAAACAGCAAGTCATGGTCATAAGGAAGCATTAATAGTAGTGAAGGAAATGTTTAAGTAATGAAGGAAGTATCAGCAGCAGTGAAGGAAGTATTAGTAGCAGTGAAGGAAACATAAAGTGGGCGTAGTGAAGCCAGTAAGGGCGTGGGGGTCAAGGCGTGGCCAGGCTCTAAAATGTGGGCGTGAGGGTGGGCGAGGGTGCGGGGATGAAGGTGAAATATGCAGGAACTTTGGACGTGGGCAGGATGACGCAAATTTCTAGCCACCTGGGGGAAACATGGCGGGCAAATTTCAGGCCTAAGCATCAACCTCACCCCATCTCCCGCACCAACATCGAAACTTCACACCGAAACTTGCCGCACACAAAAATTAGTCGCCTGAAAACTTCCCTGGTGAAAGTGTGTTGGGTATAGACTTGTAAGCACTAAATTTCTTGGGAGGGAAACCTTGGATGAAACTTTAATGAACGCAAACTGGTCTCGTGAAAATTCGGTGGATGAAAAAAAGGTCTCATGAAAACTGGTTCCATGAAAATTCGTTTACGAAAATCTCATGAAAATTCGTTGCTTGACAATTGGGCAAATGAAAATCTGCTGGATAATAACTGATGGTGAAAATTCTAGGGAAAAGTTGCTGGGAGAAAATTTGGAGTAAGAGTCGTCGTGTGCAATTTATCGGACGAAAACTTGGGTGAAAAATGGCTGGGTGAAAAATTACTGGCTGAAAAATGTGATGGATAAGCTGAACGATATCGTGGACATAAATTTATAAGATGAAGTTTGCTGGATAATTATTTGCCAGAGAGAAATATAAAGTCTGAAAATCTACTAAATGAAAACGATGTTGGATGAAAATACAGACGAAAAACTGGCGGACGAACACTTACCGGACGAAAAATTGTCAGCTAAAAAATTGTTGGGTGAAAAACTGGAGTGAATTTTGTCAGTTCAAATTAGCTGGACGAAGATTTGTGGAAGGAGTACCAATCATATGAAAATCTGACTGAAAACTTATTGGATGAAACGTATTGGATAAAAACGAGGTGAACGGAGCTTACTAGATGAATATTTGTCGGCTTAATATTTCTTCGGTGCATATTTGGTAGATAAAATTAACTCTTTGAAAATGTGAAGGACGAAAATTTTATGGATGAAAAGAGAGAGAGAGAGAGAGAGAGAGAGAGAGAGAGAGAGAGAAACTGTGACTCTTAAACTTTGACCTGGTTGATGGAAGAGAGAGAAAGGGGCAGGGAGAGAGGGCAACTTCTCTCCCTCTGGCGGGGGAATAACAGTGATGGAGGAGATCGTTGGGGCTGCGGGATTTATTTTCTTTTCTTTCTCTAAGCCATCTTCATTTTCTCTAACTCAACTGTATCATTTTCTCTTACTCCATTTATTTTCTCTAACTCGCTTCCCTCTTTAATTTCCTCTAACCATTCTTTCTCATTTTCCTAAACTCTCTCTTTCGTATTCTCTTTTACATCCCATAAACCTCACCCATTTTCTCTAACTCACCCATCATTTTCACCAACTCACATCTTTCATTTTAACTCACTTCTCTCACTTTCTCCACTCATCTCTCTCATTTCCTCACTCATCTTTCATTTTCTCTGATTTACCCCTATCTTTATTAACCACGTCTCCCGCTATTTGGCCTAAAGATACAGTAATTCTTTTTTTCTTACCACCAACAAACAGTTAATTTCACCTCAGGACGAAAACTGTCATAATGAGAGGCTGAAAGCAAGATCCATCACACTTTTATCACTGTCGCTTTATTTTTACTTCTGATATTTCCAGACGGTTTTATTTAGCTCTAGGGAGACCTTTCGTGGTGAAGGGGTTGTGTTTACTTCTTCGTTCCCTGTACATCTTGATTCCCCTGATTTTTAAAACCTCTTCAGCGAAAGTAAGTATTTTTCTTATTTGGGAACACTTCTTAACAGAGGAATTTAACATACTTTTTCTGACCCCTTTCGCTGCAAAAGATACCAGCACGGTTCAGTAGTATTATCTGCAGCCAGCAAGAACACACTACCCACACAGAAGGCTTTATCGTAGAGAAAATGTCAAACTGTGCCCTGGTTTTACGTATCTTATTCGCTTTTATCCTGAACATATATTCATTTTTCGTCTTCTTACTGCGTGTCACTTTTTCTATTAAATTATAAACACTAACACCGAGGCTCCTTTTCTTCACTCCCAGTTGAATAAAGTCGTGTGGGGTTAGGAGGGCAAAAATCTGGAGTTGTCCGGACAATGAGACGTCTGATTTTATTTTTCCATCTTGTCTCCTATCTCCCGTTTCCATATTTCTTCCTCTATCCAGTTCTTAATTCTTTCTTTTCCCTTATTTGTTCTTTTGTCCGGTTTTCTTGTTAAGTTCTCTTCTTCCACTTTGTTTCTCTCCGTCTTTCTCTTTCTCACGCATATCATTCTCTGTCCAATTCTGCCTTTGTTTTCGCTGACACGTCTCCTTCTCTTTTATCACCCATCATAAATTTATCGTCGATCTTTTCGGTTTTTCTTATCTTTCATTTTATTGTACCATTCCCTTCTTCACCACCTATTTCTTCTTTGATATTTTTCTTTTCAGTCATTCCTCTGATTCCCTCGATAATATCTCCAATTATCATCATTCTCTCTCTCTCTCTCTCTCTCTCCTTTCTCCTGAACTCTCTATTCCCTCCTAAGAGTGTGCTATTCCTTTACCCTTTTCTCTCCTTCATTTTCCACTCCTGAGCATCCTCTCTCTTCCTCTTTTTCTCATCAGTCATTCCTTTTGTCTCCTATGGCTTTCCTATTCCTATCAGCCCATCTCTCTTCTCTCCCTATTCCCTTCCACCCATTCACTTCTCTCTCCTCTCCCATCACCCCATTCTCTTGTCTTTCGGTTTTCATGTCCATCCTTCATTTTAATTCCATCCTGAACTTCCCATCTTCTCCTTCATCATCCCAATCGTCCCTCACTTTCACCCTCCTCTTTCCATCCTCCTTGCTCCTTTCCTTTCCAAACATCCTCTTCTTCCTTGCCATCACTTTCGTCATCGCCCTCATCTTGCCTTCTACTCTTCCTATGTCGTCTTTCCTCTTTCTTCCAATCCTAAGCAAACCTCTCTCTTCCTCCACTCACCTCTTGCTTTCCACTTTCCTCTCATTCCTTTTCTCTTTCCATCCCCCTTTCCATCAGGACTCTCTTCTCCTCCAAACAAACTCATTCTCAGAAACAGTAAAAAGATCCTCATATATCTCACAAGCATCCACAAAACATACTCACACTATCATAAAAATCCCCTTATATACACTCTCCCTCACAGACCCACTCTCGCACTCGCAAACGCACCCTCAACTACTCATAAACACTCACACCCATAAAACGCTCTCATATCATCACAAACACTCTCTTGAAGCCACAGTCTGATACTCATAAGCCCACTCTCACACTCACAAACACACTCCTACCAGGTCAAACACAAACGCACTCCCACAGCCACACATCGCGCCCAAAAGGACTCAAAATAGCCCAATTCTCGCCCAAATACCGCCCAAGGGAAACTCACCCTCTCTCTTTCTGATGTCGCTTAGGATCTCATTCAAAGCGGCGAGCAAACATAAAGTCGGGGTGGAGAAAGCACGAAATGTAGGTAAACAAGGGAGAAGAAAGGGAGGGAGAATGGGAAAGGACGGAAAAGAAGAGGACGTAAGGAATGGGGAGGAAGGGAAGGTGTGTGTGTGTGTGTGTGTGTGTGTGTGTGTGTGTGTGTGTGTGTGTGTGTGTGTGTGTGTGTGTGTGTGTGTGTGTGTGTGTGTGTGTGTGTGTGTGTGTGTGTGTGTGTGTGTGTGTGAGAGAGAGAGAGAGAGAGAGAGAGAGAGTCAGGGCACGGGAAGAATAAGAACCAAGGAGACTGTCTTCCTCGCAGTGAAATTTGCTTAATTCAATTTACAGAAGGGCTTCCAACTTCAGGTAATGCTTGTTCGAAAGTGGAGACGCGTAATGAAGCGAGGCGACTGGCGGGGAGGAGTGGAGTGCAGTGGAGTGGAGTGGATTGCGATGGAGTTTAGCTGAGAGGAAGTGGCGAAGAGTGGAATGGATTGCGGTAGTGTGGAATACTTGAATGGGGTGGGGTGGACGTGAGCTGAGTGGAGTGGAGTGGGTTGTGATGGAGTTGAGGTAAGAGGTAGTAGTGGAGTGGAGTGGAATGAAATGGGGTGGGGTGGAGTTGGGCGAAGTTGGATGGGGTGGAGTGACGTAGACTGATGATGAGCTGAGTTACAATTAGTAGAAGGAAGTGGGGAAGAATGCAGTCCAGTGGCGTGGCGTGGCGTGGCGTGGGAGTAGTGTGGAGTGGTGTGGGGTAAACGCAGGAAGGAGGAGAAGCGATAGTAAACATATGACGAGGTTAGATAGCAAGGGTACGGATCTTGGAGAGGGTGAGGAAGAAAAGTAAGGAAGAAAGAGTGGTGATACGGGATGAGGTAAAGAAAGAGGTAGTGAGAGGCAAGGAAGAGGAATCAACACGGGAAGAAAATGGAAAGGTAAAGGAAGTAACAAGGAGGAAAGATGAAAAAAGGAAGAGCAAGAATTAGGAATACAAGTGTCGGGATGAAAGATCTGAGAGAGGTTGAGAAAATAAGGATGAAGATAGAGTAACTTTAAGGAAGAAAAATAAGGCGAGGATGTCGATGGAGGTGAAGTGTGAGGAAGAACACGAAGATGAGTATGATGACGAAGGGTGAGGAATGAGAGGGAGATGAGGATGAGGGTGAGGGTTAGAGTAAGGAAGAAAATGCAGGTGAGGATGAGTAAAATGTTCGGGGAGGATAAGGATAAGGTGAGGATGAGGGTGATGGGTGTGGATAAGGAAGAAAATGTAGGTAAGGGTGAAGGAAAGGAAGAAAATGTAGAAGATGAGGGTGACGGGTGAGGGTAATGAAGAAAATGGGTATCTGGTGCAATGCTGATTACAGGAAAGAGAGTTTAATTTGGCTTAGGCAGAGAATAATTTTAAAATGTGAAGGTCATTAACCCCCTCAGTTCGAGCATCTCATTTTTTATTATCATTTTTATTCCTGCTATCTACACCTGATTTAATCGCTTCAATAAAGACACTATTGCTAAGTTAAAGCATAAAATCTGTGGGCAGCATTAATACAAATTAAAATCATTCTTATTCAGGGGTTAAAACAGACTTCACTATTCTTCCATAAAAACATACCCAAGTGGTGACATGCAAGGGTGTGTGACGCCATGGAAGACGGACTGCTTAGGTTCTGTCAATAGTTACACACACACACACACATACACACACACACACACAAAGAGAGAGAGAGAGAGAGAGAGAGAGAGTGAAGAAGGGTGAAGGCTAATTAACGTTAGGAGAGAAGAGGGGAGACGGAAGAGGAAACGAAGAGATGAAGAGAAGGAGGGGAGAGGGGGAGAGGAGGAGAGGAGGGTAAGGGAAGGGGAAGGGGGAGGGGAAGGGGGAACAGTGATTAAGAGTCACAGGTTAAGGGCCAGAAGGGGAGGGGAGGGAAGGGGAAGGGGACGGGAGGGGACGAGAAGACGTAAGGGGAATAGTGATTAAGACACAAGTGGAGGGGCAGAACGGGAGAGGAGGGGAGGGGACAGCACAAGGAAGCGGTAGGGAAGGAAAGAGAGGGGAGGGGATAATGAGGGGAAAGTATGGGCAGGGTAGGGAAGGGTAGGGAGATAAGAAATGGGTAAGGGAGGGGAAGGAGGGGAGGGGAGGGCAGGGGAAGATGGATGGGTGGACAGAAGGGAGAGGAGAGCTGGAAAATGACAGTGAAGAAGGACGAGGGATATGGCGAACTAATAAAAGAAAAATGTAAACAAATAGGAAATATGAAGGATAACGCTAAGCTGAATGAAAAATATGGTTAATAAGAACAGGAGGACAATTCAGAAAACTGAAAAAAAAAAATGGGAATACACGAAAAAATAAAGGAAAAAAAGGAAATGGCTTGATTATATGGAAGGAAACAGAAAAACAGTAAAAAAAAAATTGATTCCAGTAAACGAGTAATTTTCTGAGGCTAATGCAATACGATTTAGTCAATTCTATCAATCCGATGACGTGTTTTTGTGTTTTATTCTTGCCACCAACAGAGAAGTGTTTCCAGCTTAAAAAAAAAAAAAAAAAAAATTAGTAATGAAAAGGTTAATGTCATATTTAGCTCCTTCACTTCAGAAAGTTTCCCTTAAGTTGGATTACATCGCTTGAAGGTACAAGGAACAAATATCTATCTATCATCATTCTTTCTTCTCTCATCACACACACACCGCAACTCAGCCAGGAGACAGGGCGTGTGTGCTGGGCATTCCCCAGGCCCTGTCTTCCCCCGTACCTTACTCAAGACAACCACCACCAACCGGGCTACAGCAAGGCCCGGTCTCCTCGATAATGAGGAGAGAATCAACAACAACATCTTCTCTCATTTCTTTTCCCTCTGTTTATCTCATTCTCATTTTATCTTTTCTTTGCACGAGTCTGTCTCCTTCGTTCCCCATTTATCTCTTTATCTCTTTCTTTATGTTAGGCCCTACTTTTTTTTCTTATTCCTTCACTCTCTCTAGCTCTGTTAATCTCTCCTTCTCTCTCACTTTACCTTATCTACCTATCTGTGTGTGTGTGTGTGTGTGTGTGTGTGTGTGTGTGTGTGTGTGTGTGTGTGTGATGGGACTGAAGGAATTAACCTAAGAAGAAAGCTAGCAGTCAAAAATTTCAATACAAAAATAAATACAAAGAAAAGCTGCGAATAACCCGTTCCCAATTAAGTGATTTGGCCGGGAAATCTAAGCAGGCGGATAAAACACAATATTGCGTAGCCGACAGAATATCAGCAGTACAAGTGTTAAAAGAGGGAGAGAACTGGAAAAAGAAAGAAGGAAAGGGTTAAAAGAAGGGAAAAGGGAAGAGGGATTGAAACGAGGTAGAGGAGGAGGAGGAGGAGGAGGAACAGAGGCACGAAGGACAAAGGAGGATGAACATGGGGAAACTGAGATGGGGAGGGAAGTTCTTGCTTGTTGAAAGGCCTTGCAATCCTCAGGGTAACATCTGCAATGCGGGAGAAGGAGGAGGAGGAGGAGAAAACAGGGAGAGGGGTAGGGGTGAAGGAAGAGGAAGGGGCAAAAGAGCGGGATGGATAAAAAAGGAAGTAAAGGAGATGAAGGAAGAAGGGGAAGAGGACGGGGAGGAAAAGGAAGAGGAGGAAGAAGAGGAAAAGATTAAAATAGGTTTCGCGTGTTGCAGGGCTTGCAATCCGAGGGGCAACATCTGCAATGCGGGCTGAGGAAGAGGAGTTTTATGGAAGGTGGTTGGGGTGTGGGTCTGGACGGAGGAGGGAAGCGATGGAGGGAAGAGGGAGGAAGAAAGAAGGGGAGGGGAGAGAATGGAGGGGAGGGAGAGAAGGGAGAATAGAGGGGAGGGAGAGTGGAGAGAATGGAAGGGAGGGAGAGAAGGGAGAGAATGAAGGGGAGGGAGAGAGGGGAGAAGGAGGGGTGGAGAAGGGTGAGAGGGAAAAAGGGTGGAGGGGAGGAGGGTTTAGAGGCAGGGGGGTAGAGGGGGAGGTGAGGGAGGGAGGGAAGAGGAGTTTTATGGAAAGAGCAGGTGTGTGTGTGTGTGTGTGTGTGTGTGTGTGTGTGTGTGTGTGTGTGTGTGTGTGTGTGTGTGTGTGTGTGTGTGTGTGTGTGTGTGTGTGTGTGTGTGTGTGTGTGTGTGTGTGTGTGTGTCACGAGGGGAGAAAGGAAGAAGGAGGGGGTTAAAAAGGTAAAATGAGGGAGGGGAGAAAGGAAGGGAAGGAAAAGTTAACAGGAAAGGGAATAAGGAAGCTAGAGGAAGATGAGAGGCGGAAAAGAATGGAAGAAAAGTTGGGAGGGAGAGGAAGAAAGGTTGACGAGGAGGGAAGGAGTGGAAAAGAGGGAGGGAAGGACGGGAAGGAGAAAGGGATAGGGAAGAAAGAAAATGGGGAGAAAGGAAGGGAGGGGGGGGAGATTTACATGGGGTGGAGGGAGAGAAACGAAAGAAGGAAGGGTGTGGGGGGGGAGGTTAAAGAGGGAAAGGGTGTAAGAGAGGGAGAGGGTACAGGAGCAGGAGGGGAGAGAGAGAGAGAGAGAGAGAGAGAGAGAGAGAGAGAGAGAGAGAGAGAGAGAGAGGATTACACAGGATTACATAGAAAGTAAATAACGCGGGACCTACTAACCCACAAGGAGGTTATCAGTTGGGTTGAAACTACATACAAAGAAAATCACACCAATATGTGTGGGAAAAAAGGATGGAAAATGGGAATGGGGTAATGAAGAGATGGGAGGGAGTAAAGGATGGTAAAGAGGGAGAAGGGCATGAGGGAAAAAGAGGGAAGGGAGAAAGGGGGATAGAGATGGAAGGGAAAAAGAGGAAAAAGGAAGGAGAGACGAAGAGGGGTAAAGGAGGAAAGAAGAAAGAAGGATTAACAAGGGGAAAAGATTTATGAGGGATGGAAGATTGAAAATGTGGGGGTATGGACGGAAAGGGAAGTGAGGGAGAGAAGGGAGGAGGAAGAGGAGGGAGGGAGGGAGGGGTGAGTGAGAGAAAATGAGTGGGCAGAGAGGAGATACTGGGGAGACAAGGAGTGGGAGATGGACAAAGAAAAGGAGACAGAGAGATAAGGAATGGAAGAGAGAGCAGTAGAGAAGAAGCGATACAGGGAGGTGGGCGAAATAAGGAAAAAGGAGAGATAAAGAGAGGGAGAGGATAAGGAGAGGGAGTAGTAAAGATGAAGCAAGGGAGAGGGCGAGGAGAAGAGAGTGAGGAAACAAAGGAAAAGGGTGAGGGAAAGAAGAGAAAGATAAAGGCAGGTAGGAGAGATAAAGAGGGAGAAAAAAAGAGAAGGAGGAGGGACAGAAGGACAGGGAGAGATAAAGAGAGGGAGCGTTAATGGGAGAAGAGATAAAGAGGGGGAAGAAGAGACAGAGAGGTAGAAGGAGTGGTAAAATGAGAGAAAAGGAGAGATTAACAGAGGTAGAAGGAGTGAAGGAATATGAAATACGAGAATAGGGCCTAACATTGAGAAAGAGATAAAGAGATAAATGGGGAACGAAGAAGACTGACTTGGGCAAAGAGAAGACAGAATGAGACTGAGATAAACAGAGGGAGAAGAGATGAGACAATGAAGGAGATAGAGCTAAAAAGAAAGAGAAACACATAAAATAAAGCAGAAGAGAAAGACACACAGAATGCCGTAACAAAGAGAGATAAAATGCAGTAACAGAGAAAAATAAATAAAATGAGGGAAGAGAGAGAGATTTAAAAGGAGGGTATTCTCGGCCAGCTGTGTCGTGATTAAAGAGTCAGGTGGCACGTGTCCATCTGCCTTAACACTGAGAAGCGAGACACAAGCACGACAACACAGCTATATACTTCCAACCGCCCCATCCCCCCTTAAAAAAAAAAAAAAAAAAAAAACTATCATCATCAAAATCATCACTGCCATCATCATGTACCCAAATACACACAAACTTATCTTAGGTCACTCATCATCATCATCATCATCATCATCAACATTATCACCATCACCATCACCATCGCCACCACCACACCATCATCATCATCGTCAACATTATCACCATCACCATCGCCATCAACACCTTCAACACCATCATCATCATCAACAACATTATCACCACCACCATCACCACCATCACTCCATCACCATCATCATCATCATCGTCCATCCTATTACCTACGAACTTACCACACCACCGTCCTGCCACCACCACCACCACAACCTCCATCATCATCATCATCATCATCCAAAATTTAAGTGCGATAGATGGTACACTACAGGAGCAAACTTTCTCTATTTAAGGTAGCTGATGACCAAAATAAACCTATCCCCATGCTGACCAAGCAGTATGAATCGGGTTTGGGTGAGAAAATCGAAATGATGTAATGACTGTGTGTGTGTGTGTGTGTGTGTGTGTGTGTGTGTGTGTGTGTGTGTGTGTGTGTGTGTGTGAAAAGACATACAACAAACACCCAATTTAAATGTCCGCCAGGGCTGTTCCAAACCCAGGTCGAGGATAACGTAGAGAGGAAGGTAAAGTAATAACAGAGCCACCTTAGCTCCTCTCTCTCTCTCTCTCTCTCTCTCTCACACACACACACACACACACACACACACACACAAATATATACGCCAGCACCACGCAAGAAAACACAATGATACTGAGAACGTCTAATGACAATCCCTTTCATCACAGCTAATCTTTCAAAGGCACGTCGAGGATTTATAAAAACACCACTCCCTTCTCCTCCCCCCTCACACACACACACACACACACACACACACACACACACACACACACACACACACACCAAAGAGGTAATTTCTGTATTAAATTCCTCCACTAAAAAAGATCTCCCGAAAATCAAATAAAGCAATAAGATGGCAGAAAGAGAAGACCGAAAAAGAAGAGGTCAATTATGAAGCAAAAAACAAAGACGTCGACACACACAAAGACACCATAAACAAACATCACACGACAATCCTTTTTGTTACAAATTTTGAGTCATGTAACAGAGCAAAAATACCCTGTCACAAAAAAAAAAAAAAAAAAAGGATTATCATAAACATGCAAACACAAAATAATAAGAAACGCAAAACACACACACAAGGAACGTCGAAATCATCTCTAAAAATGGAAGTTAAAAAAGGGACATCGAATTATCTTCAAGTAAATCATACACACGCGAGCAAGAAACAGACACGAATAAAGTCTTAATACCTCCGCCTTACAGAACTGAAAAAGAACATTACAAACATACGAGCGCAGTAAAAAAAATAAAAAAAAATCTACATGCACGCAAAAAACAAAAAACATAAACACGCATGCACAACACAAGAGCTGGTATACGTGACCCACAAACCCCCATTCGTGTTCTTTTGCGGGGTCCGTGAAAATAATGTGCCCCGGTAAACTGGACGGCGGGTTACCGTGGCCTGTCGTTTCCGGCTTTATATTCGGGCGAACGGCAAATCACGGGCGGGTTCGTGACCTTTGTGTCGTTGGTTTTACAGCCCTTGTCTTGCTGGCTCAGAGGTCGTTACAACTCTTCCTTAGCGATATATTTTGCCTGGTACTCCTCATTTCCCTCTTGTATGCTCAGTAGTTGGGGGCGCCTACCATCCACTCACTCGATGTATTGTTACGCAACCTACGGATGGGTTTTAGACTAAGTGACAAACAAAATTATACCCCGTAACCCAGGAAACCATTTATTTCGTTGGGCAGTAACTATATAACAAAGAAAAGGACGCCTGGTGGGTTGGTGGTTAAGGCATCCCGACCGGCGAAGCCTACAGTAGTTCAAGACCGAATTACTATAGTCGCGTCGCGCGACTCTGAGGTTGTTATTATCGTGCTCTGGCAACCAACCATTCAAAAGTGCGTCTGATTTCGTGTATGAGACGCATGTGATTCGTGTATAATATGTTCGTGTATAATAATATTCGTGTGTAATATATTCGTGCATAATAATATGATTCGTTTATAATATGATACGAAATCGGACGCACTTTTGAATGGTAGGTTGCCAGGGTACGATAATGACAACCTTAGAGTTGCGCGCCGCGACTATAGTTGCCTTCGTTGCTTCCTGAACTTCCCTTCCCAACCGATTTATTCTTTCTATTGCATCTGAATAGCCTCGTGCACGTTACTTGTGCAAACTTTGTTGAAATTTATAAAACGGTATAAACAAAGAGGAATTGTAGGTATAATATGCAAAATAATAGCTTCGGATGAGGGGTTACGAACATATCAATGGCACTTCGAATAAGAACATAAATCCGATGAGTGGCTGGTGTTGCTGCTTACGTCATACCAATCAAGGAGGAGTTATTGGCCACTCAAGCCTTTTGCTGTGGACAGAGTGGCCTAGCTCCAGACCCCTGTGCTCTTAATGTAACAATAAAGGACTACATGATGGATGGACGGATGGATGGATGGATGAATGGATGAATGGATGGATGGATGGATGGCGGCACATGGGTATCGCAGTTACCTCCCATTTCACGATGTCCTTGGCCTGAACCTAACCATGGGAGATAATTATTCAAAGTAGATGAAAGTAGTGCGTTTGTTCTTGTGTTCGCATCCTATCGTCTCATACCAGTGACACACAAACCCTGACACACACCAACACAGCCACTACCACGCTTCCTCTTTCACAAACTCCTTTCCCCGGATGATTCCACTTGGCCTAAGGGAGACCATCTAGCAGGAAAGGGGTAGGAAACAGTCACCACTAACCCTGCCGTAACAGTAAAGCCATTCTTAATATTCATACCACAATACGCGTACATTCAGCTCAGGCGAGAATGGAGGAAAGATCTCGTTCTACCCGAGCACGTCTTCTATTACCATCCGGAGACTCTTTTATTCTGCTCAGTACCTTTCAATCTAAAGGTAAGGGATCAAATTTAGCCCTTCACTTAACCCTTCAGTACGAGAGGTCTTCCGAAGTTGAGTATAATAATAGGTAGATGGCAAAAATTAAAAAGTAGTCGTGGTAGTACTTGCAACCCCAGGCTCATCTGAACGTGAACCCTGTGGACTGCAGGCCGAAGTTTCCCGTCTCCTGCAGTCCACAAACTCGTGTCTGGAGAACGTGGAGGGAACTGAGTTGTGTGTGTGTGTGTGTGTGTGTGTGTGTGTGTGTGTGTGTGTGTGTGTGTGTGTGTGTGTGTGTGTGTGTGTGTGTGTGTGTGTCCGACTCTGGGCACAGGCTTCGCAGCCTGCTATCAAGGCCCAGCAGTCCCCCTACATACTACACACCTCTACATGTCACCACTTCGGCGCTAACACCCACCATCCATATTGAATACATGCTAGGGCTGTCTCATACAGGACTGGTGTATTGGCATTAGCGGGGGTATTTTTACATGTCGGCGGGTCTTCTGGTAGATCAGTAAAGCCTGATTTAATGAAGTTCAAATCCTTAAATTGTTCCATGCCCCAGCGGGGATTTGAACCAAGGCCCGTTAAGATTGCAGGCCACCCCGATTGAGTCACCGCCTCCCCAAATACTAGGCAGTGGAACCACCCAGTCATATCGGTGCCACCACGTGAAGGCGTCCCTCTCCAGACTCAGATAAGAAACAGGTCACCTTGTACAGTCTCCGTTACGGAAGTCTCCACATGGCCCTCTGTATTCTCACAACAACCAGATGATTTTATGCAGCCTACGGGAGAGTAAGGGGCTTGAAGCTAAGGCTGTGGGAAGGTTCATTATCTGGTCAGGTTGGGTGAACTCTGGGACTGTGAGGGAGGCGAATGCGTGAGGGTTGGACAGTACGTGGTGGAGCCGGGATAATCAAGGGAGCCCAAGGGAAAGGTCAAAGGCGAGGAGGAGGACGAGAAGAAGGAGGAAAATGAAGAGGAAAGGGAGGAGTAGGAGATGGAGGAAAGGGATGAAAGGAAGGAAGGCGAGGATGAGGATGAGGAGGGGGGCGAAAGGGAAGAAGAAATGATGCTGGCTGCTACTGCTACTGCTGCTGCTGCTAATAATAATAATAATAATAATAATAATAATAATAACAATAATAATAACAATAATAATAATAATAAGCATACCACCACCACCACCACCAATAATAATAATAATAAAATAATAATAATAATAATAATAATAATAGTAATAATAATAATAACAGCATTGCATACTACTCCTAAAATAACAATGTCAACACACGCACAGCGTAATACCACATTTCATCGTATGGTCCAACCCACTATTTCGGCAAAGCAGAGACTCCCCTCCTATTGGCTCTGACGTCATCACCCACAAACCAATGAGCGCTCAGATCCGCTGCCGTCCCTCCAGCCACCTCCCTCCAAACTCTCTCCTCTTTGTGTTTACGATATTTGCTCGATGTTTATGTGGAGGCAATTTTACTTACGCTTGTTTTCGTGTGTTTGGCTGGGTGTTTATTATTTCCCCGATGGCGGTTTCGCTATAACTGGGAGTAGTGTCAACAAAGAAATTGTTACCTTCGAGGGAATCGTTTTAGGTGCATTCTCTGTTTTATCAAGAATCTGTTGTTTATGATTTCGTGCGAGTTACGTGGTACCATCCGGAAAGACGATAATTATGATGATGATGATGATCCGAATAGCTGGTTACGACTGATTACCGAATGAGCACTATAACATTTCTCGTCCCAGCATCTATCTCTATCTATCTATCTATAGCCCGACGCCCTAATCCCGCAAAGGGTGGCCGCAGACAAAAAAAACTCCAAGTCACTCTGTCACCCACCCTTTGACTCCCCTCCCCCAACTCACCCCCTCCCTCATATACCTCTCAACTCCATCCCTCCACCTCATCCTCGGTCTACCCCTCCCTCTCCCTCCCTCCACCTCACCTACATACACCCTCTTAGTCAGTCTTTCATTCTCCATCCTCTCCACATGTCCAAACCACCTCAGTGTATTTCTCCTAATCTTTTCAACCACATCCACATCTACCCCACAACGTTCCTTCACTTCTTCATTCGTCAACCTGTCCCTCCATGTCACTCCACATGCTCCTCTCAAGTAACTCATTTCCACTGCTCTCACTCTTGACTTGTTCCCCTCTTGCAAGGTCCACGCCTCGCTTCCATACGTCAGGGTAGGGATCACAATACCATCATGCAGTGTCTTCTTAACTTCCATACTCACCTCCCTATTTCTCATCACTGCTTTCAGTGTGCCAACAACCTTCCTTCCCTGCTGTACCCTTTCACGTACTTCATCCCCCAAAGTTCCATCCTTACTCATCACACTACCCAAGTACTTGAATGCACTCACATTCTCCATATCCTCACCATCCAACCTCACTGCACACTCTGTGACTTCATTCCTCTCAAACACCATAACTTTACTTTTGTTTACATTAACTTTCAGCTTCCTCCTCCTACACACTGTCCCAAATTCATTCACCAAACCTTGCAACTCCCATTCATCTTCACTCAACAATACTGTATCATCAGCAAACAGCAACACCGGAAGCTTCCAAATCTCACCCTCATTCATTAGGGCCACCCCCACATCCACTGCCCTACCTTGTACCTCCTTTACGACCCCATCCATATATATATTAAACAGCCATGGAGACATTACACACCCCTGTTTCAGTCCCACATTGAGATCAAAGAACTCACTCAGCTCACCATCCACTTGCACCGTAGCCCTAGCTCCCTCGTACATACTCTTCACAGCACTCAACAATTTCCCCTCCACTCCATATATTCTTAATACCTTCCACATACCTTTCCTATCTATTCTGTCATAAGCTTTCTCCAAGTCTATGAAGGCAGCGTACACTTTCCTTCCCTTCTCTAGATACTTCTCCACTAAACATCTTAGAACAAATATCTGATCTACACACCCTTTTCCCTTCCTAAATCCCCCTTGTTCTTCTCCAACTAGCTCCTCTGTCATATGCCTAACCCTATCAATGAGTATTCTACCATATATTTTACCAGTCACACTAAGAAGGCAAATACCCCTATGGTTACCACATACTTCTCTTTCTCCTTTTCCTTTGTACAGAGGAACAATTATACCTGATTTCCAGTCCTCTGGAACCCTTCCCTCTTCCCAAGCCAATCTACACAACTTCCATATCCACTCCACAACAATCTCACCCCCATACCTAAGCATTTCACCACACACTCCATCAATTCCTGGGGCCTTTCCCAGCTTAATCTTCTTCATCGCTTCCACTACTTCCGACCTACTGATCTCTTCCTCCCTCCTCTCATCTCTTCTTCTCCCAGCCATTCCCCAACCACTTATACTCACACTGCTCTCACTCTCCACATTCAACAAATCCTCAAAGTGCTCCTTCCATCTCCTCAATTTCTCTCTCTTCTCCACCAACAATCTATTATTCCTATCTTTCACTCCCCTACTATTTCCCCTTTCACTATTTCACCCCGGCATGCTTGGTGAATATGGTAACGTGGTGCATTCACATAATTACATAGATGTATCTGAAGTTCGTCTCCTTGGTACTGATAATTCCAAAAACAGTTTTCACATGTATCCGTCCTTGTGCCATATTTTAAGACGTTCTATAGCCGCTGTTGTAGACGGCCATCGTTCTTCTCCTAGATCTATCAACAGTGGTGTTCCTCAGGGCTGTGTCCTATCACCAACTCTTCCTTTTATTCATCAATGATCTTCTAAGCTGTACATCTAACTCTATCCACTCATACGCTGATGACTCCACCCTTCATCTCTCCATTCGGTTCCCGCAACGCCCATCTCAGCAGTTACTTCAACAAACAAGGGATGAGGCTATGGCACACCTAATGTCTGACTTGGCTCATATCTCTGACTGGGGTAAAAATAATCTTGTTTTTAATGCATCTAAGACTCAGTTCTTACACCTATCAACCCGCCAAAATCTTCCACAGGTATACCCACTAATGTTTAATAATATTCAGCTTAATCCTGCATCATCCTTGAACATGCTTGGGGTTTCATTTACTCGGGACATATCTTGGAAAGATCATATTACATCTCTTGTAAAATCTGCTTCCAAGAGATGGGTATGCTAAGCCAACTACGTTCTTTCTTTACCCCTGCACAATTGTTGACTCTATACAGGGGTTTTATCCGCCCCTGTGTGGAGTACAACTCTCATGTGTGGGGAGGCTCTCCACATACAGCTCTTCTCAATAGGGTGGAGTTAAAGGCTTTTCGTCTCATTAACTCTCCTCCTCTTACTGACTCCCTTCAACCTCGGTCTCTTCGCCGCACTGTTGCATCTTTACCTCTTTTCTATCGCTACTTTAATGGTCACTGCTCCTCTGAACTGTCTGCATGCATTCCTCCACCTCTACGACGGGCGCGTAGCACCCGTCTAGCAGCAAACTCTCATCCCTTTTCTGTCCAACTCTCTAATGCAAGAGTTAACCGTTACTCCCAGTCCTTCACTTATGCAACAGGTCAACTCTGGAACTGTCTCCCTCTGTCTGTATTTCCTGCTGCCTATGATCTCCAGTCTTTCAAACGCAGTGTGTCCAGGCATCTCGAAATGAATGGATCTTGAATTTGGCTCTCTCTTGTATTTTGTTTTTCTCTTGGAGGGAACTCTTATTGCGGGCTCATGGCCTTTGGTTCCTTCTTCCTCGCATAAAAAAAAAAAAAAAAAAAAGACGGATATAATGTTCGGATATATATTTTCTGTCGAGCTTATGCAGGGCCGGATTAACCATGAGGCACTTGAGGCACTGGTCTCAGGCCCCCAGACTCTAAGGGGCCCCCAGATAGTTAGCTATATATGTCATCAAATGGTCAATTAGTAAGCCGTACGGAAAGCAACACCTAATTATCGACATAGTATCATGGAATAAATTAAGCCTTCAAGTTCTTACTCATAAAATTGTTCTTGTTATTCATATATACATTTAGGGTTGGTTGAATTTTGACATAATTGAAAAATTTTCTAGAATGAAAGAAAAGTGCTTAAGTTACCAAAAGTTGTGGACTCTGATTTTTGAATAAACAATAACAAGCAATTTATTTATTTTCTGTTCTTGTTATTTACATATACATTTAGGGTTGGTTCAATTTTGGTGATATCACTGAAGAATTTTCTAGAAAGAAAGTGTTTAAGTTACCAAAAGTTGTGGACTTTGATTTTTAAATAAACAATAGTAACAAACAATTTTTTTTTTCTTACTTACTGTACATATACATTTAGTGGTGGTGGCCGCCAAGCTGATCTGTGCCTCAGGCCCCTAATAAGCTTAATCCGGCCCTGAGTGTACTGTACGTTCATGCATTTCCAGGTACTGATCACCATGTAATTATAGCAAACTTATTAATTAATCATCTAATTAACAGTATCAAAGCAACTAGCTAATGAACTATAAAATTAAACCAATTAGCTGATCTAATAACAGTTTATTTACCTATATATCTGTTGGCCAGCGCTCCATAACTTAAACTCTGGCCTAATCCAACCAAACCTTACAACCCAACCCAGCTCATTCCAACCCAATTCAACAGCCTAACCTCGCCTAACCCAGCCCAGCCTAACCTAACTTACCCCACCCAGTCTAATCCAATCCAATCCAACCCAACCCAACCCAACCAAACAAACCCAACCCAACCAAACCAAACCCAAACCAAACTGGACCCCACCTAACCCTGTCCAACCTGAACAATCATAGCCAAGCTCAGCCAGACAAGTCTAACCTTACCCTAACCTAGCCTGACCTTGACAAAAGATCTCCAGGTATTTCTGTCCCTATTAAGTAACGACCACTCTTCTTACAACACGCCTGGTCTCTAACCTAGACCCCTTCACTCCCACGATGTTCTGATCTAGTTCTCCAGACGATTATATTAAAGTCAGAAGAGCCTCCTGGTAGCGGGGTTCAGGAAGGCTATATCTTACCCCTCCAGTTCGAAAAATCTTAAGCTGAATAAAATCGTCTAAAGATAGCAAGATGTCAGTGAGCTAAAGAGGTTAAATCTTCACTTTCCTCCCGGTTCTCTTCTTCCTCCTCTTCCTCCTAACTGCCTAATCCCTCTAATTACCAACATAATCACCCTCCGCATTAATAAGCTAACACAGGAACAAGTTGCCAAAATACACGAACACTTAAACCTCTTCCACCCGAGGATGTGGTCTAAAAATTACTCTCGCTATCACCAGGGGATATGATTTTAAGAGACTGACTTTTCAAACTTGACTCTAATACCTCCTTTACATTAACCTGGCCCAGAATTTCGTCCTTTTGTGGCTTATTTCACGTAGGTCAGTGGCCGAAAAAGACAGTGGCTCTACATCATTTCCTAAAACACTTCTTCGTGACTGGCATCATTATCAGGTGTGGTCTATTGCCATGGCTCTACATCATTTCCATAGCACATCTTCGTGACTAGCACCATATTCTGTTGTTAGTCTATTGCCACAACTCGGCATTCAAGGCGGAGAGATGTCAATTCACTACCAGAGATTCTTTCTCACTGGGTGGAGGACTGGCTAAAAATAATAATAATAATAATAAATAAATCTGTTGTATTGATGGGGCTACAGGTGTTCCGTACAACTAATTAAATCACGTTTTCTTATTTAAACGATTATATTAAACTAAGAAGAGTCTTTTCTTGATCTGTCTGAAGGTAGACGAGTATAGAGTAAGGAAGACGCAACCCTAGGGGCGGTATTCTCGTGCGGTTAGCAAGCTTATTAACACCTCTTCCTTACCGGTTTATTTCTGATTCATCTCCCTTACTGTATTATTGTGTGTTATTCATGCAATCTTTGTTGACATTAAAAAGATATAAGAATAAAAAAGGAGGATATTAACTAGTAGTCTGGAAAATAAATCGCTAAGGAGGAGGTGTTAGGAAGCCTCCTTAACCGACAAGAATATATGCCTTGGAAATCATGACAAAATTTCTTACCAAATCTTGTCCGGAATTGTCTTCGTTACAAGCAAGTATCGTCCAGGCGAAGGGAGTTTGGACAGTGAATCACGAAGCCCGGTCAAAGGTCAGAGTTCAGAAGGTCACCGGAAGCTGGATTTACGACGACCACGACCACGAAAAACACGACGTTAATGGTGGTGGTGGTGGTGATGATGATGATGATGATGATGATGATGATGTTGATGATGATGATGATGATGGGGGGGGAGGAGGAGGAATAGGATGATGATGATGCTATTGTTTTTAAGTTTTAAGAGTGTGCGTAATGATTAGGCTGCGTCTCTGTTGTTGTTGTTGTTGTTGTTGTTGTTGTTGGTGGTGTTGTTGGTGGTGGTGGTGGTGGTGGTGGGGGTGGTGCTGATATTTTGACTGCATTGTTGTCGCTGTGCGCGATGATAAAGCTTCTTTTTTTGTATTTGGAGCTGGTGTTTACGGTATGGATCACTGTATTTGTTGTTATTATGCCGTCTATTACACACACACACACACACACACACACACACACACACACACACACACGTAACTAATACATTCATCATGGTCATCCTCCTCGTCCTCTTCGTGGTCAGTGTCGTGGTATATAATCATCCTTGCTATCATCGTCTTCGTCAACGTCCTCCTCCTCCTCCTCTTCCTCCTCCTCCTCCTCTTTATCATCATCATCATCACCACCACCGCCATGTCGTGCTGTCATCAGCTTGGTAACAAAAAATGTAATTTCTAGTTTGAGCGACATAAGTCAATATGCAAACTTAAGAGGGACAATTTCACCTTAAGTACGTCTATTACTTAACCTTCATCACCACCATCATTATTTCCTCCTCCTCCCCTCTTCTTCTTGTTCCTTGTCTCTACTTCTGCTAGTTACCAACTTAATGAGGGATCTAGTCTGTGTTGACTCTCTCTCTCTCTCTCTCTCTCTCTCTCTCTCTCTCTCTCTCTCCCCATATGCTTAATCGTTCATCAAATCATCCATCTATTGTTTCACCAATCCACTTACAAACGCCTAGCTACCTTTATGTATATATATATCTGTCTGTCTATCTATCTATCTATCTATCTATATATATATATGGAAGAAAATAGGAGGAGAGGGGAAGAAAACAGTTGGGAAACACATAAGGAATGGAGGAGAGTAACAGTTGGTGGGCTGACCACCAAGCTATTTTTTTTTCATTGTTGACAGGTGATCTGGGTAATTTTGTTTAACTGGTGTTCGTTTGTCTTCGTTTAGGATGTTGATGTTTGATATTTATGTTATGAGTTGTTATAAGTGCGTTAGCATGCTCGTGTATTTTGTTCTTTAATTTTATTTCTTAATAATTTTGTTTTCGTTGACATTGGTATTGATATTTATTAATTAATTCAATGGGTTATTAACCCTCTACCTGCCAATTAGCTAATCAAATCAATCAACCGGCCAGTCTGTGTATAGGTAGTATGTTGTTATGTTGTAAGGTAGCTAGCTAAGTGTATTGTGGAAGTGGTTCAACGTTTATTAATTTTAAACTACTGGGGAAGTTTCTGACCTATCTATCTGCCCACCTACCCATCTACCTGCCCACCTACCTACTCATGCATCCTATCTATCTATTGTCTCCCTATTCTACTTGTAACGACCAACCTTCCTCTCAACTTAAGTACAAATCAATCAATCAATCAAATGTATGCATCGGCCTACCTACCTACCCATCTGCCTACCTGTCTAAGAATCTATCCAGCTATCTATCTCTCTGCTGGTGTAGACAGCTGAAAGAGGAAGACGAAGAAGAGGGGAAGAAGGTAATGGTAGCTTAAAATCTCTACTGATCACCCTCCTCCCCTCTTCCTCAACTCCCATTTCTTCTTCCTCTTCTTCTTCGGCTTTGTCTTCTTCTTCTTCCACTTCTTTTTCTGTTTCGTCTTCTTCTGCTTCGTCTTCTTCTTCTTCGTCTTCTTTTCTTCTTCTTCTTCTTCTTCTTCGTGTTTTTCTGTCTTCTTTTCTACTTGCTCTTTCCACTTTTCCTTTTCTCATCCATATCCACCCGCGATTTGTATTTCTCCATTTCTTATCTCCGCATTCTTTCCTCCATTTCCTTTCTTCCCTCTTCTGAATTCTCTCTCTCTCTCTCTCTCTCTCTCTCTGTGCTACTTGTAACTTTCTTTTCTCCTCTCCTTCTTACCCCGTTTCTTGTTCTACCTCACATCGATTTATTTATTTATTCTCTTTTTTCCGTTCCTTTCAGTTACTACATCTCCTCTTCTTCCCTCGTTTTCTCTTCTTCCTGTCCTTCCCTTTCCTCTTCCGCTTTTCATTCATCACCATCTCCTCTCCTCTCGCTATTTCTCAGCCTCTCCTTCCGTCTTCTCTCCTCCTCTTCCTCCTCCTCCTCCTCCTCCATCTCCCCAGCATCTCACAACCAATTTCAGGAGAAAAGTACACTTCTCGGAGTAGGCAACTTGTGAGGCGCTACTTAAATTTAAATTATATGTACACGCATATATATATATATATATATATATATATATATATATATATATATATATATATATATATATATATATATATATATATAATGACCAGATACACTAGAACCCTCAAATACTTTTTCAGCACCGTGACGACTTACTATGTATTCTATTTACCATTAAAATATTTTACTCAACTATGGAAATTCCTCATGAACGATGAGGAACTACTTCACGTTAGGTCCGTTTCAGTTCTCATCAGGCTGTTTTTCAAAGTTTTGACAACATCTCTTGTGCGATGACCTCTTTATCTGCCGCCAGCGTCTTAACTTTCCTTTGAAAATACCTCCCGCAATGATAGGGTAACTTTACCCCAATAAATCTCTATATTTTAACCACGCCTACCGCTTGTATCTCATACCACCGCTACTAGACAGAGCTCCTGATGTTATTTATACAGTAGAGTCTGGGGAAAAGAGAGAGAAAAGAACAGAGAGAGAGAGAGAGAGAGAGAGAGAGAGAGAGAGAGAGAGGGGGGTTAAGTAAGTCGAGGAGGTTATTAAAACATTCTCAGGGGCGTCGTTCTGAAAAGGATGCAATTCTCGAGACCTGCATCTTAAAAGAGGGGGGGGGAGGGGAGGGAGGAAAGGTGGAGGGGCTAGGAGAGGAAGTGAGGTACGGGGAGAGTGGTGGAGTAGCGAGGGAGGAAAGGAGAGTGGGGAGTGAGTGGGGAAAGAGCAACGAGAGGAGATGTGTGAGGTGAGGAGATGGTGAGAGGAGAAAAGAAGGAGAGGAGTGAAGAGGTACGAGGGGCGAGGGGAAGAGGTAGGGTAATAGGAGATTGGGGGAGGGAAAGTAAGGGAGAAAAGGGAGAGAGGGGCGTGAGTGGCAAAGAGGAAAAACACGAGAGGTAAGAGCAGTTGAGGGGAAGAGGAGACTAACAGGAGTAAATATGAGAGTGCAAAATAATGGGAAAATGAGGGAGAGGTAAACGAGGGAAGGGTGAGAGGAGACGGGAGTGGAGGGGAGGGGAGAGAGGGGAGAGGAAAGGAGGAACAGATACGGGGACGAAAAGAAGGAGAATGAGAAGAGGGTGGAGAGGAGGAGAGAGGGAAATGAAGGGAATCGAGAATGAGAGGAAGAGACAAGGAAAAGATAGAAAGGGGAAAAAGTGAGGGGAAGAGAAGCGACAGGAGAGGAGAGATGGAAGAGGAATGATGGGAGAAGAGAAGAGAAGAGGCAAAGAGAAGGGAAAGAGCAAGAGATGAGATGAAGAAATAGTAGAAAGGGGAGAGAAGAGGAAAGAAGACACGAAAGATAAGCGTAAAGTGGATAGGAGATGAGAGGGGAAGACTTGGAGGTGTTGGGTACTGGCGAGAGAGAGAGAGAGAGAGAGAGAGAGAGAGAGACCGTGATGTGTGTGTGTGTGTGTGTGTGTGTGTGTGTGTGTGTGTGTGTGTGTGTGTGTGTGTGTGTGTGTGTGTGTGTGTGTGTGTGTGTGTGTGTGTGTGTGTGTGTGTGTGTGTGTGTGTGTGGAGGGACCTAGTACTGGGTAGGAGCAGCCGTAACAGCAAGGTGACCCAGCCCGTGTCTCAAGCAATGTAATGGGCTGAAATAATGATGGAATATGAACCCAGCCAAACAACAGGGCGCATCGATAATACCATAATCAACCTAATCAACAAGAAGAGAAACGAGAAACAACAGAGAAACCATCGTATCTATCTATCTACCCACCTATCTATCTATCTACCTATCTATCTATCTATCTATCTAGCTGTCTATCAATCTATACTAGCTAAAAATTGCAGTACGTAATAGGCATAAAGGAAAAAAAAAAGTCAAACACCATCACTATCCAAAACCTGAAAGAGTAAGCAGGAGGAAAAACACCCACACCTATGCAAAAGAAAAGAAAAAAAAAAAAGGGCCAACTACACAAATACCAAAAATACCTAAAACTTGACAATTCCACACAAAAAACTGCCAAAAACACACGCATCATCACTAGCAAAAAACCTGACAAAAAACAAAATAGAAAAAACTAAATACTTACCAAAAAACAGACTTGCAGCAAAATAATAATAATAATAATAATAATAATAATAAAATAAAAATAAAAACCACCAATAACAAGGGCTGCAAAAAGGAAGTGTAACAATCAAAAAGTTAAATCGGGTAATCATTAGCAAGACAAAGAACGAAATGGAAAAAGAAAAAATATAAGGAAAACACAGAACTAAGCCTAACCACATCATCATTAGCGAATAAAAAACTAAATAAAAAAATATGTGGAATGGAAATGCAAAGATACAACAAATTACCATCATTACTGGAGTGAATTGTGTCAGACATGAGGGTGAAGGGGAAACGAGGCGAAGACAATGGGAAGAAAAACGAGGATGATAATGACTGGTGCCCTAACAATGCTATCAGGCGGAGTGGCGACAGCTGGGGTGAGAGAGAGAGAGAGAGAGAGAGAGAGAGGTGGAATAAATGTGTGAACTTCAAAAATACACTAATTAACAGTAAACAAGGATGAAAAAAATGAGGTTAATAATAGGAGAAAACTGAATTAGTAAGAGAGAGAGACTGCTGCAAATGAACGAATAAATGAAAAGTGAAATAGCAACATATAAGATAGGGATTGAGAATGCATGAAACTCTACGGAGAAAGCGGTAACTATTTCACTACAACGATGTATAAATAATTTCCTCTAGGTATTGTATATTCAGATGATAGTTTTAACTACATAATTAGGCACCTTGAGCATACCTGTTGGCTAGTCTTCTCTCTCATTACAAGAGGTCTCCGTAAACCTGCAGAAAATAGCCTAATATCAGAAAGAATAAACTAAAGGTGACGTACTTTGACGCGGTTACGGGGCTAGGGAAGGAGAGAAAGAAGTGAAAGAAGTGAAAGAAGAAAAGAAGGAAGGGAAGGACAGAAAGAAGGAAGGGAAGGAGAGAAAGCAGGAAGGGAAGGAGGGAACAGGGAGAGCACGAGATGAGGAGAGTAATCGGAGACAGGAGAGAAGGAGAATGGGAGATGGTACGCGTAAGTAGCTTGGGACGACACACCTGGCGGAATACTAAATATTAAGAAGTGCTGGGGACGAGACCAGTATTAACCTCCAGGAAGTAAACAATGATTTCCTCTTCCTTTGTCATCTCTTTTGCACCGCTTGGCTCAGAGACGCACGCTTCGTTATTTCTTTTTCATCATTTTCAAAACTTAAATTTCTTTGAGAGTGCCTTCGGGTTCGTACAGAGACAGTTTTAGGTTAGTCGTGTGTGTGTGTGTGTGTGTGTGTGTGTGTGTGTGTGTGTGAAAGGAGGTTACTGTTATACTATCCGTGAGACTATGGACATATGTAAAACATAGGTAATGTGAAAATACCTGGTCAAACTTCACACTTCAAATATTCTTCATTCACACTACGGTTCACACTCTACTTTCACATTACAAGTATACACTCATATTTCGACTCAAATTCCACACTCACACTACATATTAACATTCCACACTCATAATTATAATCTCCCATTATTCTCCGTCGACACTCACACTGCAGCTCCATACTAACACTTCACTCTCACACTCCAAGTCATACTATAACTCACACTGCAAGTTACACTACACACTCTCACAGTATCTCAAACTCTAAACATACATTAAACTCACACTAGAAGACACACTCCACATTCACACATCTCACTCTACAAGTCACACACACACACACACACACACACACAGCGACGGAAACCCACGAGCATAGTACATTCCGTGTATATCACAGTTAGGTATATTAGGTAAATGCTTAAATATTTGGAACGACTTAGACAAGAGGTGGTGCATGAGAAAAACATTCATGTGTGTAAAGGTAGACTTGATAAATGTGGATATGGAGACAGGACAACACGAGCATTGCTCAATTCCTGTATACTACAAATAGGTAAATACAAATAAGTAAATACACACACACACAAACAAACACTCCACACTCCAGTTAAAGTAATTTCGGGCACACAGCTCTGAGAGGGAGGAAGGAGAGAGGTGAGAGGCGTGGAAGGAAGGAAGGAAGAAAAAAGAAAAGGAAGGAACGAAGGAAGAAAAAAGAAAGAAGGAGGGAAGGAAGGAAGGATGGAAGGAAGGAAGGATGGAAGGACTTGGTGGCAGAGAAGGATGGAAGGAAGGAGTTGGTGGTTGTGAAGGATCAAGATGGCTCAGGATCAATGCCTATTGACTGCATGAGAACACTAAGCCAGAAATTCATATCCTGCTGAATCCCAGTTTCCCCTGCACTACGACCTGCAACAGTGGAATTGGCGATCAAGGTCCCTAGTTCAGTTCTTGGCGCGTACAGGCCGAGATAATGAAGATCTTGTCAAAAAATATCTGCTGCTCTCTCTCTCTCTCTCTCTCTCTCTCTCTCACACACACACACACACACACACACACACACACACACACACAGATGGCCCGAGAATCGAACCCGGGACCTCTCTCTCAGATGCGTGCCCACTGAGGAGGTGAGAATGAGGTGGAGAGAGAGAGAGAGAGAGAGAGAGAGAGAGAGAGAGAGAGAGAAAGAGAGAGAGAGAGAGAGTCAACGCCATGTCTATGCTACACGACGGTCCACACAATGACACCAGAGTAATGACCTTCTTCCTTCCCCTGCCCCAGTAGCCATTAACCCAGCACCCATTTACCCAGCAGCCATTAACCCCGCAGCCATTTACCCAGCAGCCATTTACCCAGCAGCCACTGACCCAGCAGCCATTGACCCAGCAGCCATTGACCCAGCAGCCATTAACCCCGCAGCCATTAACCCAGCAGCCATTTACCCAGAAGCCATTGACCCAGCAGCCATTGACCCAACAGCCATTGACCCAGCGGCCATTGACCCAGCGGCCATTAACTCAGTAGCCATTAACCCAGCAGCCATTAACCCAGCAGCCATTAACCCAGCACCCATTAATCCCGCAGCCATTTACCCAGCACCCATTGACCCAGCAGCCATTAACTCAGCAGCCATTAACCCGGCAGCCATTAACCCGGCAGCCATTAACCCGGCAGCCATTAACCCGGCAGCCATTGACCCGGCAGTCATTGACCCGGCAGCCATTGACCCGGCAGCCATTGACCCGGCAGCCATTGACCCGGCAGCCATTAACCCGGCAGCCATTAACCCAGCAGCCATTAACCCAGCAGCCATTAACCCAGCACCCATTAACCCAGCACCCATTAACCCAGCAGCCATTAACCCGCCAGGCCTACCCAGAAGCCCACGGATGGCCTCTGACGTCACTTCCTGCTGCAGTACTTTATCAGGCAAGAATATTCAAATCTGGACTGGGAATAATGGCATAGCGTTTTTTTTTTTTTACTCTTACTTGGCTGTATATCATGGCCTGGTAGTTTTTTTTTTTTTTTTTTTTTTTTTTATTTAGGAGGATCTCTAGCACCTCTTCCTGAGCGATTTATCTTTAGATGTGGCTGTTTTTACGCTATTTATGCAGAATATGTCCCTATTAAAAGGATTTACAGAACACAGATGAAGACAGTACGGTGTAATAAGCATGATAAATCGATGAGGAAACGGTGTTAGGGAACTTCCTTATCCAACGGGAATACGGGATTTAGAATACTAGAACTTTCTCAGTCACATAAGGGTTTGATGTGACGATGTTAACTTTCACACTCCTATGACCCACTCTCAGCTTAAAAACATTCCTTGACGTTAGCCGGAAATGTACTGGAAATAATGCGGTCTTGAAAATCTAACCCAAGTATTCCCTGCGTGCTTTGTTAGTAGTTACAGTAGTAGCTGCAATCACAGGCTCATCTGTAGCTTGGACAGGGAAATAGTTAAGGAATTTTTACATAACCAGTCAGTTGAGATGCCGGGTTATATTGGTGTCACCACATGCAGGCGTCCCTCTCCATCCCCGCATGTTATGGTCAGTAACTAATACGGGCAAGAACAAGGTTGGAGTCTCACCTCCTTTCACAGATCTAATAAATATGTAAGTAAATAAAGTAAAATAAATAATTCTGAATTCCGACGATGCCCTTGCATAGAGGAAACACCGATTAAAGCATATATATATATATATATATATATATATATATATAT